>NC_133327.1:608817435-609187479 GCF_042186555.1 Aquarana catesbeiana | reverse complement strand
GGGCCCTGCTGGGATGAGTCTAATGGCTTACTCTTTGATATTAAAAAAACATCTTCAGCCAATGTTGGCTTAGTAGTATTGCAGAGGGAACTCATCAAGAAGCTTACAGATATTGACTCAAGCTATGACCAAACTAGATATCTTCCACAGTTACATGACCTCCCCAAATGTCACACAAAAATAAACTTACTCCTGCACACCTACTCAGCCAAGGCTAAGGTGGCGCCTTGTGCACTTTGTGGAAACCATGTCAGCCAAGACCAAGGCACATTGTGGAAAACAAACATGAAGTGACTTAGCTAAGTGATTACATTTGTTGCCTTGCAATGCTAGAGTCCTGGGGTGAGTTTCTGCCAGGACACTATGTGCATGGACACTGTATGGTCTCCCTTTATTTGTGTGGGTTTTGAGGTATAGATCACATTTTTCACTCCTAAAATATCTTGGTAGGTTAATTAGCTTCCATCCAAACTGGCCCTACTGTGTGAAAATTTGTATTGTACTGTGGTGGGAATATAAGACTGTAAGCTCCTTTGAGGGATTGACTTGAATGGTTCAATATGATCTGTTAAAGCTTGGCTCTAGGAAAATATAAAAGACACAAATTAATGCAGCTCTGTAATCATTATGTAGCATACAGACCAAATTGGTCTGGCGGTTTGGTCCCAGATTCTGTTCCCTGTTTGGCATACAGCAGCCAGGAACACAACATTTTCATCCTCGGGCAGTAAACAGGCCGTGCAGCTCTTTTTTGTGGTTTTTATTTTTTAGGTATAACTTGGGGTGGGTAGGGGTGAGCCTGGGGATACTTCAGAAAACTATAGTATAAGAAATGAGGACTCTAATCTGACCCAAACGACAGGGTGAAAACACCCCCTTTGATGATGCAACACTGAGCAGCACATAAACAGGAATTCCAATAGAGATGTAGTTTTGAATGCAGAAAATTGTGTTTTAATATCTTCCAGAGAGTTTAGGAACGTTTCTAGATCCCAGAGTCTTGTATTCGCTGTTTCTGATTTGCAGGTAGCCATGTGCAGGGTCAGCATACTTGAGTACTCCAGCAGCCTGGATCTGTAGTGGACCTTCAGAGAATACTCCAGGAAGGATAGGGCAGAGGTCCCCCATCCAAGCTGTAGCTGGGATCCCAAAAAAGTGCTGCAGTCCAAGGTGAAACTCCCAGGGATGACACAGCCATGAGTCTGGGTCTTACTTACCCAGGACCAAGATACCTCTGCTTTAGGCCCAAGCCCATTTATACCTCCCTTAGCCCCCTGCTGGTCACCTTCATATCAACCAGGGATTGAGGGGGTTTTAACAGACGGGCTGGGATTTTAACTCTCCCATCCACTATGTCCCAGGATCCACAGGGGGAAGCAATTGAGTCCAAGTCATTAGAGCCCAGAGAAGACCTAACTAATTGATAGGTGCTCTCTGGTTACAGGGAGGCCAAAAACCAAATTTAGAAAAAAAAACTGTAGCTCTCAGGATGCTACAATTAATAGAATATTAACTGTATTTTTAAATTGCAAACAATGTAAGTACCTGGCTTGGTATCAGCCGTGTGTAGTTCCTGTCCACAGAGCTCCAAAAATGGGATTGCTGCATAGGGAGCAAATCAGGTGTGTTGTAATGCAAGAAACATGTGGATAGGATAAAGCAAACTGACAGAGAGATGAGCTCATCTGTGTGCTGATTTTCCTTTCTCTGTATAATCACAGGTTGGAGATGGGGTGGTATGGGGCCTATTAGAGGAAGAGAAACTGCAGCAAAGAAAGATCAGACCACCCTCTCTGCCAGATAAAGCTGCACTGTGTGGCAGAACTGTTTAAGTTTGGGACCTGGAAATACAGTAGACTTAAAGAGGAGTTCCACCCGAGGTCCAGTCAAAAAAAAAAAAAAAAAAAAATTAAAAGTCAGCAGCTACAAATACCGCAGCTGCTCACTTTTATTTGGACACTTACCTGTCCCAGGGTCCAGCGATGCGGGGGATCGAAGCCCCGCTCGTCTCCCCCTCCGTTCAGCGGCGCTGGCATTGCAACTGTGGGCGACGGGCTGTGGCTTCACAGCCTGGCACCCACTGCACATGTAATGGGTCCCAGATGATTGACAGGACGGAGGGAGCAGAGCTGAGCCCTTCCTGTGCCGAGGGGGAAGTGATGTCACCAGCCCAGGAACTGGAAGAGGCAGACTACGAGGGACCCCCTAGCAACAGGCATTTAGAGGTAAGTTAAAAAAAAAAAATATCCAAATGTTTTTTTGTATTTTTTTTTTTAGGATTTTTCATGTAGTTTTTTTTTTTTTGGGTGGAACCCCACTTTAAGTCTACTGTTAGACTTTAGGCATTGCAGAATATATTGGTGCTAAACAGTAGAATACATATAGTAAATAAAAAATGGGAAAAATTAACAGAAAACTTGGTAGCTGAGTGAGCTATTTTTTTGGGGAATTTTGCGCGCTCACCTCCCATTTATTTATTTTTTGAAATTACTGTTTACCTGATATGGGGTTGTCCTCAATTGAAATACTTATCCACCCAGCAGATCCAGCATTGCCCTGCTGCAATCTGTTTCTCTACTGCCACTGCCAGCACTCAGGTCCCACGCATTCATCTTCCTCATTGGAAGGAGGTTGTCTCTCCTGGGTTGAGGCAGCTCCCCCCTGATGACGCACTACCAGGCCTGCCCCACTGCTCCTTTCTTGAATGGGAGCTGATGCCTCCTGGGATATGTGATGTGCATAATCCCAGGAAGTTCTGGAAGCATGGCACGTCATTCTTACCTAGGCCAGTATGGAAGAGGGGGGCAGACTACAGACTTAAAATCCAGACAGGTACTGGCTGTGCTACAATGGGAAGCATTCATCTGTGTGTGCTTCATCTGATCTTCTGTTATTCTGGCTTTTCACATCATAGCAGTAAATCTGTTTTTAAAAAAAGCTTGAATTGTAAGACTGTGTTGCCTACATTGGCAAGTTTATAAGCAATATATACAATTTTTAGATGACTAAAAGAGAGACTGGCTCTGAACATAATAGAGACACATTATACAGAAATATTATCTATCCTCTTTAATAGAAAATGACGGATTCTTGTGGATAGCTAAATTACTAATAAATATATTAGCTCATCATTTTCAGTGTTTTTATGTTCCCAGTTTGAAAATAGTTTCTTTTTTCTGCAAACAGACCACATAGATCATCATAATTTTCTTTCCTAGCTGATAATTCATGCAAATCCTTTTCGAGATGATTGAAGAAAAAACATAATTCTTAGTCCTGAGTTGGCTGTACTTATGAAAGAATGACTTCATACAGTGCATTTCACATAACCACGTGTATATGTATATTCATGGTGCACAGCTCTCTTGATAATGCTCACACTGACTAACCTTCAGAATCAACATATTTTTATTTGGGCTTAGTTAATATGCACAGGCTCTTACTCACACCTTCTTACATCTGGCCATAGAAGGATCTTTTGGGACTGCTTTAAGTTAATATCCTTTCAGCAGGTCTTGTGTATTTCATATTACTGTGATAATGTAGGTTTATGGAAGAGGCTACCTGGACTTAATGCAGATAGTGCACATTGCACAGAACATTGCTATCTATTGATTAAGCACGAAATGAATATATTAGACTACCAGCTTTTAGTTTTCCACACAGCTTTTAAAATAAAAATCTAAAATGTTATTGACCACTCTAGGCAACTGCTTCAGTTTAGACAAAGTTTGTCTCAGACACTTTAAAATTTTTATTAATCACCCCCAGTTGTGTTGTCAGCTCCAGTGGGAAGTTAGGAGTACACTGGATTTCAATACAACAGATGTTTTACTGTCCTTAGATTGTTAAATGGATAAAACATGTTGAGGTGTCAAAATAGTTTCCAGGGCTTCCCAGAATGCATGTACACACTGGGTGAACTTGTCTGATAGCTCAGGATTTGTGAATGAAAGCCTATGGCATGATCGCCAAACTGTTTTCTCAATCTAAAACCCAAAGGTCTCATGAAATACGAACTCATTCTTGTGACACATGTTTTAATGGGCATAAAACAAACCATATCAAAAGCATAGCTATCCAATGGATGAACACTGGCTGAAGTCAAAGATAGACTTCACTGGACCTTCTCAAGCAAACAATTGATGGTGAGGCCCACCAACCCAATGACCATATTCAAGAATATCTGGGACCCATCGGTCACCCACTTTCTGTTGCCAAGTTTCCTAATAGATCGCTTAAAGGTATCCTAGAATTTAGCTTTAATTGGCACATCATATTTGTCATGCAGTGCTGCTTGCCAAACACACCTATTGAAGTCTATGGGACAGCATGATAAACTTATGTGGTGTGGTACTGCAATTCAAAATTTCTTTTGGAATCAGAAAAAAAAAACATGTTGAATACATTGTTCATGTATTTTTGTACAGCTACAGATATATTCTTCAGCCAGTAGATGGCAGTGTTATAAGTTTGTAGCTGCATCTATGGTTAAACTCTATGTCTCTTCTCTGTATAATAAAGTTCCTGTTTTCTGTCTGCAGTTAAGCAGCAGCAAAGCACGTGTGAATTGTGCACATCTACTGTCAGTCTGTTTTAAAGGGCTATAAAAGGATTTCTAACAAACAGGTATTCAGGAGGCAGCAGTGTTGCCAACATCTACCATTGATTGCTTTTCAGAGGGGCAGTAAACTATGCTGGCAGCGGGAATCAGGCCAAAGTGATGGTGAGGGGTTGTGTTCTACAGGTATTTATTTTACACTGCACCAGAACTTTATAGCCTGTTCACACTTGTCTGTTCTCTTGGAGTAAAAACTTACATTTTACTGCAGGAAATACATTTCTACTAGAAATCCTATTCAGTACTACAAGGCTGGTTTACTGCAGATATGTGCAGGGCTGGGCTAAGAGGTAGACAGAAGAGGCGATTTCTTTAGATGCTTCAACAGAAGGGGGGCGCAAAAAGGGAAGAATGTGAAACCTTTGCTACTGAGGTACAGGCCATCCCCTAGTTACAAACATTCGACTTAAAAATGACACCTACTTACAAACGGAGGGAGACAACAGGGAGTGAGAGTAAATCTACCCCTAGGAAGGGAAATTCACTCCTGTAAGATGAGTTATGGGAAAAAGTGCTTTATCACCAAGGCTTGTTTCTACAACAACCTCAAATTTTCTAAATCCATTTGTCATTGGGACAGAAAGTGAGGTAAAATCTTCTGAACAGGGGCACAGACAGCAAAACAAACATTACAGGGGTGTGAACCCTTCCCAAAAAGCTTAAAAATTGTTTTTTTTGGCTGGAGCTACACTTAAAAAATGTAAAATGTTTGTATGGAGTGTTTATAAAATGCAATAAAAAAACATAAATGTGCATAACAGATGTACAAAACCACATGCAAAGGCAAGCAGTAATGAATGTCACAAACGCAAATGACTAAATGTGTAAACGTTTAGAGTTCCTAAAACAAATCTATCCCAAAACTGATATTAAAGTGATTGTAAAGTCTTTTTTTTTTCTTCCTATAAAAAAAATCAAACCTGTTATACTTACCTGCTCTGTTGCATTGAATTTGCAAAGAGCAACCCGGATCCTCCTCTTCTCAGGTGCCTCCTCTGTGATCCTGGCCCCTCCCTCCTGTTCAGTGCCCCCACAGGCAAGCAGCTTGCTATGGGGGCACCCAAGCTGAGTCACAGCTCTATGTGGCCATTAGGACATGGAGCCCTGACCTGGCCCCCTCCTCTCTCTTTACTGATTGGCTAGCTGACTTTGACATCGCTGGACAGAGAGGAACCTCAGGTAAGTATTAGGGGGGCTGGTGCACACAGAAGGTTTTTTTACCTTAATGCATAGAATGCTTTAAAATAAAAATACCTTCTGACTTTATAACCCCTTTAATGTGTTGGGTGGACACCAACTTTTTATATCTCACAAAGTCCCTGTGGTAAATGTCTTCCACTCTTACCACAAGCTCATAATGGTGTCACCCTGGTGCAGCTGGACTTTCTAGTGGTTGCTTTATTTACAGGATGCCCAGGGAAACAACTCTCTGCATGTTTTAATGCCATTAACTGGCAGAGGTTAGAATTATGGAGAAGATGCAGTATTTTGTCCTAGGGAGCTGTACAAATGAGGTATAGAAAAGGCATCATGTTGTTCAAGATATCGGAAACACTGCAAACCTGAAAAAAATGTATTAGGATGGGGTTGGCTCTTGAGTCTGAATCTGTACTTGGGTTGGACATCTCTGTGTAACTCCATGAAGGAGTTCCTATGGCTACTGCTCTATGGGCATCAGCCCCCTGCTGCAATAGATACAAAAGAAATACTACAGGTACACAAATCCTGCATATCTACACAGTTTCACAAATGTTGGGGGCAGTCAGAATTACCTGTGCTTTTCTTTAGAAAAACTGAGGAATGCCTAGCCCACCTAGGGTGTCTTTCACTTTTCATATCCTCCCTCCTTCCACATTGAGTATAAAGGTAAATTATAGGTTCTATTGACTGTAGAGTGGCTTTTCATTAACTGGTATTTTCTTGTGACCAGCTATTATAAGGGGTCCATATCTTTCATTTCACTCTGGTTCTTAAAAGTACAAGTTACAATCGGTTACAAGTCCAAATCAACGCTTTACAGGTTCCAAAGAAAAAAAAAGTGCACTTTTTTTTTTATCTGCAAAAAAAGTGCATTTGCTTTTGTTTTGTTTTTATTCTTTTTTATTTTTTTTAAGGTGATCTTAACCTTTAGAGCTGAACTTAAGTCTAAGAAGAAAAACTGCAAGCAGGCAGGCTCTTTATTTCACAAGAGACATGCAGTGTCTCTTTTGCAATAAAATAAACTTACCTGCCTGTTTACACTCTCCGGTAGATTGTACACTGAGATTTGCATGCACGGCTCAGTTTACATCTTGGCACAGCGCCTGTGTGTGGGAATTACCACTTTCCTGTGCACGTGTGGGAGTGACTTCACGTCTGCCTGTAGGCAGGTGCAGTCTACTTTCTCTTTTGCAGGTGGCGTTCTTTGGCAGCAGCACTGCAGTTGGAGAGGAAGTCAAGAGGACAATGGTTCCTCTATGGTTTCCTGTGTCACTGGAAAAGCTAACTTATTGGATGCTGCCACACCATGTGACTCTGGCAGCCATCTTGGGTCAGGCAGAGACTTTTTAAGGCCCTTGCTCCCAGGTGTGCACTCTGTGCGTGTTTAGAGTAGGGATAGGAAAAGCGAAGAGCTTACAACTTCTCTGACATCTTCCCGTTTGGGCACGAGATGGCCATTCCACACTCTGCCCCTCCTAACAGGTACTGTCTGTTCAGGTGAAACATGCTCTCTACACGCTGCTGGATCTGTGAGTGCTCCCAGTTGGGTTGTCTTTTCCCAGGTTTATGGTGAACTGTCTTTGCTTTATATCAATACAAGTTCTTTCATCGCACTTGGACCGTGTGTATTATTGCCGCCGCACAATGCTGCACACCACCTACATGCCAAAGACTGGCACCCGAAAGAAGTCGGGGGGGGGGGGGAATACAGGCAAGGGACTTTGTGGTGGTCCGCCAAAGCAGAGTTAAATATTTTGGTGTTTAGTTCCGCTTTAACCATATTCAATCCAAAGCAGAAAAGAAAAACGCTTTTGGCACCACATACACTTTAAGGCAAGGTTTCTCAATCTTTTGACCTTGTAGGAACCATCAGCTAAAAGTTTAAGATCTCGTGGAACCCCTGAAATGTTCATACATATATATATATATATATATATATATATATATATATATATATATATATATATAGTTCAGGGAACATTGCCGTGATTAGGGAACTGTTGCTATAACAATATTTAGAAATAAAACGTATCTATTCAATTTTAGACTTGTGCTTGCTTTCTTGCTCCGATGATCAGTTCTGGGTTCAACTTGAGATAAGCAGAGTACAAGGGGCAGCAGGGCACGTTACAGGGGGTCAGGAGGGCACACAACATGGGAGGAAGCAGGGCTCATTATGTGGGAGCAGGGCACATTACATGGGAACAGGGCACATTATGGGGCACACAGCAGATCACAGACAGTATATGAGGCACACATCAGGGCACTTTAAAGTAGCAGATGTTTTCTTCATGTGCAGGGCTAGGCAGGGAAGCAGCTGTTAACAATCCTCTTCTGGCACTGTGTTCCCTGCCAGCCCCTCCTCAGCAGACAGCATGCCACAGCCAACACTATCACAGCTGCTTCCTTGCCAAGCTCAGCATGTGTCGGGAGAAGGGATGAGTTCTATCCATCAGCTGCCTGCAACTCATGGGTAGATTGTGGGGGAACCCCTGGGGATCTCTCACAGGACCCTGTTTGAGAAGTCCTGCTTTAGGGCTTGTACACAAAGCCAATTAGGGCCATACACTGCCCATTTTATTGTATTTCTGCTATGTGTATGGCCAAGTGTTCCGATCAGCTGTGGATTGGAAACCTGTCAATTTGTACTCAGGGATGTCCGCCCTTGGACACTGTTGTGCTCCTTGTGTTATTTCATGTGGACAGCATCATCGTGTCATTGATTTATACAGGCTCCTTGTCCATGGCTGGTCAGCAATATGCTGATCTGGATGGTGAAGGCACTAATTGGCCATGTGCAGGAGCCACTTACTGATATTGGTATATACACTCACCGGCCACTTTATTAGGCACACCTTGCTAGTACCGGATTGGAACCCCCTTTTGCCTTCAGAACTGCCTTAACTCTTCGTGGCATGGATTCAACAAGGTGTTGGAAACATCCCTCAGAGATTTTGGTCCATATTGACACGATAGCATCACGCAGTTGCTGCAGATTTGTTGGCTGCACATCCACTGAAATTCTATTGCATAAAAAACAGTCACACTCTATTTTGCTATATAAAACTACTATCAATAGACAACACCATTGTGTTACAGTGCCTTGAAAAAGTATTCATACCCCTTAAAATATTCCACATTTTGTCATATTATAGCCAAAAAGGTAAATGTATTTTATTGGGGTTTTATGTGATAGATCAACACAAAGATAGACTTCACTATGTAATTATGAAGTGGCATGAAAATGATAAATAGTTTTCAAAATGTTTTACAAATAAATATCTGAAAAGTGTGGCGTGCTTTTGTATTTGGCCCCCTTTACTCTGATACCCCTAACTAAAATCAAATTGAACCAGTCGCCTTCAGAAGTCACCTAATTAGTAAATATAGTCTCCCTGTATGTAATTTCATCACAGTATAAATACAGCTGTTCTGTGAAGCCCCCAGAGGTTTGTTAGAGAACCTTAGTGAATAAACAGCATCATGAAGGCCAAGGAACACACCAGACAGGTCAGGGATAAAATTGTGGAGATGTTTAAAGCAGGGTTAGGTTATAAAAAAATATCCCAAGCTTTGAACATCTCACGGAGCACTGTTCAATCCATCATCCAAAAATGGAAAGAGTATGGCACAATTGCTGTCCACCTAAACTGACAGGCTGGGCAAGGAGAGCATTAATCAGAGAAGCAGCCAATAGGATCATGGTAACTCTGGAGGAGCTGCAGAGATCCACAGCTCAGGTGGGAGAATCTATTAGTCGTGCACTCCACAAATCTGGCCTTTATGGAAGAGTGGCAAGAAGAAAGCCATTGTTAAAACAAATCGTTAAGAAGTCCCGTTTGCAGTTTGCGAGAAGCCATGTGCGGAACACAGCAAACATGTGGAAGAAGGTGATCTGTTTAGATCAGACCAAAATGTAACTTTTTGGCCTAAAAGCAAAATGCTATGTGTGGCGGAAAACTAACACTGCACATCACCCTAAACACACCATCCCCACCGTGAAACATGGTGGTGGCAGGATTGTGTTGTGGGGATGCTTCTCTTAAGCAGGGACAGAGAAGCTGGTCAGAGTTGATGGGAAGATACAGGGCAATCTTAGAAGAAAACCTGTTAAACTCTGCAAAAGACTTGAGACTGGGGCAGAGGTTCACCTTCCAGCAGGACAACGACACTAAACATACAGCCAGAGCTACAATGGAATGGTTTTATAAAGTATATATTAATGTGTTATGCCGCGTACACACGGCTGGACTTGCCAACGGGCTAAACTCCATCGGCATTTCCGACAGAAAGATTTAGAACATGTTCTATATCTGAGTCCGTTGGAAATGCCGACAGAAAAAGTCTGATGGGGCATACACACAGTCGGAATGTCCGACCGAAATCTCCCATGGTACTTTTTCTGTTGGGAAGTCCAGTTGTGTGTATGCGGCATTAGAATGCCCAGTCAGAGTCCAGACTTAAATCCAAATGAGAATCTGTGGCAAGGCATGAAAATGGCTGTTTAGACACTCTTCATCCAATCTGACAGAGCTTGAGCTATTTTGCAAAGAAAAATGGGCAAAAATGTCACTCTCTAGATGTGCAAAGCTGGTAGAGACATACCCCAAAAAGACTTGCAGCTGTAATTGCAGTGAAAGGTGGTTATACAAAGTATTGACTCAGGAGGGCTGAATATAAATGCACATCACACTTTTCACATATTTGTAAAACATTTTGAAAACCATTGATCATTTTCCTTCCATTTTACATTTGCCTTTGTGTTGGTCTATCACATAAAATCCCAATAAAATACATTTAGGTTTTTTGTTGTAATATGACAAAATGTGAAAAAAGGGGCATGAATACTTTTTCAAGGCACAGTACATGATGTGAATCTCCCGTTCCACCACATCCCAAAGGTGCTTTATTGAATTGAGATCTGGTGGCTTTGGAGGCCATTGGAGTACAGTGACCTCATTGTCATGTTCAATAAATCAGTCATAAGATAATTTGAGCTTTGTGACATGGTGCATTATCCTGCTGGAAGGAGCCATCAGAAGATGGGTACACTGTAGTCATAAAGGGATGGACATGGTCATCAACAATACTCAGGTAGACTGTGGTGTTTAACCACTTCAATACCGGGCCAATTCTGACACTTTGCTCCTACATGTAAAAAACATAATTTTTTTGCTAGAAAATTACATAGAACCCCCAAACATTATGTATGTTTTTTTAGCAAAGACCCTAGAGAATACAATGGCAGTTGTTGCAACTTTTTATCTCACACAGTATTTGCGCAGGAATTTTTCGAACGCGTTTTTTTTTGGGAAAAAAACTGTTTTGTGTTTAAAAAAAAAACAAAACAGTAAAGTTAGCCCAATGTTTTTGCATTTTGTGAAAGATGAAGTTACGCCAAGTAAATAGATACCTAACATGTCACGCTTCAAAATTGCACACGCTCGTGGAATGGCGCCAATGTTCGGTACTTAAAAATCCCCATAGGCGACGCTTGAAATTTTTTTACTGGTTACATGTTTTGAGTTACAGAGGAGGTCTAGGGCCAAAATTATTGCTGTCACTCCAACGTTCGCGGCGATACCTCACATGTATGGTTTGAACACCGTTTTCATATGTGGGCGGGACTTACGTATGCGTTCGCTTCTGCGTGCGAGCACACGGGGACAGCGGCGCTTTAAATTTTTTTTTTTTTTATTGTTAATTATATTTTATTTTTTTATTTTGACACTTTTTTGAAAAAAAAAAAAATTTGATCACTTTTATTCCTATTACAAGGAATGTATACATCCCTTGTAATAGCAATATGACATGTCAGGTGCTCTTAATAGTGAGATATGGAGTCAATAAGACCCCATATCTCACCACTAGGCTGGGAAGCCTGAAATAAAAAAATAAAATAAAACGATCGCCGCTTCCCAGCCGAAGCGGCGCCGTTTTTTTGAATGGAGAGGCCGTCATAACATCGCGCCCGGCCTCCGACGATCATAGAGACTCCGGGGACCATCTGGTCCACCGGAAATCTCTATGATCTACATCCGGCGCCGGCGGATCCACTCTCCGCCTCACCGATCGTAACGGTGAGTCGGAGCAAGCACCGAAGGGCGGCGGGAGGGGGGGGACGTCCCCTCTCACCTCCCATAGGAACGATCAAGCGGCGGAACGGCCGCTATGATCGTTCCTATGGTGTAGAGATTCGCTGGCTGAAACCGGCAATATCTGAATGATGTCTGTAACTACAGGCATCATTCAGATATACCTGCTCAAAGCCCAGGAGGTCATATGACGTCTGTGGGCTTGAAGTGGTTAAACAATGCTCAGTTGGTACTAAGGGGCCCAAAGTGTCCCAAGAAAATATTACCACACCATTACACCACCACAAGCCTAAATCGTTTATACAAGGCAGGATGGATCCATACTTTCATGGTGTTTACGCCAAATTCTGACCCTACCATCTGAATCAAGACAGATCAGACCAGGCAACGTTTTTCCAATCTTCTATTGTCCAGTTTTGGTGAGCCTGTGTGAATTGTAGCCTCAGTTTCCTGTTCTTAGCTGACAGTAGTGGCACCCGGTGTGGTCTTCTGCTGCTGTGGCCCATCTGCTTCAATATTCGATTGAGTGTTGTGCATTCAAAGATGGTATTCTGCATACCTTGGTTGTAACAAGTGATTTTTTGAGTTACTGTTGCCTTTCTATCATCGCGAACCAGTCTGCCCGTTCTCCTCTGAGCTCTGACATCAACAAGGCATTTTCCTCCACACAACTGCCGCTCACTGGATATTTTCTGGTTTTCCGGACCATTCTCTGTAAATCCTAGAGATGGTTGAGCGTGAAAATCCCAGTAAATCAGCAATTATTGAAATAATCATACTAGCCCCTCTGTCACCAACGACCCATGCCACGTTCAAAGTCACTTGAACGTCAGCAAGTCGTCTACACTATGTTTAGATACCTAAACGCTCCCATGTGATTGGCTAATTAACAACTTGTGTTACCAAACAGTTTTGAACAGGTGTACCTAATAATGTGGCTGGTGAGTGTATAAATGCATGTGGCCATTTTTTTCCAGTCTAAAGAGAAAAGCAGTTTGCATTTTTTCTTGTCAGGGGTGGTTTTTATTTCATATCTAGAGCATAGAGGAAGAAAGAATAGAGAGAGGTATGCGGGGAAAGGTTAGATCCATGTAATCAAATGTCTAACCTGAAGGAAATATGCAGCCTTTAAAGAATGTTTCCTTCAATGAAAAGTCTTCCACCCTCACCTCTGAAAAGATATTCACGTAACTCTACAAGCACAGTTAAAAGCCAATGTTCTAAAGTAACAGATTTCCCTGTAATTCTCCTCTAGTGTTCACCACTTGAGATTTGTATCTCGTGTTGACTTTACGTAACTCGATAGCTGAATGTAATTGACTTTAAATGGTAGAGATTTTTCTAATGCTTTTCAAACAGATTGCCATTCACACAAATGAATTTAATAATCTAGCTTCCTCATGCTCTGCACTTCCATGTGATATATTTATGAAAATGTTTAGGAAGTAATAATATAGCACTATGCCTTTTTAGTGTATTATTTCTACTGAGTCACAACTAAGAAAAATACAAAGTGCTCTTTTCAGTGGGAAGAACGTATTGCTCTGAGATTTAAAATCAAACGGAGAGGCAAAAATTTCAATATTTTATAGTGTTGTGCTTTTATTTCAGATAGAAACGGTAGGACTTCTTTTCTTTTCTTTTTCGTTATTTTTCTAATTGTATTTAATTACCATTTCTAAGGTGGATATTAAGGCAGATCTGTTGTCGAGAACAAAAAAAAAAACAACATCTGAAAATTGCTTGTTCTACAATGATTGCAAAGAACAGCCCCGCAACATTTTACCTTCAACTTCAATGAATCTTTGTTTTTCCTAATGGATTGCATCTTGAAATGTCAGAAATGTTCTAGCATGTTGTAAGCTGCTTGTAATCAACAATCCAGACAATCATTAGGCTATACACACTACTCAAGCAGCCCTTGAATCTATCGCAGAACTAGAAAATCGTTTTTATGAACAGGGAGAATCGTATAGTGATAGTTGGGGAGGCAAAAGGGACTAGGCTGGAGGACAATCTTTATGAATTTCAGGGCATGTTCTTTGAATCTGAACTCCAGGATAAGCAAATGTAGTCTAAATAGAAGAGGTGTGTGTATTCTTAGTTGAATCTTGGTGTGCTTTGTATATTTCTTCCAGATCTGTGCAATAATCCAGCTTGAAAATATGCCTTTGTATAGGAATTTCCTGTATAGAAGGTTGACCAGTTCTGTTCTCTTTGCTTGTCAAGGGTGAATGGTCTTGTATTTGCCCCCTTTTGGTAACTTTCTGCCGGCAGCCTGCAGCAAGTAGACCTGTTGGATCATGGTGATGGGATGGAAAATGTCCCCTATGTAGATATGTGAGCCAACAATTGGTCTTAAAGTCACCCACCACATTCCACTGCTGTAACAGTTGTCGTCACTGAAGCAATTTCACGCAGCCTAGCCACAGCGGCTGCTCATTTAAACAAAGGAACTGGAGCTTGGTGGTTACCTGACTGTTTGGAAGAAGACTAATAAAAGGTACTACACTGAGATGTCTTACAAACTGTATGCAGCATGTAAAAGAGCAATGGGGAGGCAATTTTTAAACATGGATTATGGATCTACTTCCACTTAAACCACTTCCTGCCTGCCCTGGCAGCAGGAAGGAAGCTGGAAGGTTTGCCTAATCTAGTCACTTCTGTGACAGTGGTTACATGCCAATCTTACCAGTTCCTGACCATTAGTACAGACTGAAACCTGACATCTCTGTCTTTGTTCTGGGAGGGCTCAGTGAGCACACTTTCAGTACATAAACCTCTTAAGGAGAATTTTTATTTTTTTCAATAATTCTTTTTTATTGAGTATTACAAATTAGAAAACACAAAGAAGAAATACAGGTTACCAGAACAAGCCCATTAACAGTAGGCAGACAAACAAGCTGCACTCCACCCCCTCCAGCACCACCATCAGAATCCGGATCAGATGTAAAGGTAATACAAGATTTCCTGTCATCTGATAAAGCAGAAGCAACAGTAATATCAACTCTTAGGTACATTTCAAGAAGGTAGTCTAGAGGACCAGTCTCCAAGCCCCAAAACAGCAAAAGACAAGTTCCTTAAAGGCCACAGTCAATGAGTCAAGCCCAAACCACAGTATCAGAATTTTCTTGCCATGGGGACAACACTTTCTCAAATTGAGGGACATCCTCTGCTATCATAGGTGGCTTTGTACAGGGGGAGAACAGAGTTCACAGTTGACCTCCACTTATAAAGGGTCAATGATGTAGGAGACTTCCAATGAGGGACAATCGCCTTCTTCGCATAATAAAGCATTATACCCAGCAATTTGATTGCTCTTCCAACTGCCAAAGAGCCTACAAGGCTCAACAGACAGGGGCCAATCTCCAGAGACACCCGAACATCTATTATTGCATGCATGGTTTGTTTTATTTGTGTCAAGTAGGTATAAGGAAGATCTGCATCTAAGCCAGAGCACCTCCAACACTCAATAGACTGGGTATCTGAGAATATTCCCACCCTGGCTGGCATAAGAACACAGCAGTGAACAGTTTTAAATTGCACAAGTCTATTTCTTGCTGCGATCAAATGGCATAATATAATGTCCCATATATCCTCCAATCATCATTATCCATGTTGTAGAGGACCTGAATCCATTCTTCCCTACATTTATTACGGCCCTGCAAAGAGGATTGCTGTAGAGCTTTATATAGCTTTGAGTGATCTTTGGGACGGGGCGCGGGGGTTGGAGAGACTCATTCCTTGGGAGAGGTTCCATATTCATTGTCTCCAAACTGAAGGAGGCTTGAGGAAGCTGAGCCATGAAAGCATGATGTAATTGAATATAGCAGAATAAGTAACTATTCGTCAGGAGAATTCATCCTACTAAGGAGAATTTTAAAATTGTAATTTGACTTTCCATTCTGGAATTGCTAGTTGCCTGGCTGTTACAGTTAACCATGCAGATAAGTCTACAAAGATGGACTTTACTGAATTTACCCAGCCGGTATTGCAGCCAGGGAGTAAACATTACAGCCAAACATCTATAATTTTCAGGAGGAGGTCAACTAAGGAGGCCTTCATATTTACAACTCTATGCTAACAGTACTGTTAAAGTGCAGGCAACTTTTTCCCACAAGTATTTGTGGTGTTCTTGAAATCAACTTCTGTGCTTTTGTAGAATCATTGCCCCTACTGAAGCTCCCAACTATTCTACTTGCTGGGCCCACCTCACTAACAAATATAAAGGTTTGAAAGGTAGAATGGTGGGGCTAAGCCTGACCTTTATGGGAAGACCCAAGATTTGCATGTATTTTCAACGTCTCTTTCTATATTCTGTTAATTGTTTTTGGCTTTCACTGAAGACCCCTTCTTATACATTGTTTTATCAGCTGACCCACCTGCCTTTGCAGCACTCAACTTGTGCTTCTTTACTTGATAAAGTTGTCCAAAAATATACTATGTAAGCACCATATTGAATGGTGTCCCTCTGTCACATGATAATGTTCAGGCCTGGAAATCTGCTTCTCAGGCTGGAACACTGCATCACGGAGGAGGTCACATGCTCCCCATCCATTTCAAGCACTTGCTATATTGCAGCAGCTGTGATGGAGGATAAAAGTGAAGGAGAGTGCTGAAGCTGAATATTAGTGGGTAGGTCAGCAGGTGGTTAAGCAAGAGATTCTTATACACACATACTATTGTGCAAAAGTTTTAGGCAGGTGTGAAGAAATGCTGTAGAGTAAGAATACTTTCAAAAATATATTGTTTGCTAAATTTGCATCTTGTAAATTGATAAAAATAAACAGAAGGAAAATCTAAATCAAATCAATATTTGGCGTGACTGCCATTTTGCTTCAAACCAGAATAATCTCTTACAGCCTCAGTAGGGAGCAGGTGCTAATGATCATTTCATATATAGGCTGAAACCGTTATTAACTGAAACAACAGCTGTTTGTAGGAGGGTTAAAACTTGGTGAGGAACAACCAAACTCTGCCACTAAGATGAGGTTGTAAAAGTTTCATGTTGCTTACACCATACCAAGGCTGAGCACAGCAACAAAGACACAAGGTAGTTATACTTTCTCAGCAAGGTCTCTCCCAGGCATAGATGTCAAAGCAGACTGGGGTTTCAAGATGTGCTGTTCAAGCTCTTTTGAAGAAGCACATAGAAAGGGACAATGTTGAGGACCATAGACGCAGTGGTTGGCCAAGGAAACGTAATGCAGCCGATGAAAGACGCATCATGCTTACTTTCCTTCAACATCAAATAATGTCCAGCAGTGCCATGAGCACAGGACTGGTGGAAACCAGTGAGACCCAGGAACACCTAAATAAGTCTGGCCAGAAGTGGTCTTCATGGAAGAATTGTGGCCAAAAAGCCATACCTCCGATGTGGAAACAGGCTAAGCGACTCAACTATGCATGAAAACATTGGAACTGGAGTTCAGAAAATGGGCTGACTCAAAATTTGAAGTGTATGGCTGTAGCAGGAAGCAGTTTGTTCCCAGAAAGGCTGGAGAGTGGTATGATAATGTGTC
Source organism: Aquarana catesbeiana (assembly GCF_042186555.1). NCBI lineage: Eukaryota > Metazoa > Chordata > Amphibia > Anura > Ranidae > Aquarana > Aquarana catesbeiana. Next base: position 609,170,041 of record NC_133327.1, on the reverse strand, counting down.
TGTAGGCAACAGTGAAGCATGATGGAGGTTTCTTGCAAGTTTAGGGCTGCATTTCTGCAAATGGAGTTGGAGCTTTGGACAGTATCAGTGGTGTCTTCAATGCTGAGAAATACGAGCAGATACCTATCCATCATGCCATACCATCAGGGAAGTGTGTGATTGGCCCAAAATATATTCTGCAGCAGGAAAATGACCCCAAACTACAACCAATATGATTAAAGTGACATTCTTTAAAGAAAAAAAAAAAAATAAACATGTTATACTTACCTGCTCTGTGCAGTGGTTTTGCACAGAGCAGCCCAGATTCTCCTCTTCTCGGGTCCTCTGCCATTGCTCCTGGCTCCTCCCTCTTGCCAAGTGCCCTCAGAGAAAACAGCTTGCTCTGGGGGCACCCAAGCAGGCTCTCTAGCGGCTGACCATTCACACACACAGCCGCGGTGTGGCCCCACCCCCTCTCTTTTTTTATTGGCTCACTGGCTGCCAATGGCTCCCACTGCTGTCTCAGCCAATGAGGAGGGAGAGTCCCCAGGGAGCCTAGGCTCTCGTGCACATTTCTGGATGGCGATGGGGCTCAGGTAAGTACTTGGGGGGCTGCTGCACACAGAACTTTTTTTAGAATTCTTGACCCTTTAAAACCACTTTAAGAACTATCTTCAGCATTAAAAAAGTAATGAAAGTGATGGTTTAACCCCCACAGAGCCCTGATCTCAATAGCAAGTCTGTCTGGGATTACAAGAGTCGGAAGAATTTGAGGCAGTCTACATCCACAGAAGATCTGTGGTTAGTTCTCCAAGATGTTTGGAATAATCTACCTGCCGAGTTCCTTCAAAAACTGTGTGCAAGTGTACCTAGAAGAATTGATACTATTCTGAAGGCAAAGGGTGGTCAAACCAAATATTGATTTGATTTGGATTTTTTCTTCTGTTCATTTACTTTCCATTTTATTGATAAAAATAAACTACTAACACTTCTATTTCTGAAAACCTTTTTAATTAACAGACTTTTTTCACACCTACCTAAAACTTTTGCACAGTAGTATGTATTCTGTACAAACTCTGCACCACTGTCATAAGTGTCGGAAAGGGAAGTTACCTTCTGCTTCAACTATTGATCCCCATCTATCGGATCGTCTCATGTTCCATCACGGAAAACTATTCAGTCACAGAATCAGTTCGCAAGTTTGGCTTTGTTGACAATCAGAAGTGATTACTCTTGAATGCATAAGTACTTCTGCAGCTGCTGGTGGCAGGTCTTAAATCAAAGCCGCTCCTCTTCCATGTTGATTTCCACTGCATTAGCAAAGGTGATTTATGTTAGTGAATTTTTATTCTCATTTCCAGTTATTTCCACATTTGAGTAATTAGCAAGCCCAAAGGGCTTTGCATGGGTTAAGACATTTACATGGTGCAGTTGTCAAGACTGTAGCTTATGTTATCACTGAAAGTGGTAAGTATGACACTCATGCTGCGTGCATGCAGAGCAAAAATGGGTATGCTAGCTTCACATGGTTGAAAGTGGACTAACAAGTTATACAGTACATATTAATTCAAGTAACAGCTGTAAATGTTGATGTAAAAAAACCCCACTATATGGGTGTAGCACCCTCTACCTAGTGTACGTGCTAGAGTGAGACTTTTTTATAGTGCAGGTAAATTTAGGCAGGCCTAGCTAAAAGCTAGGTCTGTTTGTTTTGATCTGTGGGGCTGGGAGTGGCTTAGAGTAGGCTGGTGACTCGCAGCTAGTTTCATCTTTCGGTTACATCCCTTCTGCTTCTAAAAAGAAGGTGGGGAAGAAAGGTGGAGCTGTCTGGGATGTTCTAAGGAGCCCTGACCAATCCCCAACCTGGATTGGCAGGGGGCAGGCCTCCTTAAATACCTGGAGTCAGCCCAGCTGGGGAGGAGTTGTTCGAGTTGAAGAACTGGAGATGGAGTATTAGGCTGTCGGGGCCTTGGAGGGAGCCCCCCAGTATGGGGGGTGACCTTGGGCCAGGGGCTTGGAGCTGAACAGGAACAACACACAACCCAAGGGGTGCCCTGAACAGGAGCAGGAGAGGACAGCAGGGAATACTGCTGGGCAAGTCTCCAGGAGGGATCCATCAGGTGTCAGTGAGTGGCAGGCACATTTGGGAGAGCTGGGAGAGGCATGCCGGAGAGGACTGAGAGTGTGCAGTCAGAGATGGATGTAGAGCCAGCGGGAGGGACTATGATGTTACTGGCAGTGAAGTTGGGCCGCTGCAGTCAGGAGGGCTATCAGGGTCTGCAAAGGGCTGACTGGGATCAGTAGTTCACCAAAGAGGACAGCTAGCACCAGAACTGTCTTTTGCTACACTCTAGGGGCCCGCGGTCCCTGCCTGTAATAAGGAACTTTGCTAAGGCCTGGCTGAAACCAGAGTTAGGCCTAACCATGTGCTAGCTGCGCCTGAAGAATTGTGCTGGAGGGAGAAGGAGAGATAGACTGCAGCAAGTATTGTGCAGGAGGAGAATATCTGAATTGTCCCAAACCATGCAAGAATAATTTTCTGTGCATCCCATGAATTCCTTAACTCCATCCAAGTGCTAATCCCTCAATAAAATACAAAAAACAAAGGAAGCAAATTCTGGGCTGGGCAGGATGACAGGTGGGCCACATCACTCAGTTGCCCCTACGGGGGTACCGCTACATGGAGATTCTATTTTTTTTTTTTTTTAATGTGCTTCAATTCAATCAGCTGAATAGCGTGTGGGATTGATTTCTGGATAGCCAACACAGAGCGTGGTCAAAGGTGGCAGTATTGCAAGTGACAGAACAGATTCACACATAATGCTGATGTTGACTTCCAGGAACATATTTCTATTTAATATAAAAGGTTCAGACTGCTACCTTGCTTGCCAGTGTAGTCTGGCTATGTACCCCTTGTTGCTGTCCCTGTACAGTTTATGCAGTTTCACTGCAGGAATATTGGGTGTGTACTTTGTCTTTCACACCTAGAACCAAGCTGCTACAGAACAGAGCAACATTTTTCTAGTTGTCACTTCTAGATGTGCTGACACATAGTAGGCAGACTGTAGATTTCAGCCTTTCTACATCTTGGGTGGTTAAGATGTATGACCTTGTTAGTTTGCTACTAAGACTAGACAGGCTAACTATCTGTTTCTAGATATGACTATACATGTGTGAGAAGTATAAATCCGACCCTGGCTCAGATCCTTCCTGGGATAAAGAACTCCTACCTTCTAGCTTAGTCAACTCTACCTTTGTTCCTGCTCCAATGTTTATTAGCAAAGAGTGCTTCTGTGCAAGGCGAATGTTACCAACATTTTTATGTACATTGTCAGGGTTTAACAGGTTTAGGTCTCACTCATTTCCATGTATTAAATTAAGCTAAATTTTTTTTATCTGTAATCTCTGCCATGACAGTCCTAGAATTATGCCCGTCCCACCAAAACTAGAAATGTTAGATACTAAAACCGGAGTGTGCAAAATCTGCTGCAGCTGTGCATGATAGCCGATCAGCTTTTAACTTCAGCTTGTTCAATTAAGCTTTGACAAAAAAACATGGAAGCTGATTGGTTTCTATGCAGAGCTGCACTAGATTTTGCACTTTCCATTTTTAGTAAATCAACCCCAGTGCTTCTAGAATCTAATTGGCAGTTCTGTCCTCTGTGTGAGATGTTCAGAGCAAACAGCCATTTAAGAAACCCCAGACTACATATGGTTGCCTTAAAGCTGGTTTAGGGTATAGCACATTGTGGTGGTTTAGGATTGGTAGAAAACAGATTCTAACAAATTCTAACTTTGTAGGCTGTTTGACTTGGAGGTCTTATACTACATTCATAACCCTCTTGGGCCAAAAACAATACTGTTTTGCTCTTTATTAAGTTAATTTTAAATTGTATATATGCTAAGGCCATTTGTTTAAATAGATTTTCTAGTGTTCCCTTTTGTAAAAGTAATAAAAAATAATACATTTTAAGTTTTTACCAAAAACCTACATTCTTTGATGCAAAGTGTATTATACTCGGGTGGGAAAAGGCTTAGTGAGGGTCAGGAAATGGCTATCCAGTGAATGTAAGGTTTGCTTTGTGTGTTGAGAGTTGGAGCAGACATATGCTTGCAATTTAAAACATGTTAGATAAGATGCACATGAAACTTCCTCCAACAATAACAAAAGAGAAACCCTTTTACTTGATAAATGTTGCCTGTGATAAAACTGTAATACCTTTGTTGATTTACTTATGAAAATCTACACTCACAATTATTTCAAATGCATTTATAATCCAAAGAACACAGCAGGATCCCATTTACCAGTTTCATAACCAGGAAAAAAGCATTGAAAAATAAAGAGGGCCAGTAGCGTCACTAAGGTTGGTGTCACCTGGTGTGGTAAAACATGGTGTCACCCCCCCCCCATGTTTTACCGCACCGCCGCATCGGAGTATCTTTCCCCTCCAGCCTGCCACAGTGCTCTGTCCTGCTGCGGAGTGACAGCATGATCAGAACAGAGCAGTAGACACTTGGAAGGCTAGCACATCAGGCTCTTCTGTCTAGCCTGCCACAGTGCACTTGGTGTCACCCAAGGCTCAACCATGCCCCACCAAAACCCCCCCACAGGGGGAGCACACTGCATAAAAGGGTAGGTGCAGCCGAATTGCATGCTACATACAGGTTGCAGGACTCAGGATTGCGTGCTACCTACAGGGTGTAGGACTCAGGACTGCGTGCGACCTACACGGTGCAGGACTCAGGACTGCGTGCTACCTACAGGGCGCAGGACTCAGGATTGCTTGCTGCCTACAGGGTGCAGGACTCAGGACTGCGTGCGACCTACACGGTGCAGGACTCAGGACTGCGTGCTACCTACAGGGCGCAGGGCTCAGGACTGCGTGCTACCTACAGGGCGCAGGACTCAGGATTGCGTGCTACCTACAGGGTGCAGGACTCAGGATTGCTTGCTACCTACAGGGTGCAGGACTCAGGATTTTGTGCTGCCTACAGGGTGCAGGACTCAGGATCGTGCTATGTACAGGGGGCAGGGTACAGAAGTGTGCTGTATACAGGGCACAAGGCTCAGGACGGCGCTACATACAGGGTGCAGAGTTCAAACGCTCACTGTGTACAGGGGGCAGGGTTCAAAAAATCACAAAATACAGGGTACAAGGCTCAAGCGTTCATGGAGTACAGGGAGTACATGTACATGGAGTACAAGGTGAGAAGTTAAGTACTGCATATGTTCTACAGAACAGAAGAGAGGACCGAGGGGCTGCTGCCAAAGAGCAGCTACAACTTACAGAAGGTGTGCAATCTAAACTTTAGAAGGAGCTGCCGCCCCCTCCCTCTCTCAGAGATACTGCTGGGCAGTGGATATCTTCCAAATGGCCGGTGCTGCTGCTCCTGTGATCTCTTTAGTTGGTCAGGAGAGATGGGGCAGGCGGTGTCTGCAGCGCTGCTCGTCTGAGGTATTGTGACCCGGAGTGGCTTTGTGTTCTGTGTGTGGGGGTTAATATGACACCGAGCATACAGCAGTCATAGGCACCCCTGCGGGGCTCACATTTCTTCCAGACAACTATGTGTGCAGTGTGGATCAGCCCCGCACACACTGCACAGAGATGAATGATACGCCCCTGGTTTCACCCCTCTGGCAGGTGTCACCCGTGTGTGGGCCGCACCCCCCTCCCATAGCAACGCCACTGGAGAGGGCATAGAAAAATAAATCCTTGGTACAAAACAGAAAAGAAAACAAATCTGTGAACCTATATTCCAGTGTTTGTGTTCACAAGTGGTAAAGGTGTAGTCCACCCAGAGCTCATGTTCTCAACCTACTCCAGTCCTGTGGTCATCACTCTATCCCCCACTCATGAGAACCATTGCATTGGATAAGTGGAGTGTTGTCAAAGCCAGCCAAAGGTGCTGTTCATTTTGCTACAGTAAAGTACAAAGCAACCAGCAGGCTTTGCTAAGCAACTGTGTATATTCATCCATTTTGTGTTCTTGCCCTCTAGGTGAGCTTTTTATTTCACAATTCTCTCCTAAATTGAGTACACTGTGCGATCAGGCTTTGTATGGTTACTTTCTGATGGGTTAAATGGCAGTGGTCTGTAAGGGCCCATTTGCTATATGCATGGCGTCAAAGCATGTGCATGCTGCAAGGCACTTTGCGTTGTGGATTTCTCTTTCGTAAATAACCCCCTTTTTTATTAAGCTGGCAGCACATGTTAATGCATGATGAAACAACCTGCAGTATTTTTGGCAACACTGCAGACCACAATCCATGTTGCATGCACAGGACTGTACCCCCCCATGAGGCCAATTAAGGCGACTGCCTCAGGCAGCACTCAGAGGCATGGGCTCTATGTGTGCGTTGTGGTATACGCTGCTGGAGGTGAGTTGGAATTTACTGTACAGGTGCATTAGTATGCCATTCTGGTGCTGCGGTGCACATCATATTGTATGATTAAGTGCAATGCATGCGGTAAAACATGTCTTTTAATTTAAATTCCCACAAAAATAAACTTAGGGCTTGTTCATACTATTTCCGTTGAGCTGTGTTGATCGGTGTAGATCAATGCAGGTTCAGCGCAAAGGCACAGCGACAATATTTTTCTATGGCAATTTTTCATACCACAACGCTGTGTTGAGGTGGGTTGTGGTGCATCACAATGTGCTTCAATGCATAAACTTGAATAACATTTAATTTCTTGACATTTAAATAAAAAAATAAAGTTAAAGAAAAAAAGTAAACATTGCCTTGTGTTGTAACAATGCAAAGTACAGCCCCTACATGATTGACAGCAGCCTGCCCAAGTATGCAGGCATGTGTGCACATGCCCTAAATGTGGAATAACTTAGTAACAGAAGTTGGCCACATGCTCCTATAAGAAAGAAGACATCCCATCAGAAGTTAAGCACTTTCCCCATTAAAATCTGTGCAGGGCTTGTTGAGCTGTCTGGTCAGAAATCTTGCCCCTTCTTCTCCATCCACAACTATCCAATCATGCTGAAGCAAGGAGATGGACATCTAAGTGACGGCGCATGGGGGGGGGGGGGGGGGGGGCAGGACAGATGCAAAGCCACACAGAATCCACATCCTCCATCCTACATTTGTAGCCTTCATTGCTGTTTAACCCTATGCCTCCTCTGTTCCCATTGTACTGTGAAAAGATTGAGCCTGCAGCTGCCAGCTAGTTAGGAGATTACTACAGCAGTGGATAGCACCTTTGTTGTGATTGGCGGCAGCTTGAGAGTAGCACTGCCACTGATAAAAACACAAGTCAAAAGGAACACAAGCTATTACACTATTCTCTCTCTGACAAATATAGCAGCTGCCACCCTCTCCACTTGCTGTCATTCACAACTAAAATTGCTCATTTGGAGGATGTGACTGTAGTAATAGCTAGGGGCTTGTGCCGTGAATGACGGTGGCTGGAGAACAGCTCTGTCATTCACAAAAACCCAACAGTTTGCGCAGCTCTGTACAACATGAAGGCAAACAGTACAGTTACAATACAATTCAATACAGGAGGAATCAGAAGGCCCTGCTCGTTAGAGCTTACAAGCTAGAAAGCACCTATCTTAATATGGAAAGTAAACTTTTTAAAGATGTGTTACAGAAAACTTAGTGTTACTAAACCCACAACAGTTAAAACCAGTCTGTATATGCAGTAAAGCATGCTTTTTCTACTCACTGTGGAACCTAAGGGGTCAATCCTTTGCATTGTGTAAAAAGGCTGCTTGATCATGTATGCATAGATACCCCCCCCAAACCCCCCCCCCCTGTCTCCGTCCCCGTCCCCGTCCCCCTGGACAAGTCCAGATAAGGCAGAGCCTTTGGAGTCAGGCAGAACATTCTCAATTTGATGTGCATTGCTATAGAGGTTTTTTTTTCTTGGGAGGGTGCATGTGATCAGCACAGGGCCAATCGGCCCTGTCCAAACATGTCCAGACAGAGGGTCAGGAGCCCTGCAGTCTCATAGGACAGCTCAGTGCAGTATGAAAACTCCATCTACATTCTTCACCAGGAACTGATAGAAATCATAAGACTGCTATATACTGCTGATGAAAAAAGGTATTTAGCAGTATATATATTTACTAAAATGATTGCATTTCCATGTTACGTGTACTGTGGGAGACCAGCTATAGTGAATGCAGGGTCATGGGTTTAGTAACACTTTAAGATAACTTAAGATGACTCTTCAGATAAGTGAGTTATTATACAACACATGCCTTTTTAATATTCTGATAATTTCAGATAATGTTTAGGTAGTCAACAAAACTATGTACACAATACCAGACCTTATCTGGCTAGCACAATTGGTGTAGCTTGTTTGTCAACTGAATCTCCTTATTTAGCAGATGAGGGCTATTTATTACTTTCTTACTATGTTTTAGCATTCATTACCACCATGGCACAACATTGTTTACTTTAACAGCACTAAATCACAGCTGAATCACATTGCCATGTTTTGTTGAAAACATGGCTGACAGGCAGGATGGACCCTCTGACCCTAAAAGAAACATCTAAACAGGAAGTGGCATGTGAAATCAGGTAAAATAACAAAAAAACAAAAAAAAAGTTTGTTTACCTGCATATGGCTCCTGTATTTTCTACAAATGCACCTTATTTTTTTCCACATATCTTCCTGGGACACTTAACTGTTCATCAGACTGAAATCGCCTTTATTACCTAAAATCTACTTATTTTTTTCATTTTATATTTAAAATAAAGTAGATGTAAACCCTAACTGAATGACATTTAGAGGGTTAATTATGAAAGGCAAATCCACTTTGCACTACAAGTGCACTGGAAGTACAGTCGCTGTAAATCCAAGGGGGATATGCAAGGAAGATAAAAAAACAGCATTTTAGCTTGCACATAATTGGATGATAAAATCAGCAGAGCTTCCCCTCATTTCAGATCTACCCCTCAGATTTACAGCGACTGCACTTCCAAGTACACTTGCAGTGCATTTGTAGTGCAAAGTGGATTTGCCTTTCGTAAATAATCCTCTTAGTTTGCTAAAACACTGTGCATCATAAAGAAATACAATTTTTTAAAATACAGAAACCAAAAAACTTGGTTTCCGATTTATTCTCATGCTTTATTGCATCCCATTGCCGATGTTCTCCTGCAGCCACTTCATGTCTGCATGTATACACTCCAGCAATGGCACATGACGTTTCTCAAGGTGGGTTTTCTAATGGTGACAGTGGACCATGCCCACATAATACATGTTGAAATAGCCACTTGTAATCTCCACCTGAAGCTCGTGCAACAATGCAGGAGCACAGTTGGGAAACAGGGAGAGTGTGGTCACCCTTCACCAGGAAGTGCGCAAACAAGGGCCATCATGGCAGGATCACCAGGCATTATTTTATTGAAAGCTGCAGACTTTAAAATACTGACAATGAATTTTGGAATATCAATTTATTCCTATATGAGATTTTAGGGATTGAGTTTATATATACTTTAACTCTTGCTCTTCAATGCAGATAAGCTTTAGAAGCAGATGAGGAGTGTTAAAGCTGAGCTCCGGTCAGCTTACAAAAATCACATTTGGATGTAAGTCCCATCCACCGCACCAGTATATTAGGGTTTAATGCTCGTTTAGTCTAGGGGGCATGCAATGGAGAGTGGCGTCTTCCCCACTGATTCTGGTATCCACAACCAATTCCACAAAGCCACTCCTTTTCTCCAGTAGTGTGTCCAATCTTGTGGCCAACACCGCCATGTACAACACAGGGTCAGGAAACGCCAAGGACTTGCCCACATTTAAGGACCAGCTCAGGAGTGGAGAGGAGTGCTGGCCTGCTGGGAGAACAAGGAATAAGATGGATAATTCTTTATATTACATCTGGTCTCGATTTAAACAGGCATTATATCATTAATAGATTGAAAGGGAATGACACTTGATTTTCTTATAAGCTGACTAGAGTTAAACTTTAAGGGCCCACTCAGATTTTAGAGGTCTGGTGTGCTGCATTTAAAGTGAATCTGTGACTGTTCTTTTCATACTGTTGCAATATTATTATTATTTACAGGATTTATATAGCGCCAACAGTTTACACAGTGATTTACAATATAAAAGGAGACAATACAGTTACAATACAATAAAATACAAGAGTATTAAGAGGGCCCTGCTCAGAATAGCTTACAATCTAATAGGGTGGGGCAGGTGGTACAAAAGGTTGTAACTGTGGGGAATGAGCTGATGGAAGTGGTAGGAGATTACTTGGAGACGTGATAGGCTTCCCTGAAGAGATGAGTTTTCAGGGATCGCCTGAAGGTAGCAAGAGTAGGGGATAGCCAGACCAGTGGAGGTAGCGAGTTCCAGCGAATGGGAGGCTCTGGAGAAATCCTGAAGACGAGCATGGGAGGAGGAGACAAGAGAGCTTGAGAGTAGGAGGTGTTGAGAAGAGCGGAGAGGACGATTTGGGTGATATTAAGCCAAATTTTGACAGTATGTCAGAAAAACAGTGTTGTTTTAATCCAACTATTTATTTTTACCTCCTCATTTGATTTGAGTTTGGCATGGGCAGATCTGTGCAGCCCATAAATAAAACTGTGAAGCGTAAGAAGTGGTGAAGTCTGTTTCATAAATGTTAATAAAGCTGTGCACAAATTATATAACTTTATCATACAGCCTCAGTCACCAGGAACCTTGCTAGTCTAATAGCAGCAGTATTATTAGACTTTTACAGGCTCTTCCTTGAACTGCACTCTGTCTCCTAATAAATCAAATGATGGTACAACATCAGTGGTCTATAATCTATCTTTATCTTTTCCTGTTAAGATTGACAAACCATACCTCTTAAAAACAGTTAGCTCAATCTACAGCACCTCTCCCAGATTCTAACAGAGAACAGAGAGAGCACATTATCTTCACAGATCCAGATTTATCTGTAAAATGTAATTGCTGACATATCCAGCTATAAGAACCAGCTGTAAACTGCAGTGACTCATGATAGCAATAAAATCTCACAACAGTCTCACAAAAGTCTTCATAAATGCCCCTGTTTTGGAGGGACAGGTCGACTTTCAAAGCATTAGAAATGGTCAGGACTTGGGCAGGAACATGGCCAAAGTTTGGTGGGGTATGCTTACTGAGATGGGATTTGACTGCTAGATAGACTGAGTTATAAAATAATGGGAAGTACTGCATAAGGCAATATTTTCCTTTGTGCATCCTCTGACTGTCAAATGTAGAGCTCAATTTATCCTGTTCTAGGATACCTCTGATGACCAACCTTTAGGACATTGGATTAATGTGGTCAGCTAAAGGGGAAGCTGGTGTTCACTCAGGACTTCTAAATTGCTGGCTCTAAGACAGGCCATAGATGATACAATTTTCTTCCTTCCACCATGGTGGAAGTAAAGAAAATTGCTTGATTCCCCCATCAACACAATCGGTGTTGATATCACAATGCCTTTCGCAACACTATTGTGTTTTGCCGGCAGTGAGCCTTCAGGAGCATGTGTCAGGGGTACGCAAGACTGTCTCTAAGCAATCCCTACTCTGCTGGACCTTTCTCTAACCTTATGCTGGCCATAAATTATACAATTTTCTTATTCAATTTCCTTCAAATTTAACTTAGGTTTGACCTCCTATTATATGGTTTTGGTAAGTCTAAAGGAAAATTGCACAAGTGAATTGTCTAATGTATGGACAGCATTAGCCAACCTGTCCCTAATCTTCAGGTCTCTGTCTCTGTACTTCCCACACTGTTGGTTCACCAAAATGGCCATGCAGTTATTTAGCCTCTCTGATTCCATGATGGCTTCTCAAATCCCCAGAGAGCTCTGTGTCCAGTCAGACACTGGCTTCCCCAAGATGGCAGTAGGGACCCTGTGCAGAGGACAAGACATTCCTCTGCAAGGTTCCCCTAGCACCAGAGGTAAGCAGCTATCATGTAATCACTGTGTTTACTTTTGCCTTTGCCAGCTAACCAGGAAGTGAGTGAGCGATCTGCGGCTGCACACCACCCTCCTTCAAGCAAATCGCTAGATAGGGAAATTAGGATCTGGATGGCAGCGCTGGAGCCAGCACTTAGAGAAACAAATCGGCAGCAGCAGGCTCTAAAATTATTTCTTCGTGGGTTCCCTTTAGGTGCATGTCGAATGATCTTTTATAGCATGGCCACCGCTCCAATATACTGTATCTACCAGACTAGAGAGAATTATGAGCTTGACTGATATCTTCCAGCTTAACATGCGTTGCTAAGCTTACAGCGTTCTTACCCCATATGTGTTAATGTCAAACATAAACAGCACAATATTTTGCACAGTATGAAGCTGTACTTAGAGAAAGTAAGGTTACCCATAGATGAAAAGATGGTGACCTAGTGTAGGCTGAAATATCTATGGCTGACCTTAGAGATGTCTAACATGATATCCCAGGTGATTTGTGAGCTGCTATCTGAATGACATATAAACTGCACTTCCTCTTTCTTTTGGAATGAATATAAACCAATTATATATATTTGTCCTCCCTTATCCACCTGCTCCTGCTGTGTGGAAATCTCCTATCCTTTGTTTCCAAACCCTATTTTTGGGTTGGTTGATTTCTCTCTACAGAAGCTCAGCTAAGACCTCTTTGTTGTGGATTTCTCTTTTTTGATTTCCTGGCTGAAATATCCTCTCTGGGATTAATCCTATTGTGTTCACTTCTTGCCTGTTACTTTTTTGTTTGTACTCCTATAGTAGTTTTTCCTTGTTTAATCTCTTGTGATAGACAGTTGATGTTATTGCATTTCTACAAATTGACCTCTTATTGCTGACTTTTACCATCGTTCTGTATTTGAAGAATGTCTATTTTCTGCAGGTAGTCTATTGGAGCTAAGGATTAAAGTAGAGTTAAAAAAGACAGTTTTTTCTGGAAAAAACAAAAACCAGTTAAGTATAGTCAGGTGTTTAAATTTTTATGTATGTTTTTCCTTTTTAGGGTGCCAGAGAAATATTGGCCCGTTATCGCATGCTTACTTTGGTTTTGACTTTGGAGTTTCTATCACCAGAAACAAAAAAATAATTTTAATGTCTCTATCTTGTTCCTTGATTGAGTGTATGGAATGTTAATAAAGATAAAACACAATCTTCGGTGACCTATCAAGTCTGAAACTCTATTGTTTTTTCTTTTGGCAGCCAAAGAGTGTCATTTTCATGCAACCCATGGGCATAAGAAAATGTTTATTTTTTTATTTATTTATTTTTTATTTTATTTTTTATAAAGGCACTGTTTGGTAGGGTTAGTGCATTCACACTACTGAATACTATATCTCCATCCATAAGGTTGAACAACCTTAGAACATAAACCTTAAATGTGAAACCTGTATTCCATAGTTAGGAGAAATTAAGCAAATGGGGTACTCTTGTTAAATGTGCCTTTTGATTTTAACAATTCTTGTTACCCAGTATACCATAGCTAGAGAAAAACATGCATATAGGGTACTCATTTTTAATGTGCCTCAGATTCTTACAACTCTTGTTGCCTCGCAATGAAAATAAACATGTATGGGCAGAACCTTCATCATAATATAATTGTGAGTGAACTATCACTTGGAAAGGGACCAAGACCAAGTCATTGATCCCTGTTCAGATGCTAATAAAATATATCTTTTCTGTTCTCTTTTTTCATCTTTGCCTTCTTAGCTGTCTGTTGTGTATGTCTTCCTTGATGTATTGTTTTGAGTGGATTATGAGCATCACTGACCACATGGGTGCATGGCTGTATTGGGTCTTGTGCCCTGGCATTTGATACGGAATTGTTGTTGATTTTGATATTTTAAAACCAAATTGTTTTTATACACCTTTTTTTTCTTTTTATAGTATATTGATTTTCAATTTATTTAGAAATTGCTGGCACACTGGCTTTCTAGTTTTAGTGGTTGCATTCATTGCTGGGAGCATCTGTCTCTGCAAAACTTATATTTCAGTTAATATTGGATATTAGTGTTCATTCACCCTCTCAGTTCTTCTTTCTCCCCTGACCTAGTCTTGCAATTGATTCTGGTAAGAATCCCTCCCAATTTGGATTCTTACCTTTTCTACTGCAGCAGAAGAGTGGTCATTTCTGATGTGGTCTCAGTGACCTTAAAGTCATCATGTCTTGTTAGTGCTGTACCTGTAAAACAAAACCGCATATACCTGCCTCTCCTGGCTCCCATGGTGGCGAACGCTACACCAATCCTGAGAAACCCTCTTCCAAAATCCTCATAAGAAATGCCAAACAGTGCTTTTGAACCTCAAAAATCCTCCTCTGAAGTTTTCTGCAGCAACCTGCGCTTTCAGCAGTGTTGATCGCCTGGCCTTACTACAATCAGTGGTTCCTCCTCAACTCCTATATCACTAAAGAGTAGAAGGAACCAGTGAGCGCAGAATGGGACCAGGAGGTTGACATCCTGAAATTGCTAGTTCCTGCGTAAGACTTCAGAGGTGTATTTCTCAGAATAAGAGCAATGTTTGGCTGTTGGGATGGAAAGTGTATCTTTCTTTATTAGGGGTACAGTATTAGATATTGTATAGAGTTGAAAGGGGGTTGCTTTAAAACAAATAAAATAGAGAACAGGAAGGGTAAGACCTCAATTTAATGACTGCAGTAGATAAACACATCCAGGGCTGGATTTTACATTAGGCATAGTAAAGCCTCGTACACAACCTCTAGTTTTCGGTCATGGGCCTTTGACAGGCTTCTGTTGGACTGGCTGCCATATACATGGGCTGAATGTTGGCTGGTTTCCTTTTAATCGGCCGACATTTGGCCTGTGTGTACTAGGCTTAAGGTTTTGCTTATGGGTGGCTTTGACCTGTGCAGATATCAACCATACAATTTTTTCTTATCCTCTGTCATGTTGTATTTTTTATTTTACATGGTATCACAACATCTTAAACAATGTTATGACAAGAAATACAAGATCATTCTTTGTATTTTAATGGAGAAGGCTATCAGAGGGTTGTTACTTTGAATGCCAAAAATTGTATGCTTACAGGCTCTAGTTAAAGTGGGGTTCCACTCAAATTTTTAACTTAATCTTACCCCCTTCAGTTAATTGCATAGATGTTCTATGCAAATAACGATGTTAAATGCTGCACGAATTTTTTTTAATCGCTGTAATTACCTTTATATTGTACTTTATTGTGGCACTTCCTGTCTCTCCTCCCATGGGAGTAGGCGTGTTTATTGCCTTTCCCTGGCGCCGCACTGTCTCCTGGGAGCTTAGTGTCAGGCTTCCCAAGGTTCAGTGCGGGAACAATGATCATGCGTGCGAACAAGCTGTGAATGAACAGCATTCACCGCATCCAGGAAATCAATGCTTGTGGGCTTCACATGCCCACAAGCAAGATGGAAACAGCCAGCATCACATTTTTAAAGTTATTCTTCAGTACGAAAACAGACAGAGGCGGAAGTATTACACCCAAACTGTGAGTATTATTTTGGGATTAGTAAAGTGTCTCAATGACCTAAAAAAAAAAAAAAAAAAAGATTGGTTGCCGGACTCCCACTTTAAATCCAGCCCTGGGTGGAGTAGCATAGCAGATGCAGTATTTTTAACTAAAATACCAGTTTGGTAGACTCTAGAATATTGGACTATCACACAAACATGGTTGCCTTTCTTGAGCATACACATTGCTGCATTTTAAATGTTCTTGCTCAGAAAACATAACAAATGGCTGACAGATAGAAAGTCGAAATCAGACTCTGGTGTTTTATTTTTTTATTTTCCATTCATCTGTTGCCATGTCAGTGACTTCACACACTAATTTACAACAGCCCAACAGAAACACTTCAAAGAAGGCCAAGGTTTAGCAAGATTCCAGGCTGAGAAATAAAGCCAGATTGCTCTTGTCAGTACAATAGTTTGTGAATTTATAAATAGGTTTCTATAGTGATGCTTGCACATGGGTCATCAAGTAAGGAGGAAATGTTAAAGAGAATTTTATATCACAAATCAAACATAACTCTAACCCTAAAAACATTCTAAGCATATAATTTAGTGGTGGATATTAGGGTGTAATCTGAAATTCTTTATGAAGTGAAATGCGGGAAGTTAAGACACTTTATTGAAAGCAAAAGATGCAGTCATGCAAATCATGTGCTGTGTTTTCCGGACAATGTGCTAGACATAACATAAATAATATTTCACTAAGCTACAGCAAGCATTTAGTTCATCTTCTTTAACAAGCTATTAAACCATTGTAAGGAATGCATGTCCGTAATGATTGTCTCATAGTATAGATTATATGACTCAGGCTAATATGTTGACTATATGGCCTTCCCGTTGCAATGGTAGTAAAATGTTTTGAATTTATCTATGATTTAATTTACTGTAGTTTGTTGATAAAAAGTATGGGTGCTAGGTGAGGTAATCAATCCCAGATTGAAGATAAAATAAACAGGTCCGTATTAAAGCTCCCATGCACAGAGTAGTTATCAGCAGAAAAAGGTGTCCTTTCAGGTATCAGATGGTCATGGTGGAAAATGTGGTTCTATAAAGCCTGCATTGAAATATGCAGGGGTGAAGGCAAATATAACTGATATAACAAATGCCCAAATGCAGCCTCATAAATAGCATCTTTTATTCTGACTGTTACTGTGTCCATGGGTATCTTTTTGTTTCTACAATAGCCTTCAAGGGTCATTTATAGGTGGCGGGGGGGGGGGGGGGGGTTAAAATAGAATTGTGACCTGACTATGAGCATTCTAATATTTATTAATTCTTAACAAAAAAGTAAATAAATGTTAAAACAGATCTTGCTGACCTGTAGTCGCAGCCACAGTGGAGTAATTCATACTCAGTTCGGAGTCATTAGGTAGCCCAGCTTCCTCTTCCAAAACTGTATTTTGCAGCCTGCCAGCCATTTGATTACCAATGTAAATACAGAGCAGGTGAAGAAGAAGATAGAGTGAGCGAAGATCCAACTCAATTGACTTTACTACTTTTTTTAGGATTGTTTAATCTACCAGCCCTTCAACTACAGAGGTCAGTAAGCCCCGGTTCACACTAGAACATGTTGCAGGAAACTTGCGATCCATGCACATTTCTCACACTTTCCTATCTGCAGCAGGTATCAGTGCAATGTTAACAGCGCCACAAATGCAGGTTGCAAATGCAGTACATTTGCCTGCACTGGATTGCATGGTACAAAACAACCATGCGACCAGGTTGCAGTGCATTTCCAATATTGGTGCATGAACTACTTTGGTGCAATGTAAAGCCCAAAATGAATGGGCTCAAATTCCTTTGCAATTCATATTGTGAACCA
Source organism: Aquarana catesbeiana (assembly GCF_042186555.1). Taxonomy (NCBI): domain Eukaryota; kingdom Metazoa; phylum Chordata; class Amphibia; order Anura; family Ranidae; genus Aquarana; species Aquarana catesbeiana. The sequence continues at coordinate 609,152,811 of NC_133327.1, read as the reverse complement.
GGGCTAAGGCATATTTTTTAAGCTGATTATCTGCTTGTTAAAAAATATGTAAATATTTGAATGTCCATAGCCTGGCCACAGTTATACTTTAAAGTGATTTTTCTTTATAGCTGTATTTATCTTAATACACACACATGCCAAATAACTCTAGAGCCGGCCATTGACACATCAAAATTCTACTGGTTTAGCAGGAACCACTCAAATTTTGATCCACCTATGGGCAGGCTGGTTCTACTGAATTTAATCTGTCGATTAACTTCAGTCAAATCAGCCTGTCAGATTTTTTTGCATGATTGCTGCTGGTGGCCATAACCGGCAGCAGTGATCGTTGTTGTCTGACCCTGGGGAAACCTCCCGCTGTCAGAATACAATAGCACAGAGGGATGGATTCCCCAATCGACACTGACTGTGTTGATAGGGAATCAAGCAATTTTCTTTCCTTCAACTCATGGTGGCAAGAAAGAACATTGCATAATCTATGGTCAGCTTAAAGCTATTGCAGACATAGAACAATGGCCAGATCATGCCAGCCCAAAGATCTTTGTGTGTTTCCCAAAATATGTTTATATTGCTAATGCAAAAGGGAAGGATTGGAACCCAACATACAACCCCTGAGTTAGCCTATCTCAAGGAAAATCCAACTTGACCAATTGACTCTCCTCCTTGTTGCTCTAGAAGACATATCCAGGGCCTGTCTGCCCTGGTCTATAAGCCCATAACGGCATAGTTTGATTCTTAGATTTTGGGGAAAAAATGATGCTACGTGTATAAGACTTTTAAAGCATCAAAATACCATGAACTTCTAACATTTCCTTGCTAAACCATGTAGGTCAAACCCACTGTAGAATAGTAGGAAAGTGGGTGCAGGGGCTAATGAGCAGGATCGCACATCTCTCTGTAGCTTACAGCAAAGGAACCCCCCTCCCCTTTCTCTTATTTAGTCAATTTAACAGCTGAATATCAGCACTAAGTATAAGGCCAATAGCATACTTCCTCCACTTTGTTTTGAAAAAAGTTATATGACGGAGAAGATATGATCAGCCTTGTGTCCTCAGGGCAGTACTGCCATTCTTTGCAGAAAATTAGCCCAAGTATGTGTACTTTTATTAACTCTATTTTATAGTCTCTTGGAAACAGTTTTTTACTTAACATTCTGCAACCTCTCCTTGGAAAGTGTCACGTTGCTTCCACAATCATTTTCGCTCTATCAAACTTAAAAAAGGAAACAATAGCAGAAATGACTCCTTTAGCAAGCTTCTGGGTTGATGCTGTTTCTAAACTGGATTACAATAGAATCTATAAAGCCTCCCTAGCCTCTGATAAGCTTAGCTCCAAGCATGACAAGATAAATTTAGCAAACAATCAAACCAGTTGTCTCCCGTAGGGCAGATACTGACAGATAGCCGTATATGCCCTGTTTTCATATATTCTCCAAATTCTTTCTTCTGTACTGTTTTTCCCTAGTGGAAAGATAACCTCTAGACATTTGCTTCCTGCTGAACACCAGCAGGTCTACAGATTTGTTACAGATTCTCAGAAGTTCTTGAGAATTTGCCACAGCCTCAAGCTGTCACTCTGTCTGTTCTATGATTTTGAAGTAAGATCTTTAGAAGGAAAGGAAGTCACAATATCCTCTGTGATTGAAAAATCTACCACCGAGTGATGTGTTGGGGGCAGCAACTATAAATTCTTAGATGTGGCTATAGAAACGACTGGGATAATGCAGGCAGCCAGCAAGTTGATTTACAAAACTTTGGGATTCATGATCAAAAGTATCTGAAGGGAGAACAGTTCTGGTTGTTCTTGGAAACCAGATTATCCCTTCTATTTTCCTACAGTGCACAAAATGGATGGAATGAAATATTGGCTGGATATTATAAAGAACAGTTTTCTTCAAAACAACAGGCCATTCGTGAGTTGCTAGGTATCCGTCTAAGGGTGATAGAAGTTAGGTGAGGGTCAGATGTCTGGAAATGATGCAACAATGAAATCAAACATCGTAATCAAGTGCCAGATTAAAGTAGGATAGCACAAGAAGGGGCTGCATTAGTCTTGCTGACATTAGTGAAAAACTGCTATAGCACTACAGAATTGAAAATTGAAAATTGAGGAGGATATTTTTGGAAAATCTTTTAAAATATTTAGCCATTGGTTTTGGCAATTCGATAACTATAGCTTTAATTTTACTCATGGATATTGTATACTGTATGTAAATATGATTCAAGGAAGCGCCATTATCAGTTATGGTGAAAGCTACCCATGCATAAGTGGAAACAAACCTTGTACTTTTGATGAAGAAATAAAATTGTTACCACTCCTAACATATGCACCACTGAATGTTGGATGCACTGTTGCTGCATAATCTCTCAGGCTGGGTTCACACTATCACAAATTGGATGTGGGTTTCCCCGCAATAAAATAAACAAGCAGGAGATTGTGACCGACTCTCTATGGATATTTAGAGGAGTGCCAACATTTATAGTGAGGTATAGAAAAAAGGGGTACCTTCGTCCGAACAAAATAGGGAATTTTTTGGGAGACTGAAATGGACTTTAATGGTACCATGCAAAAACTTGGGATAACATAGTATAAAAATTTTTAAATTTTATTACAAACACAGTTTAAAATATGCAGATTTAAAACAAAGAATACATAGCAAAGTCTCTATATAGTAACATATGGTGTGACATTGGAATGATTATACCATGTAAACACTGTTCGCTCAAAGCAGTGTTTACATGGTATATGTGACTATTAAGAGCCTTTGTTATGTCTTTGTTTTAAATCTGTGTATTTTAAACTGTGTTTGTAATAAAATGTAAAACTTTTTATACCAACTATGTTATTCCAGGTTTTTGTATGGTACCATTAAAGTCCATTTCAGCCTCCCAAAAAAATCCCCTTTCTATTCGGCCCTCTATGGAGCCAGGTTAACAAATCTCTGCAGTGGCTTCGGTGTGAATTGCATGTGGCTCCGGTGCAAACGGGCATGCTGGAAAACCAGCAGCTGGCTGGCATCCAATCAGTGCTCGCAGCCTATGGCTGCAAGTGCTGATCAGTGGGTGGTCCTCCTGTCAAAACATAATAGCACAGCGAGGAGATTGCTGTACTAACATTGCTTGTGTTAGTACAGTGATCTGTCAGTTATAGTGTGTACCCTGCATTAGGCCTGTCACAGACAGGTGACGATTGTCCAAAAGATCTCACTCCATCAATTTCAACTCAGTGTATATTTATTCATTGAGTAAATACCCTTGATACTATCCTGGTCTTGGAGAGACAATAGCAATCCTGTAGGGTAACTCTGAAGCTCTGAGCAACTCAGTTTGTTGTGCAGCTTTAAAAGGTTTCAACAGCACAAAGGTCCTTCTTGGGACCTCAGCAGAAAGGAAAAATTGCTAAAACTCAAACGCCTTTGAATCTCAGCGAAACACTAGCATTCCTTCCTAGCCTTTTACCAAACAGCATTTGTTCACCTACAGCTCTGTGTTCATCAATTGAACTATAAACAGGGTTTCCAAACTAGACCCATAGAATGCAGGAGGAATGTTTCCTTTCAAATTACTGTAGCACTAACTTTCGGTGGAGCTGCTGGTTTAAAGCGGGCTGTTACCTTCACTCTTGACACCTCTGTTTCACCGGAACGGAGGACCACGAGGTGGTACTCTTAACGCATACCTGTGGGCCAGGAGGGCCGGCAGGTGGCTTTAAACGAACTCCCAAACATGGCGTCTGTCCCATAAATACCCTCTCCCAGAATGCAACTCGGAGGACCACCTCCACCGAGTTGTCTCCGGGACAGAGGAGCACTCATACGCTTCAACACGTTGCTCTTCCAACACCAGCCAATAGTGACAACAACACCCACTGGCACAGTGTGGAACCACATGCAACTCAGCCAAGCTGGAACAGAGGCAAATCTAACTTCCTCTAACAAGTAACCCCACAAGATTAACCTTTCAGCGGTAGATTAAAATCTACCAGCGCTACATTACTATAGTAGCTTTAGAACCACTATTGTGCTTATTTAAAGGATAAATGCAGCTACTTGATCGAGGACAAAAGTAAATATTGGACTGAGTGGTCTGCACTTAACTTGGGATTAAGGGGTACTGCAGATATCATTCATTAAAGCACAACTTGTTCTAAAGGTACAGATGTCCTTTACATTAACAAATAGCAATGTGCAAATGATGGTTATTTTAAAAAGAATTTAATAATTAACCTTTACTAAACTAAAGTGTACTTGCTATGGGTTACAACATCCATCTTGATTTCACGTAAGACTGTCTCTTGAGCTGTAGCTGTACTGCAAGCCCTAGCGGGTTTCTGCTTGACAATAAAGAAAAGCCTCGATATGGCTAAACTCAGGATGATGCTTTTGACTGCAGAGAGGTGCATGTTATAGCATATGAACCACAGAATTATTAAAACCAAGCTTTGAGACATTTCAGGTGCTGGTGCTCACCTGGTTCTTTGTTTTCTTGGTGGTTGTATCATTCTCTTGCACTTCCAAATCATTGCAGGAACCTAAAAGTTGCGTATCAAGTCCAAAGCTTTGAGGAAAGTGACAGCTTTTTGTTTTCGGTTCTTTTGAACACTTCTAAAGATTTTTGAAGCAGCAGACATGAAAGAGACAGTTTTTGATGTATGGAATAGTTTATGTATTTTCTGTTCCTTGCCACTATTGTACGCTGCATTTTTTGAAAGCCTGTAGATTCCTATGACTTGTTGGCACACTGGTGTGAACAATCAGGTAATGTGACTTTATAAAAAGCTTTAGAATATTTCAGAAGATGCCACTGATAAGTCAGTGAAAACACTGCAGGTTCTAGTTTTTAGGCATTTCTGTCAAGTTTTGTAGTTTCCCTCATTAGCTTCCTGTGTTTGTGGAATAATTGGCTCTGGCAAGTCATGTAGCTACACAGCCTTCTAATCTTTCAAGGGCCCTGGCTTTTTATCCTTGTTCTCAGTTGATGGTGTTTAAATGTTTTCTCCAAATACAGACTTAAAAAGTTTTTTGTGGGCATTTAGGCTGCATGAATAAAAATAACTTTTATGCTTGACATTAAATTTGCGTAAAATTATTTTGACTGTAATAAATTACTGTAGTAAACAAATCCCTTGGGAAATGGGTGTTAAGCTGATCACAAATTGCTTACGACTAAATATTTGTATGGCCAGACGATTAATACACAGCTAGTGTGAAAAGGCAGTCATGCCCCAGACACTTTAAGGCTGGGTTCACACCTATGTGAATTGGATGGGGGTTTCCCGCATCCAATTTGCATGACAGGAGAATGTGACTGGCTCTCTGTGGAGTCGATTCACATATCTCCGTTGCGGCTCTGTAGCAGCTTGCGCAGGAGTGCTGTGCGTCTTCGAGCTGAATTCAGGCAAAACTTCAGCCCTGATTCGTCCCTGAAACGCAGAACAGGGACGCACTGGACCCCTGCTGCAAACCACATCCGTCGGAGGTGTGAACCCAGCCTTAATCTTACCCTCTTAGATTTCCATATGTAGCACCCTTGTCTTAAACAAAGCTGCTAGTAAATTTAGTTATGCTAGGTGGTAACTAGCCTGGCTAATTTGTAGTCTTGATCCACTGGTTTCTGTCCTAAGCTTAAAGTGATTGTAAGGGTTTTTTTTTTTTTTTTTAATAACAAACATATCATACTTACCTCCACTGTGCAGCTCTTTTTGCACAGAGTGGCCCCGAACCTGGTCTTCTGGGGTCTCCGGTGGCAAACAAACAGCATCATAAAGGCCAAGGAACACACCAGACAGGTCGGGGATAAAGTTGTGGAGAAGTTTAAAGCAGGGTTAGGTTATAAAAAAAATTTCAAGCTTTGAACATCTCATGGAGCACTCTTCAATCCATCGTCCTAAAATAGAAAGAGTAAGGCACAACTGCAACCTACCGAGCATCCTCCTTGTTGCCCATTTTTGTTTTTATTTTGTGATCACATTTTTATTGTAACCAGGCTTTTTTAGAAATAAAAAACCCACCGTGCTTATCTACACTATGTGGAGCCTGTTTATTTTTTCTCCACATACTATCTGAGAGAAAATCCAGCTCCCACTTCAGTCGCATGCGAGACGCACCACCTCTTCTGATCCGTATCTTGGATATCCTTTTGTGAGGACCTACCTGGTGACCCCGGGAGATCCATGCAGAGTCTGACCTAGAACGTTTCCAGAGTCGTGATGTCCGCTTCCAGGCCCTGAGAGGCTATCCGCTCGAGTGATTCCCTGTCGCTGACATGGGAATCCAATGCATCTGGTAAGAGTTTCTTACACACTATTTCTATCAAGATTTATGCAGTTGCTGGATACAGTTCCCCTGGAAGATTCAAAGATCTATCTGTGTTTGAACATTTGCTGCTGTACACATTTACTTACTATTTTTACTTACCATTCCCAGTGGGACACTTTACATATATTTTTTATTCATTTTTTATTCACTTATTGGACTTTATATATCCATGTGGTTAGACCTATGAGTCATTTTTTGATATGGACACTATTTATTAAGTTTATATTTTTCTAGCTGTTTCCCTGATTGGGGACTTTTCTCACAATTTATGCGCTACATTTTCCCTTCACATGTGTACACGGCATAAGAGTCTGCAAAAGACCTGAAACTGGGTGAAGGTTCACCTTCCAGCAGGACAAGGACCCTAAACATTCAGCCAGAGCTACAATGGAATGGTTTAGATCAAAGCATATTTATGTTAGAATTGCCCAATCAAAACTTGGCATTGCGTGTATGTAGTCCCTATTTTGTAACCCAGCCTATTCTGGGCATATTTTGATGAATTTTATCCCTCATATGGGTTAGTTACAAAGGTGATAGTTGTAAGTGCCTTAATTATCGCACAATTTGAGTAAGGGGCATTATTGCCACTAATACAATTTCATTAGGATTAAGTTATAGCAATGCTAAGCTTCCAAGTCCATGATCTTTTGTATATATATCTGCTTCATCGAGGGTTTAACCAGATGGTGTACCTCCTGCGTTTATATTACTAGAATGCTCTAGTAGTATTATATAAAAAGTTGATGTCTTCCTTAAACTCACGTTATATTTGTATGTTTCCCCGTTACATGCTTGGAGCAGACGAGGATTGTTCGCTGCTCCATTGTATGATCTCTTTGTTTTTTTTTTATCTTACTTGTTTTCTAAAAAACAATAAAAACGATTGAAACAGAATTGCCTAGTCAAAGTCCAGACCTAAATCCAATTTAGAATCAAGACTTGAAAATTGCTGTTCACAGACGCTCTCCATCTAATCTGACAGAGCTTGAGCTGTTTTGCAGAGAATGGGCAAAAATGTCACTCTCTAGATGTGCAAAGCTGGTAGAGACATCCCCAAAAAGACTTGCAGCTGTAATTGCAGTGAAAGGTGGTTCTACAAAGTATTGACTTAGGGGGGCTGAATACAAATGCACACAACACTTTTCACACTTTTTTTTTTGTAAAAAAAATTGAAAACCATTTGTCACTTTTCTGTTAGTTAATCGCATAAAATCCCAATAAACTACATTTACGATTTTGGTTGTAACATGACAAAATGTGGAAAATTTCAAGGTGGTATGATTTCTTTTTCAAGGCACTGTGTATAGCAAAATACTGATGATTTTCAGTAGGACAAGTTCACACCACCCTGCGTTGGTGTGCACTTTTTGAAAAGGGAACTTGCTGATTTTAACAGCAACATGTTATATATTGCAACACACATTAAGGAAAGAAAAATAAAGTAATTTGACTCCAGCTGTGAACCAAACTATTTAAAAAAACAGGTCAACTCAAGTGTGTTTAGCACATGTCAATGTGTGCTAAACATAATGCAAGTAGTGTGAATCCAGCCAAGACCAAGTCCAGCTTTTAAAGTGGTTGTAAAGCCTTAAGGTTTTTCACCGTTCTGCAGGTACCCCTGGAAACCTTTCTTTTCCTTACCTGAGCCTGATCCGATCCAGCGATGTGCATGACCGCAGCAGCTCCAGCCGCTGTTGCTCTGCTCATTAGACAGATTGATAGCAGTGGGAGCCATTGGCTCCCGCTGCTGTCAATCAAAAACTGTGACACAGGAGCGGGGGGGGGGGGCAGGGCAGCACCGCTGTTTTTGTCAATGGACGCTGCAGTGGGACTTAGGAGTGAGCCTGCATGGTTTCCCCCATGGAAAGTGGCTTTTTGTAGGGACACCCCATGAAGAAGAGGGGCTTGGAGCGCTGGTGGGGCACCTTAGAAGAAGAGGATCGGGGCTGCTCTGTGAAAAACCATTGCATGGAGTTGGTAAGTATAGACATGTTTGTTATTTTTATTTAAAAAAAAGCGAGGGTTTACATACACTTTAAGCTCTGGTAACCCTTGTCCTTGTATACCTAAGACTGCTGCATTGATCTGGCTCATTGAAGGATGCTGCAAATCCAGTAATCAGAAATAATGTAAAATAATCATAATTTGTTTCAAACTAATGAATTGTGAAACTTGATTGATTGCTGGAAGTTGTTACCATTTATACATCCTTATATCTCTTTTCATTCCACAGTATAAACATGAGTATGGTTTTAAAAATCTACCTTCTTTTCCTCTTGGTAGATAGAGAAAGGCCCCAAAACGGAACCAGTGTGAGGTCAGAAAAGGCGCCCATTCAATATAAAGGTGCTTCCAAGTGCATTCATCAGGATAGTTGGTATTTATTGATCATGAAAACAGGTTAAAACATCATCAACGCGTTTCATGACTCTTTAGTGGCCACTTCATCAGGAAAAGGAGTACAGTACACTTTACTGCGTGAGATCTGTGTGCACTCCTTCAGCCCAGAATATACTATTTTTATACTGTTCAACTGAATACTACCCTTAGAAGGATCTCGTGGCTTTTAATCCCCCCGCCCAGTTTTTTTTGGTTTTTCTCTTTGTGTCTGCTTATCTGGAGCACCACTGATTTTCCTCTTTGTAGCCAAATGAATAAACCCATAATATTTTGAAAAATGATTATGGATCTCCCCCAAAATACTGCTGCTACAATTATATGCAAAATGGCTCCAGAGCTAATCCAAAGTGTTAGTACAAGTATTATCCTCCAACTACAAAAGCTTCTCTCTATACTGCGGCAATATAAACTTGTTATATTTAAAAATAAATTGCTTATTAAAACAAAAATGATCTTCCTGTTGACTTTTTAAATCAAACAGTTATTCTAAAAATAAGCACATGCGTATGAACAAAACAAATGTCTATTGAGCACTATAAAGCTGCACATTTTTCAAAGCAAGGTCTTAATACATATTTTAAATCTTTTGCATTCTGTTAGTTTGAGGTTTTATGCGGTTCATAGGAGCTGTGAGCCGCTGATGAGTTTCCTGGGTTTCCCTGTATGCATCTGTAGCACTGCTGTCCTCAGGCAGGTAATCACTGTACTTAATGTTACAGGCAGCTGGCGCTCTTGTCAATTAGGCACTGATTTTAGGGGAATTTTGATGATTTTCACGTTTTCTCCCACAAAGACTTCTCATCTCCTAAAGACTTCTCATCATTCTCAAGAAAGAAAACCCGTGCTGCGAGAAATATGTAGGATGCCATCAGTGACCTCCTTCAGATTTATATACTGTATAGTCTGGACATTCAGCACACCAGATCATGGAAAGGCAAAGAAAAATTACATCATGGCAGATTACATTTTTGCAAAAAAGTATTTTATTATCCAACTGTTACATGCTTTTAATACCCTTACCAATTATCAATAAAGGAGACTTCAATGTAAATTATACCAAGTGTGTTAAGGTCCGTTCACATGTGTGGTGCAGTCTGAAGAGCAATCCATGGCCAGACTCCTATTCAGAGGCAGGCATTCTATTACCCCCTCACCACCTACTTTAACCTCTTGATCCTGGCACTAGCGATTATGGGGTGCTTGCAGAACAACTCCATTCACTTTGAATGGGTCTAGTTTCGTGAATGCTATGTCTGCCAAAAGCGACAGTGGGTATAATCCTTGCCGCGGCCTTGATGCAAAGCATCGCAGCATGATAAGCTGCTACCTTGCAAATGGCAGCGTTGGGGTCAGTCTGCTGTGTGTAGTCCTCCAGTTGATCACTAAGCTGCCAATCAGGTCTGTCAGATAGGCAGCCCAATGGCCAACTGATGGAGCTCGCATGGCAGGCAGACAACACTGCTGCTAGTTGTGAGGCAGTGGTTTAGGGTTGTCAGCCTACAAAAGAAAGTCCTGTTACTGGCAGGCCCTCCAGGTAAGAAAATTTGCCACAGATTCACAAACACTGTATACATTGAAGTATGATGCAAAAGTCTAAAAATAGGTTTAGGATTTATATTAATTTTACCTGAAGAGATGAACAGGTACTATATCACTTTTTATGTTGTACGTGGTACAGGTACCCTTGAGCCAGTAATCTACTCCTGTATAGAGATGGGCCAAACACCCCCCTGTTTGGTTCGCAGCAGAACTCCCGAACAGCGGAAAAATTCTAACCCGAACGGCAAACCCCATTTAAGTCTATGGGAGCTGAACAGGAAAAATCAAAAGTGCCCATTTTGAAGGCTTATATGCAAGTAATTGGCTGTAAAAGGGGTATGGGGGTTCGGTTACTGCCCTGGGGGGGACATGTATCAATGAAAAAAAATGTTTAAAAAAGATTGTTTTTCAGGAGCAGTGATTTTAATTATGCTTAAAGTGCAACAATAAAACTGAAAAATTTAATTAAATATGGTGCCTGGGGGGTCCTCTTAGTCTACCTGTAAAGTGGTGCATCTGTGGCATATATAGAAACATGCTAAAGAAAAGAAAAAGTCAAATCACATTTAAAATGACGGTTGCCATTGCCGGCACTCAGCTATTGAAAAAATAAATAAATAAATGGCATGGGGTCCCCCTTGTCCATACCAGGCCCTTTGGGTCTGGTATGGATTTTAAGGGGAGCCATGCCAAAATTAAAAAAAAACAAACAGGCGTGGGGTCCCCCCAAAATCTATACCATACCCTTATCTGAGCATGCAGCCCACCAGGTCAGGAAAGGGGGGGATGAGCGAGCACGCCCCCCTTCTGAACCATACCGGGCCATGTACCCCCTCACCCCAAAGCACCTTGTCCCCATGTTGATTGGGACAAGGTCCTCATCCCCACAACCATGGCCGGTGGTTAAGGGGGTCCACGGGCAGGGGTCTTATTCGAATCTGGAAGCCCCCTTTAACAAGGTGGCCCCTAGATCCTGCCCCCCCCATGTGAATGAGTATGGAGTACCCTTACCCATTCACCAAAAAAAAATTCAAAAAGTAATAAAAACACACACACAGTTTTTGACAATTCCTTATTTATTAAAAAATAAGAAATAAAGTTTCCCCCAATGCTGTGTTATAAAAAAAAAAAAAAAGTTTCCCCCCAATGTAAATCCATTGTCAATCATGCCACCCGCTGCACCTGAAAAAAAAAATGCTCCGGCAGACATGAAGGCTGGCAGCTTAATGCAGGCTAAGCCATTTGGCCGTTCTTATATAGGCAAGGGGTGGGGCCATCTGGCTATGTCACCTGGTGGCACCGCCCCCTTCTGACATCACTGATCCAGCATGCACTGGTTCTGTTTTAGAATAGTCTAAAACAGGGGTCTCAAGTTTTTTTCTAAAAAAAAAGGCCAGTTTTCTGTCCTTCAGACTTGGGGGGGGGGGGGGGGGGGCATATTGTGGCCAGTGGGGTAGAAAATGTCTTGGGCTCAGCATCGATGAGCGTAAACATGGCCTCAGGGTTGGTGGTCAGTAGGAGGAGGAGCAGTGTCCCATCATTGGTATTAGTGGGAGGAATAGTACCCCATCATTGGTATCAGTGGAAGAAATAATGTCCCATTGTTGGTGTCAGTCGGAGGAATAGTGCCTCATATCATTGTAAAGAATAGTGCACCAAGGCCCGGATAAAGGCTAGCAAAGGGCCAAAGTTTGGGGATCCCTGGTGGGGTATTGGCACAGTGTCTGTTGTGGAAAGGTATGTAGCCAGAGGCAATATATAAGACGCTCTTTTTGCGTGTTTTGTTTTTGCAGGAAGTAAAGCGCCTTTTTTTTCTGACCTGCAAAAGTAAAGGCATAATGTGCTAGTATGCATCGCATACTAGCACATTATGTTAAACTTGGCTGCAATCGTCCTCCTTCTGGGTCCATGGACTCCCGCTGTGTGACTGGCCGAAACCATGTGACGTTACTCCCACGCATGCGTGTGTGAGCCACCGGTCACGGTACAGGGTTCTGAAGAAATGGCCTGGGTGGCCTTCCTTCAGAGTGCATGTGCTGATGATGTAATCGGCTGCGTATACAGTAAACATCTTGTAAATGGCGCATGTTTAGGAGATATTTACAGTACCTATAGGTAAGCCTAATTATAGACTTACCTATAGGTACAAATAATACATGGAAGTTTACAAACAATATTACTTATTTAATTTCTAATGGCAGAGCTTCTAATATTTCTAAATATGACCTATAAACAAGTTTGTCTCCGTTTCTAAAACTAAGAGCCCCCGCTAATGTTCAAATTAACTGTTTTACTCAATCTACTACCTGGAATAATTTGCCACTTTGTTTTGGGCGTCAAAGGAAGGAAACTTTTTTGTTCACAGAAGTTGAGCTTTATGGGTCCTATATCAGACCTACTCGGATACCTTATGCCAGACTTCTTGGAAAAGAAAAATATGAGTACTGGTTAACCTGCTAAAAATTCATATTTTGTCATCCAGCCTTCCCATTTTGCAAAAAGTAGTGTGGTCAGGGCTCTTCACTGTCGCTTTAGGATAACCTGTACTCTTTCCCAGCTTGCTAATTGGACAATTAAGCAGAAGCAGCACACCAGTGAGGTAATCCCTCTTCTCACTCTGCATTTACCTGTCCGCAATTTCAAGCCAGTATATATGGGCAGCACAGCAAAAAGTGCATTTTGCCCTTTTTTTTTTTTTTTTACTATTTAATGATCATATTTCAGCGGAATGTCTGTATCCAGTGTATATTAATGAAGCTATAATAAATATCGGCTTACCAACTAAAAAAATGTTTTAAGCAATTGTCACGCAATCATTATAGTTTTTCTTTCAGGGTCATATCAGGTAAATGAGTTGTACTCGGCCCCTTGCTGAGGTTGCAGATATATAGCACTGTGTGTTTTAGGATGGTTCTTGGTGTCCAGAGTTTGAAAAATGGCCATTTCAAATTTGTATCCTAATAATAATGATATATGACTGTCAACAATGCTGTGCGCATGAAAAATACATTAATAATGTTACGAGGCATACTTTACTTCAAGGTTACATACAAATTAGGACAGTGTGTTCTTTTTCGAATTTGCCATTTGTGGATCGATGATAAGATGTAGAAAAATTTTGTCATTTAGGTTATATGCTGTTTCTAGCTGTTACGAGTTTATATAGCTCACTAAAATTAATGTACATCTGTCTTCTTAACTCAACGATTGTAGATCCAGCTGCCATCCTAAACTGATCAGTCTGAGCTGCTTGACTGGAAAGAAAAGAAATGTGATGCACAGATAGCTGTGTCCAGAGAAGTTGCCAGATCCCGGTACCTCAGTCATGTGCGCTCAAACTTTTTTTTTTTTTTTTTTTTTTGAGTGGTCTAGGTATTTTCCTGCTGGCAGTCGCCCTTGAAACTTTACTGAAACCTGGTCCTGATTTTTCCTGTATATTCATATTTTTGGCACAATGTGGTGTAGTGGGTAGCACTCTCGCCTAGCAGTAAGAAGGGTCGCTGGTTGGAATCCCAACCACGACACTACCTGCCTGGAGTTTGCATGTTCTCCCTGTGTGTGGGTTTCCTCCGGGTACTCCGGTTTCCTCCCACACTCCAAAGACATGCTGGTAGGTTAATTGGATCCTGTCTAAATTGTCCCTAGTATGTATGAATTTGAGTTAGGGACCTTAGAGTGTAAGCTCCTTGAGGGTAGGGACTGATGTGAATGTACAATGTATATGTAAAGCGCTGCGTAAATTGACGGCGCTATATAAGTACCTGAAATAAATAAATAATAATCTCTTCTTCTAATGACATTTTCCTTCTCTGTTCTTTAGCGTTATGTTGGGTAGATAATTTAGTAAATTAAACAGTAGAGCTTAAAGTTAATTGGATGTCTGTGTTTACCTGTGCTGCGTGAAATAGAAATAGATGAAAAACTTTGGCAAGTTTATCTTTTTTATGTATTTTTTCTTTCTTTAAGCAATACACCTAGTTTTTATTTACAATAATTTTATAATATTTATAAAACTGCAGTGTTGAATAAAGTTACAAGAAAAAGAACCGCTGCTCCAGGTGTATAGAGATAAGGCTGATTGGAGTATCTTGCAGAGTGCTAGCCCCGGCCCGCCTCCGTGGGAAGTTTGGAAAGAAGAAAGAAATAGCTGCACATCCAGAACTTCCGATTTGCCTTTTATTTTGTTTCACAAAGATAACACCAAAGACACCAAACTGTGGTCACGTAGACGGGCTTCATACATACATCTTGTGCTTAATCATTACAATGATTAAGCACAAGATGTATGTGTGAAACGCGTCTACATGACCCCAGTTTGGTGTCTTTGGTGTTATCTTTGTGAAACAAAATAAAAGCCAATCAGAAGTTCTGGATGTGCAGACATTTCTTTCTTGATTAGAGTTAGACTTCTGCATAGCCAACATATTGGCTATATAAAGTTGAAGAGAATATTTGAGTTGCGCCACAGTCTCTAAAGCAGGAAGCCACAGCTATCCAAATGTTATATAGATCACTAAGGTATATTAGTTTAAAAAGGACAGCGCTACTAAGGAAAAAAATATATACTAAGGTGCAAAATGTACTCAATTATCCACTGGCCCACGAGCTCACGTAGATTTACTGCTGCAGGTTGGCAGCGCTGCGCCAGTCGCCGTACCTGTATGGCAGCTCGCACAGGTGAAGTTGCGGGCCAGTGCGCTCCCACTCCCACTGCGGGAGTGCGCCCGCCGGTCAGGCAGACTCAATGTCCTCTGGTGACCCGTGATCGCCTAGTACAGAGGCAGAACGGGGATCTGCATGTTTAAACAAGCGGATCCCCGTTCTGACAGGGGACATGTCAGAGATCTTCTGTTCCCAGTGATTAGGAACAGTGATCTCTGCCATGTCCCAGTGAGCCCATCCCCCCTACAGTGGGAACACATTTAACCCTTTGATCGCCCCCTAGCGTTAACCCTTTCCCTGCCAGTGTCATTTTTACCTTGATCAGTGCATTTTTATAGCACTGGTCCCCAAAAAGTGTAATTGTGGTCAGATTTGTCCACTGCAATGTCGCAGTCCCACTAAAAATCGCAAGTCGCTATTACTAGTAAAAACAATAATAAGAAAAAAAAGTCCGTAAATGTATCCCATAGTTTGTAGACACAATATCTTTTGCGCAAACCAATCAATATACGCCTATTGCGATTTTTTTTTTACCAAAAATATGTAGAAGAATATATATCGGCCTAAACTGATGAATAAATGTGTTTTTTTTATATGTATATTTTTTGGGATATGTATTATAGCAAAAAGTAAAAAAATTATTATTTTTTTTCAAAATTGTCGCTCTTTGTTTATAGCGCAAAATAAATAAAAAGGCAGAGGTGATCAAATACCACCAAAAGAAAGCTCTATTGGTGAGGAAAAAAAAACCTGTCAATTTTGTTTGAGTACAACGTTGCATGACCTCACAGTTTTCAGTTAAAGCAATGCAGTGGCGTATCGCAAAAAAGGACCTGGCCGTTAGGGGGCAAATCTTTCCAGTCCTTAAGTGGTTAATATCTCTACCTTACTAAACTAACAATTATCATTGTACAAACAACTGCTGGCAGTGCAAACAAAAATTGCAGTGCAAGAATCACAAATACATAATTTTTAAAAAAACTGAAAAAAGTTCATCAATAAGTGAATAAGTGAATATGCAAAAATTGTGCCTAAAATCAATAAATCAACATATATGATTCTCTAATAAAAAATTTTAAGTCCATAAGGATTATGTAAAGTTCATATAACTGTCTCACGATATCCACTGTGAATGTGTACTTGTAAAGAATGGGAGAGGAAAGCACTCACAATGCCATATCCATAAATTAGAGGGGGGAAAAAAGGGGTACTAAATAAGTAACCAAAGGTCGGACTTTTAAGGCAAAGAAACAGTGGAGAAGTAACAAAAATAATGTTTATTGAAAAAAGTACAAGGTATAATCACAGTGTTCAAAAAGATTAAAAATCATATAGAATGATACAATTTGTACAATGAGCCCTTGTGCGTCTACGCGTTTCGCCATTAGACTTCTTTAGGACATGATCACGGTTCAAAGACATAACAAAGAAAAAAGGGAGAGCAAATCTCACTGTCTGAAATGAGATATATTCCAATTAAAATCCAACACATCACATATACATGTATTCAATCATATTGCATTAAAAAGCGTTTGCTAAACTATATACCCTGTTTCCCCGAAAATAAGACCTAGTGTGATTGTCAGTGATGGCTGCAATATAAGCCCTACCCCCCAAATAAGCCCTACCCTGTTTCCCTGAAAATAAGCCCTACCCTGAAAATAAGACCTACAAGGACTTTAACTAGGGCTTATTTGGGGGGTAAGGCTTATATTGCAGCCATCACCGACGATCACGCTAGGTCTTATTTTCGGGGAAACAGGGTAAGAGAAACCAGAAGGGACGGAAAGACACATACAGCCATAAAAGATACCTTAAGGTGGGCTCATGTACAAATCTCCAATGGCTGGAAGGTTACCAAAGATGTAGAATAAAATATAGGTGTCTTGCGAGCCACAGATGGACTAATGCCTCTAAGGAGTAAACTATTTAAGCTGCAAGCACTGAACCACGTTTCATTGCGTGTAGATAGATAAAAAATATAAAATATATATAATAAATGTGCCCACGCTAGTATAGTGTCACATATAAAATATATAAAAAATATTTTCACATATAAAACACATGTAATGTGATAAATAAAACCATACAGGTAAAATATAATGCAAATAACTATAAATGATAAACCACCAAGTGCATATAAAGGTGCAATCGTGGTAGTAACTAATAAAAGTGCAACGTGCTAAAAATATAAATATCAAAACACTTTCCAGTGACAAATGAGTGTATATCCCAATTAATAAATACAAATCACAAAAAACGTGAATAAATAGTGTCCATAAAATGAATAAACATCATGCTTCTTCTGATGGGTGTATAAATCACAACACGTGAAAACTGTGCTCTCCCGTGACACCCCACATGTGCTTGCGCTCACCTTCAGTCCTGTGACACAGTAATTAAACAGTGTCAAAATAAGCATTGGGGCCACTCCTAGGCTCACTCAGGATACAATGATGCAAAGACACTCCTCCCAGGTGAAACTGCTAGGCTCACTCAGGTTACAATGGTGCAAAAACACTCCTCTCAGGTAAAACCAAGATCCAAAATCATAGAAAAAACAAACAGAGGGACTCCATAGTGCAATATAGCCAGGACATTTATTAAAGAATAAGCCCTCCAAGAGGGTACTCACATTGGATGGGTGCTAGAGTGCACCAGACTGTACAGGTAAAATAATAAGCAGCTGATCGCATGGCGTGCGGTATGGCATGTGCAATCCTCCTCCTCTGCTGACAGCTCCGTCCTACCCCTCCCCGACGCGTATTCGGCACAGGGGTTTCGTGCCTTCCTCTGGGGGATAACGGGCACATTTATTATATATTTTTCAAAGATGTAGAATGCTTCTAGCAAGCTGTGAAAAAGTAAACAGTACGCAATTGGTTCTAATGGATAGTACAAAGAGCAATAAATTGTAAGTAAATTATATATCATAGGAAAAACTGTAAATCAAAATACAAAAGAGTACCTACTAGTAAGTAGACTTTAAATGTTGCTACAGCAGGGGCAAGTGTGCGTCTCATATCAAAAAGTGATAATAACCAACAGAAAGATAATGCTGGAAAGTCCAGGATCCAACAGGGAAAAGCACTAATGAAATTCAGCAAGGCTAGCAGCATGTAGTACAGCCCAACTAGCATATAATGCGTATAGAAGGAAGATCTGTGAAAATGGAAAAATGGCATTACAGACCCTGCCAGTCAGTGTTAACTTGTAAAATTCTTAAATATTCACCAACTCCACCACTGTGAATAGTAGGTAACTCACCAGAGCCCAATGCTGGTAAGATGATAAACCAGCAACAAGCGCACACCAGTCTAAAAATGGCAATCCGCAGCTTCCAGAGATCATTCATTGAAAGTATTCCATATCAGTTATTGGCTCGTAAGGAGGAAAGCAAGAAGAGGCTGTCATAGCCTGAATCGATTTTAAAATATTTTATTTAAAAAAACTCCCATTTTTCTGCGTCTCCACTGACACAAGCTTCAATAAAACAGTATGTCGCCCCTGGCCGAAAAACCAAAGCCGCAAGGACGATCACAGCGTGCATGGTGATGTCACATCCAAACCCCACACTATTATTGGTTTACTTTGGATAAAGAGGCAACCCAATTGTTCATCTACTACACTGCATAAAGCCAAGAATGTGAAGCATGTTGCACTTTGATGCTGATTTTTGTACTTTTTTGTTTTGCCATTCCACCACACATCTCCCGTATTCATCTATTAATGGTTGCCTCCCACATAGCACTTGTTTTCATTAGGTGTCTTAAGGTTCTGGTTCATTCAATGTACACCCTTTAGATTACTGCCTTTAGTAAGCCCACCAACTCTGCAGTCTAGGCAAACTTCAGACTTGTTCTTCTGGCATTGACAGTCATGACCTTTTCAAAGTTTGCTAGGTCACGCTTTAGGCCTATTCTCACTAGTCTGTTTATATGTAAAGCAAGTGTAGAAAAGGATTTGCTGTTGCAAGTCTCTGTTTATGTAGTTCTACATATGCAAATGTCAGGGGGCCCAGTTCTGCCATAGGTTCTGTCAAGGTTTTTATTATTCTTGTCACTAAGCGTATGTAAGAAAGTGTAGTCTTTATGAAAAAACAAACATTTTGAGACCTCACTTAGCTCAAATTCTCAAACTAACCAAGGGGTAGGGATGAGTCAAACCTGCCTGAGTTCATTTCAAGTGTTGTTCAGCAAACCTCATAGACGTTTGGATGCCGAACCCTATTGAAACCAATGGAAGATGAATCTGTCAAATTAAAAATGCCCATTTTCTGGGCTAATGGACAAGGAGGTGTAAAAAAATATAGCAATGAAATGTACCAATGAAAAAAAAAATTGCTTAAAAAATCTGCCGAGAGCACTTTTGTTTTTAAAAATGCTTAAAATTAAACCCTAAAAATGCCCAATTCCTTTAACCACTTAAGCCCCGGAAGAATTTACCCCCTTCTTGACCAGAGCACTGTGATTCGGCACTGCTTCGCTTCAACTGACAATTGCACCCAAACAAAATTGATGTCCCCTTTTTTGACACAAATAGAGGTTTCTTTTGGTGGTATTTGATCACCTCTGCGGTTTTTATTTTTTGCGTTATAAACAAAAAAAAAGCAACAATTGTGAAAAAAAAAGCAATATTTTTTACTTTTTGCTATAATATATATCCCCCTTCTTGACGAGTCTTCATACATGACCCACACCTTTCATGGATCCACAGAACCACTCCTCCGCTCCACCATGTCACCATGAATTGGAGAAAGAGCTAATATAGTGTAATACCATTTATGTAAAGAAAAAAAATTAAAACATTTACAAGCTGCTTATATGAAGAGGTGCCTTCCTCTGCATTGAGTTTTTCCACCTGCTGTGGTGAACGAGAACGCCGATGCTCCGTCATAGCCCCGGAGCCAGCGTGCATTCCACTCGCCGATAGTAAAAAAAAAAATGGATGAGCGGGACCCGGAATTGATGTGACCGGAAGTTATGGCTCAATAAAATTATTAGCCTGATTTAACAGCAATGGAACTGCCTGCAGGGGATTCGTGGTACACCTCTGCATCCTTGAGTGGGTAAAAATGGCCATCACATGAGAAACAGATTTATAAAGCCTGTGTGAAAGAGACCTTGGCTGTAAATTTGCCAAACAATTAGGAAGTTGATTTTTTGTGGGGCCAAACCCATTCACTTGAAAGTCCCTTACCACTTGCTAGTTGTAGTTTTTCTGCAGTACTTTAATGAGTCAAGATTCAACCCATTGTGTGCTCTGTATAACATTCATACCAGAACCCATTACAATATATATTTTATCAACAGCAGTTAGTATTTCATATTAATGGACAGTCATGGGTTAGTGTAGTACTATATATTTCTAAACATCTCTGGTAGATATTGCTCAATTATTCCCCTTACCTGGGTCCAGAAGTCATAAATATAGACCAATTCCTAATAAAGCCATTTTTTCTTTAATCTATCAATTTTCTATTGCAAACTGTGTCCCTATTTTGGGAACTTTCTCTTAACTTCCTGTCCATTTGATGGGTGTTAGACCGAATAAGAAGTCAGAGAAAATATCTCCAATTCCTGTCTATACAGCACGTTTCAGACAGAATAGAAAGTGAGGGGAAATCCCCCCAACCGGGAAACACTTAGAATTTAAAGCATAAGATCTAGTAAAGTGGGGAAAGTTTAAAACCTCTGTCATCATTTTTCACTGCCTGTGTCCACATAGAGGAAATTTCTCCTTATTTCCCTTCAAGGTGACAGATATTAGACAGAATTGTAAAATAACTCCCTTCAGTTGGGGCACAGGCTGCATTAAAAATCCTGAATACAGAGGCACTGAGAGCATTTAGAGGCAACGGTTAGTTCCAAATTCTAACCCTTTCCTGTCTATCCACAACTAGAAAATAAGTATTGGCTGGGCTGGGGCTTTAAAATTCTAGGTTGTGCACTCAAACCCACAAAGATGTCACATTGGGCCAATTGAAAGCAATGGGACTGCCTGCTCGGGGATACACAGAGCACCTGTACATTCCCATGTAGGTAAACAGGGCCCTCCACGGGCATACGGTTATATATGCCCATATGGATGAGTCCTTACACTCAGTAACAATTGCTAGTATGCTTATATTAGTTCTTTAACTGAACTTTTAAGCCCTCAAGTGTCTGGTGTCATAGCTGATCATGTGTGCAGCACCGTGGCAACTGCAGATAAAAACAGAGGCCAAGATGGCAGCTTCTGCATTTGTGAAGGGTAGGAGGTTTACATTCCACTTTAACTTAAAAAGTGCCTACAGCCATAATAGTTCACCTGATCCAGTCATTTAGTTTGGAATTAAGAACTTTTTTGGCTGGATCTTCCTGTCTAAACACTATTGTTTTTCCTGTAATAGAAGGTACTTTCAGAACTCCCCGTCCCTTTTCTATGGGCACAATCATTGTTAATTGGAATAACTATTTGGTGTCCTGAGCTGCTGACCACCATCTAAAGTCTGTAGGCACCTTTTATTAGAATATCCCATTGGGGAGATGTCTCTTAATTTGCTGTCCCCAAGACGCAAGAAATAATGAGCATAAATCTCTAAAAAGCTTCCCCATTAGAAAGTTTATTCTTCTTTGCTCCAGTGCTTTCCCCAGCTACCTCCTCCGTCCAGCACTGGCATTTTTCTTACAGTAAAATTACCCTTATGTAATTCTGCTCATTGCTTATGAGTCCAGCCTGTCATTTCCATACCCTCAAGGGGAGTCATCATCACGCAGGCTAGGCTCACAGTTTACCAGGACTTGGTGGTGCTCATATGTCATTACATGAGCGTCGCCCACTCCTGGAAGAGTGCCCACCCCCTGCTTTCATGTGAGACAGAAGCAGAAGCTGCTAGCTAGAAGACTGGAGGAAAAATTTATGTTTTTTTTTTTTTAATTATTATTAAAAAGGCTGGGGGTATGTTTAGGGGGTGGTGGGAGGTGGTTGCGTAAAGCTGGAGTTCCGCCTAACTGGTGGAGTCCAGTCAAAACATCCTGTAATTATTAAGTCTTATGTTTCTAATAAAATAGCCCATTTTTTATCTGTAATGGCTTAGAACAGACTAAATTACTTCATTTTGGCCCTTCTATTCAGGCAACATTATTCATGTAGACAGCCTGTATTATCCTGTATGGTTTTATTTTTTCCTCCTAATCTGTCTAAAATTAATTCTGCACACAGTCTGTTTTTGCAGTTAGACACACAATGACGCTTTTAGCCTCAACATCAAGTTAACAACAAGAAAACCTTAATGTATTCACTTTCCCTGCATGTGTTACACCTTAGGGTACAACAAGTGCAGCAGAAGAACTAACATATTGATTAGTTTAACCGCTGTATCTGCTGACCTGTTGATTTACAGGTGGGTGAGTGCGTCTCTTGGGCATAAACTGCCGCGCAGCACAAAACTCCAAGACACAATCCAATATAGAGGAGTCAGCACAGGACACACCAACAAGGATTCAAATAAAACTGCATTTCATTCTAAGAAAAAAAAAAAAAAAGCGATGTCCCCTTATCTAATACTACTCTTATTCTAGCACAGTGAAAATCTGGGAAATAAAGTGAAATTGTACAAAATGCCACAGTTATTATATGTAACATGCCAACGTGTTGTTGTTTTTTTTTTTTTTTTACATTTTACAGTTAAAGGACAAGTGCACTTTTAACAAAAGGTGCACTAGTCCACCATCCCTAGTCCTCCTAACCTAAACTAACCTTGCTACACCCAACCCAGCTGCATACTTAACTCCACTTTGCAACAACTTGTCCTTTAAGGTACCATTTGCACGGGTGTTTTGTCACAGTGCGAATGCCAGCGGCAGGAATTTACAGATTCCTACTGCTGGAATTGACAGCTACGTGTGAGCCCTTACACTGCAATGACATTGGCTTGCTGTGCTTCCTTTTCCTCTCACATTCCAGTTTTGCTGTACAGGGACTGCTAGATGCTTATACCAGGTCAATGCTTGCATTTAAAAATACATTTAATAATGTATTAATGATTACAGATCTGCATTAGCTTGTGTCTCTTGTATGTGGCGATCAGCTTTAACTATCTGGTCATTACAGTACAGGAACAACATATAGTAGAACTAACTTGAAACAAGTTGAATAAGAACCATATAGGCACTCTGTTGTTATACCCTGATAGCTTTCTCATGAGTGGCTAATGTAGCCCTGGTACTCGTTTCAGGCAAGGAACCACAGAAAAGTAAGATTCCAAGGTTTAAAGTGCATCAAAGATTGAAATGCGGTAGTAGGGGTGGGATGGGAGATGGAGAATACAAGTGAAGCATCTTATAATCGAATAGGAAGGCTTTAGAATCTGGATTACTAGCAGATATTTTCTATTGACTAAGAAGAATGGCTTGTATATGGTGCAATTTCCCCTGTGGTACTTTTTAGCATAAGCAATAGGCAAAGGTTTCTGTGTAGCAGCTGTAAAGGGATAGTCTTTAGTCCTAACTCTTCAACCGGCTAGCGTTGGGGCTCAGTTGAACTATTGGTGCACATGAGACTAGTCCCAGTCAATCCTACAGGCGGCAATACGGCTACTAAATGATTGTATGGTCAGTTCCTAAAGGGCTCAGTCTCCTTAGCACAAATAGTAAATCCCCACAGCAGCAGCTCACCAGTCCCAGCAATATTGCAGCTCACCAACCAGTCATACATAGCAATTAGTCCACTCTTTGCTCTGCACCCAGGTGACTCTGTTGGCACCCCCAAACTCAGCCACAGGTGCCACTGCGCCAATTGTGCACCCTGGACAGCGATGTGCTTCTCTCCGGTCTCCCTCATAGCAATAGAAAGCCGTGTCCTGTACAGCCTGAGAAAATGTAGCTCTTTTCTCTCATTCTGACAATCTGTATCTGGAAAATGCAGTTTAAAAGCTCTTGATTACAGTGGAGTCTCTCTCTTCTGGACTACAGTTCCCACAGTGCAGTGCTACTTATTGCATTCCATTGAACTATTCCTGCTCAGCGGCTCCCTCCTCTCACTGATATAGCTGTTAACCAGTTCAGCACCGTAGGGCAGCTGCCACCGAGAGGAGCTGCAGCCAGTGTTTGCCTCACTCTCCACTCCTGGCTACAAATAGAATAGGAAATATACTCACCTGTCTAGCAACCATTGTCCCCATTCCATCACTGCAGCCTTCATCAGACTCTTTAGCGTTTGACACTTCTGGGAGTGTCAGATGCCTGTGTGACCCCATGCTCAGACCCTTATGTCACAGTGTGCCTTTTAAGACATTTTGTGCACTTCAAACGGGTTTTGCATTCCAACACAAGTCTATGGGAATGCAAAAAAATCACTTGAAGCAGGTCAGGAGGTGGTCCAATGCACAGGTCAATGAAATCTGAATAATTTCAGAAGCTTCTCAAACCATTAAAACAGGCTCACAGTACTGTGGCGCACTAAAGTACACAGAGCTACAGCTGTAAATGGTGAGCCACAGCTTTTGTATATCAGGCCTTGGAAAGATTCACAGTTGAATGTGACAAGGATCAGGTTTTGTATATCACTTGTGTTGGTGGGGAGCCACAGGTTTTCCGCCTTTACTGTTTTCAATGTCAGTCACCTCTCTCTCGATACGCCACATCTAATGTATTGAATTTTTTTTTTAAAGTAGTAATGTATGATTGCAATTTTATGTTACGTTTTTCTCATGCCTCTGGGTACAGTGATTCTTATTGATTCCTCACTGCCAGCCGTAAAAGCCATCACTGTGGCTCTGCAACTTGATACTGCTCTGTGTTTACAAGGAAACCATGTATCAATAATGTACTTCAAGGGGAATGTGGTTATTGTGGCATGGGATGATTGCTCTGTTATACATAAAATATAATTACGTTAAAATGAGTGAACACCAGAGGAAGATCACCCACCTCCTCCTCCTCCTAGACTGAGCCCAGGCTGGGTACTGCTTGGTGATGTATCTTGCTGTTCCCATTTTTTTTTTCCTCCGCTACCAAATCAAATAAAATGAGGTGACACATAAGAAAGTCTCTGCAAGCGTGTATGAGGTAGTGTAGCCAACGTTCTCATAAATAACACAGCTCACGGTTCCAGCACTCTGATGTTTTATTGATGAACTGGAATCTGTCTATAGTATTGGCAAATGTTTCTTCTTTTATTTTACTGCTGTGGCATTGATTAGTGTATCTTATGAATCATTTCCTCCATTAAAATGTTTATTACTGTGTTTTCTGACAAGGCTGTAGTGTGAAAAGGGAGCAGGTTTGTCCAGACGCTTGATGTGCTAAGTGTATTACACAGTGACTGTAGAATGTTAACTAGTAGAGTGCCAAGATGAAAAACCAATGAGCAATAAAAGCTGCGTGGCTGTTGATGTAGCTTGGGTAATAGGCAACGCTTTCCCTAAAGAACAATAATATAATAATTGCTATTTCAATAGCTGTCATTTTGTAAATTGTTGGTATTAAAATTGCCTTTTCATTTCAGCATGGTGGTGCAACTATGATTTTCTAAAACAAAAAAAATCAAATGTCAGTTCCTTTCTAATGGAGTGAAAGTTTGTTTGCTACAATAATGTTCCGTGAACTCCCCAGAATGGAACAACTATGAACACCGATGTCAACATTGATACTACTTACTGTTTCTGAAGGATTTGGTGTAATTGTATATTGGACGGAACTTCCATTCTGGGTTGGGGTATTGTTGGCGACGTGTATATTAGAGGGTGTTGCTTTATTTTATGTCTTAACATTTTTTGAAAGATTAAAAAAACTATTATGCTGTGTACACACGACCGGACTTTCGATGGACTGAATCACGACAGACTTTTCGACGGACTTCCGTCGAATCGGACTTGTCTACACACAATCACACCAAAGTCAGACGGATTAGAACTGTGATGACGTACGACCGGACTAGAATAAAGAAGTTGATAGCCAGTAGCCAATAGCTGCCCTAGCGTCGGTTTTCGTCCGTCGGACTAGCATACAGACGAACGGATTTTTCGACCGGACTCAAGTCCGTTGGAAAGATTTGAAACATGTTCTAAATCTATAGTCCGTCACATTTTCAACAGAAAAGGTCCGCTGCAGGTCCGATTAAGCCCACACACGGTCGAATTGTGCGACGGATTCGTTCCGTCGGACAAGTTTGGTAGAAAAGTCCGGCCGTGTGTACACGGCATTAGGTATTTAACCAAAATTCAGCAAAATACAAATAACATGTATGTATGTTGTATTAAAAATAATTGTATCCTTACAGTATTTTACAGTTATAACAAAGTAATACTTATAGAGTACGTATAAAAAGTTTTTAACCTTTGGACAAATCAAATATACACTTTTTAATCAACAGCCTCATGTTGTGGCGATAAAGTCCGCTTTTTTTGATAGTAGGTTTTCCATTATCTTCATATATATGAGTGATTGTACTTGTTTCCGATGGATCTGTATTTTTGATCATAATTATTCTCATGATGTAACAGTCTGTCTTTTATATCATATAATTGTGAATTAGGGACCTAAAATTACTACACTCACTCCAACATTCCTGGTGATACCTCACATGTGGTGCAATCATTTCCAAATGTATGCTGGACCTACGTGCGCCTTTGTGTTTGTGTGTATGCACCGCGGGACAAGGTGGCTTTTACGTTTTTTTATTTTTATAAATTTTTTTTTACACTTTTAAAAAAAAATTATTTAATTTACCTTTATTGCTATCACAAGGGGGCGAACAAGCTTTGGGCAGATGACATGAAGACATCAAGGGTCTATTAAACCCCTGATGTCTCCCCTGTCCCCCAAAACCGCTTAGACCCCTTTCACACTGGAGGCGTTTTTCAGGCATTACAGCGCTAAAAATAGTGCCTGCATGGCGCCTGTAAAAAGCCTCAGCTGCAAACCCAGTGTGAAAGCCCAAGTGCTTTCACACTGGTGCGCTGCGCTGGCAGGGTGTCACAAAAAGTCCTGCCATCAGCTTCTTTGCAGTGGTGGAGGAGTGGTGAATACACTGCTCCTGCCCATTGAAATCAATTGGCAGCGCCGCTGAACCACCGGCAAAGCGCCGCTAGTGGCTGAATAGTGCCGGTAAAACAACGGTAAAGTGGCGCTAAAAATAGCGCCGCTTTACCGCTGATGCCCGGGCACTTTCAGTGCGAAAGGGCTCTCACTGAGTACAGATTGTGCTTGGTTAACTGTTTCCCTGGCTGTAACAGCCAGGAAATGACGGCTCTGAAACAGAAAGTGACAAAATCATTGTTGTTTCCTGGGTTCATTTGTCACAGAGGAGATCAGGAAATGGATGTTCCAACATTTCCTCTGTGGGCAGCTGCCCTGACTACTGCAACCCCAGGCTCCCCGGAGGCAAGGAAGAGCCCTGAACCACTGGCGGTGGTGGCAGGAGATGAGAGGCGGGGGGGGGGGGGGGTCTTTGCGAAACTGAAAAGGTGTTTGGGTGGCTGTAAAGCCACCAAGATCACTTCCATCAGAAATGTGATGGATGGATGAAGAAAACCAGCACCAGGATCATGGCTGCAACTGTAGTCCTGATCCTGGTATAAGCATTTTCTGACAGGATATTTTAACACGTATGTCATTCAGCAAGTCGTTAACAAATAAGAACTGATTTAAAAAAAAAAGTCACTTTGTTTCAATGTGGGAACCTGAGGGAGTCCGTTTGAGTCACTGTTCTTCATGGAAGAATGCACGGGGCTTGAACTCAAATTATAGGCATCCCCTGTCATAGGAGCTACTTGCACATTTTAATGTAAACCAATATTTCCCATTCAGGATTACAAGGGGTGCATATCAAATATGTGATATTTTATATTTGACTAACTAGATATGTAAAACCTTGAACATTTTTTTTGGTCTTAAAATATACAAAACTAATACATGCAAAACTTTATACATTCCTTTCAAGTAAAATACATTTTGTAGTGATGTGTATTTCAGGGAACTGGTAATTTTGATGCATACCCACATCACACAAGCATGCCTTAGGGATAGCATTGAGCTGGGCAAAAAACTATAGTTAAAGCATAACTGAGTTGGTATAAAAGTTTTTAAAGTGTCTATATTATGGCACAGGAGAAGGCTGGGCCAGTTTCTCAACCAGGGGAGCTACTTCAAATTTGCATACCAGACTGCTGTAGGATTCAGGGATGCTGCTGGTGCACTGAACAGATGAAGTGGAGGCACCTGCTATATGATATCAGCAGCACTTCAGAAACTGTGATATCCTTTTTAGGTTTGCTTTAACTTGTATCTGTACCTTTTATATTCATTTATTTCAAAGGTAAATTACAGCTAGAATAAGACACCAGACGGCCCCATTATGTGAATTCCTCCATTTGCCAAGAATTTAATCCTAAAATTGTGATTTTTGCCTAACAAGAGTCCTAATTATGCAGCCTTTTATTGCCAACTAATACAAAACCTTGACCATTCATGTCTAGTCAGCAATGATTATGTACTGGTTGGTGATCTCTTTTAGATCTAATTCTGTTTTTCTATAAAAAAGACTTTGTAGCACATTACCACTGGCTTTGAAGGGTCCTTGGAACACGTGGATTCTGGTTAGGCATGGCAAGAGGAAACACCAGAACCATTTTGTTTGCATGTTCTCCCTGTGCCTGCATGGGTTTCCTCTGGGTACTCTGGTTTCCTCCCACACTCCAAAGACACACGGGTAGGTTAATTGGCCCCTATATAAATTGGCACTAGTATGTGTATGGATGAATGTGAGGTAGGGACCTTGGATTGTAAGCTCCTTGAGTGCAGGGACTTATCTAAATGTATAATATATATGTAAATCACTGCGTAAATATACGGCGCTATATAAGTGCCTGTAATAAAAATAAATAAATGTGCACACAAAAATTCTATTTTTTTTTTTTTTTGCCCCTTGCACTTGATTGGGCGTTCTTTGCAAAGTGAAATTTCACCACATTTACCAAGTTCTGCCTTGCAAAGGACAACTTCCCCTGCAAAGTTAACATCATATTTACCTTTAGTAAATCAATCCCATGGTGTGAACGTAATTTTTATTTGAGGAGAACTCTTTTCACAACAGAGCAGAGATTAAATGGCATGCGCAAGACTGCGAGCTGGAAAGCAATATCTAGCAGACTCTGTGTGAAACACAGCATAACAACATGAACACACCATGTGACCTGCTGTTTCCTGACTCTTAAAGTGATAGCTCATTATAGCACACATTGGAGGAAGCAAAAAAGCAGGATGGTAACATGACTTCTAAGAGGTCTTGCACATACATCGTGTTCAGTCTGGCAATAGGATACCTAGATCTTTCAGGACAGGTTTCCTTTAAGTGTCTTGACAACGTTACTTTAGCTATTCACTGAATTATTTTACTTGTTGCCTAAAGTAGTTAGCCTTAATTATAATTATAATTAGTTATACCATACTGAATTCTGTTGTCACTGGGACGGTCACTGAGTGAAAACTGACCCATGTAGTATAACATTCCGTGTCAATTCAAGCCTTGTTCGCTGTTCCCAGCTGCCTTTGCTATGTCAATGACATTTACATACTGTATGAGGTGTAGTGTGATGTGCACTCCAGCCAGATCATTTGGTTATCCTAAATAAATGGTCTAACGCCTCTGGCTATTTTTAAAAATAAGTGAGCAGGTTTATAAACCATATTTCCCAGCACTGAGAGAAAGCTTTTAGCTTTACGGGTAATCTTGAATTGAAATCTAATCTTCCATGTGAAAACAGCTTCCATCTTGGAGATGTCATCACGTTTGAAAGCTCAGTCTTCATTACCTGTGGGGTCAGGTACTTAACATTGCTGACAAAATGCTAGTGGTTTGTAATATGAATCAATCGGCCTTGCTCAACCTCTATACCAAAGAGGAACCCTTGAAATAATTTTCATGTCTCAGGTAACTCCTGCTAAAGAGGATTATATCTACAACTCAGAGTACATTAGTGTGAGTTGTAGATATAAGAAAAAAAAATAAGAATATGGTGTACCCAATATATTTGACTCTCATTTTCACATATAAATGACAGTGACAATTATAGTGTCCCTTTAAATTTGTGCACAGTGGACAATTTCCACCTTTATATTGGTGGTCTGAGTAGTGTCCCCTTGCTTTTGTGGTCTATGAAGAAGGGCCCTCCTATATTGATAGTAGAAAATGTCTCTCCTACATTGGTGGCCAGTGCAAAAAGGCCCTCTTACATTTGTAGTCAGTAGAAATGGGCTCTCCTACATTGGTTATCAGTGGATAAGGGCTTCTTTTACATTGATGATCAGTGGAGAAGGTCACCTTTTGCATCGGTGGTACGTAAGAGAAGTAATCCCTTAGACTGGTTGTCAGTTGTAGAAGGACCTTGTTACTTTGGTCGCCAATAGGAAAGGTACCCCCTTACACTGGTAGTAGGTGGAAAAATGGCCTTTTAAAATGTTTTTTTAGTGGGAAGAATGGCCGTTACATTGGTGGTCAGTGTGGTGCCCCCTCAGTTTAATAGTCTGTGGAAAGGATACCCTGTTACACTTGAGGTCGTTTTGAAGAATGCTACCCTACCCTATGACATTTATTCTTGTGGGCTGTCATGAGATCCATACTTTTTTGGAAGTGCTGGAGGAAAAAATGTGAACATCTGCTGTTCCTATGCCACTGCATAATCTAAAACTGTTTAGGATAAGATGACAGACAATATAAATGTAACCTCATTCACACTATAACTGTAAAAAAATAAATACAATAAAATAAAAATATATATATATATATATAGTATCTCACAAAAGTGAGTACACCCCTCACATTTTTGTAAATATTTTATTATATCTTTTCATGTGACAAGACTGAAAAAAATGACACTTTGCTACAATGTGAAGTTGTGAGTGTGCAGCTTGTATAACAGTGTAAATTTGCTGTCCCCTCAAAATAACTCAACACACAGCCATTAATGTTTAAACCGCTGGCAACAAAAGTGAGTACACCCCTAAGTGAAAATGTCTAAATTGGGCCCAATTAGCCATTTTCCCTCCCTGCTGTAATGTGACTTGTTAGTGTTACAAGGTCTCAGGTGTGAATGGGAACAAGTGTGTTAAATTTGGTGTCATCGCTCTCACTCTCTCATACTCGTCACTGGAAGTTCAACATGGCACCTCATGGCAAAGAACTCTCTGAGGACCTGAAAAAAAAGAATTGTTCCTCTGCATAAAGATGGCCTAGGCTATAAGAAGATTGCCAAGACCCTGAAACTGAGCTGCAGCATGGTGGCCAAGACCATACAGCGGTTTAACAGGACAGGTTCCACTCAGAACAAGCCTCGCCATGGTCGACCAAAGAAGTTGAATGCATGTGCTCAGCATCATATCCAGAGGTTGTCTTTGGGAAATAGACTTATAACTGCTGCCAGCATTGCTGCAGAGGTTGAAGGGGTTGGGGTCAGCCTGTCAGTGCTCAGACCATTCGCCACACACTGCATCAAATTGGTCTGCATGGCTGTCATCCCAGGAGGACAAGTGTGTCTTGCCTACAGTCAAGCATGGTGGTGGGGAGTGCCATGGTCTGGGGCTGCATGAGTGCTGCCAGCACTGGGGAGCTACAGTTCATTGAGGGAACCAGGAATGCCAACATGTACTGTGACATACTGAAGCAGAGCATGATCCCCTCCTTTTGGAGACTGGGCCGCAAGGCATTATTCCAACATAATGACTCCAAACACACCTCCAAGATGACCACTGCCTTGCTAAAGAAGCTGAGGATAAAGGTAATGGACTGGCCAAGCATGTATCCAGACCTAAATCATATTGAGCATCTGTGGGCATCTTAAATTGGAAGGTGGAGGAGTGCAAGGTCTCTAACATTCACCAGCTCCATGATGTCGTCATGGAGGAGTGGAAGAGGACTCCAGTGGCAACCTGTGAAGCTCTGGTGAACTCCATGCCCAAGAGGGTTAAGGCAGTGCTGGAAAATAATGGTGGCCACACAAAATATTGTCACTTTGGGCACAATTTGGACATTTTCACTTAGGGGTGTACTCACTTTTGTTGCCAGTGGTCTAGACATTAATGGCTGTGTGTTGAGTTATTTTGAGGGGGCATCAAATTGACACTGTTGTAAACTCACCACTTTACATTGTAGCAAAGTGTCATTTCTTCAGTTTTGTCACATGAAAAGATATAATAAAATATTTACAAAAATGTGAGGGGTGTACTTACTTTTGTGAGATACTGTGTATATATACTTTTGCTGTCATAGTACATTTAGCTTAAATCGCCTGGGTGTCCATGTTCTAAATATAACCACACTACACAATTATATATTTTTGGCTATATGCTGATTTTTGGACAGATACAGTGACAGTACAGTCAAGTCACGATTTATGACTACTTCTGTAGTTTGTTGCAGGAATTGACAGGAAACTACTTGTTCTGATTGCTCACCTCTTGTTGACATTCAGTGCTGTCAGTCATTTCACTTTTTTGACAAGTGTGTCACTTCTCTCTTGGATTTAAACTTCCTAGCTCTTATACTGCTCGCAACATTTACAATGGAGCTAGGGAATGTGATGCATTTTATGGTTCAGAAAAAGGTTATTTTTATTTTTTTATTTTTATTTTTTTTATAGAGTGGGGAGCTGCATGCAGCCAGTATCTATAAATTATAGTATGCTACCCAACCCACGGCTTCTTTTTGAGCTCCGTTGTAGCCTCAACCCTGCATAGCCTGCAGGCTCTGTAACTGCAACTATGCTTTAATCAGAATCTAGGAGGCTTCTTCCAAACTTGTGTCAATTTAAAGACTCTTG
The DNA here is from genome assembly GCF_042186555.1 of Aquarana catesbeiana. NCBI lineage: Eukaryota > Metazoa > Chordata > Amphibia > Anura > Ranidae > Aquarana > Aquarana catesbeiana. The sequence continues at coordinate 609,120,094 of NC_133327.1, read as the reverse complement.
CTATGTTACAAGGGAATATTAGAGACTTTTGTCATGTTATAAGAAGCAGTTAGACTACTGCAGAATATCAGAGACCGCTACACGGTTACAAATGACTACTAGAGGCAGCACCATATTATAAGTTACTAAATGTTATCACAAGGAAATCTTTCCTACATGCCATGCATGTTAATTTGGTAGGGATCGAGCCCTGATCTTGAACGGGCCTAAAGCTGTATATATGTGCATGCAGGTGTCTATCCTGGATGGAGGTACTGAGAATCTAACACATAGTATAATACTCTGCTGCTAGTCTTCACATGAAAAGGCCAACTAGAACTGTAGCATTGCAGTAAAGCTGTGTCGTGTTAGTATGTTGATAGTGTCCACCATGACAAACAAAACCAAAGAACTATGTAGTATTTGCAAATGTGTGCAAACTAAACCCATGTTTTTAACGCATACTGTTAGACAGGTCCATTCGGTTGGTTTCAGACTGGTCGGTAAGTTGAGCTGGGATTTTTTTTTAGTTTTGTTTGATATGCGTCACCCTTCCATGTGCTCCTTGCTGCAAAGGCCAGTTATAGATGGGGGCAGTGGCCATTTGTTTGTATTGTCCACCGTGACCCTGGCCTATGTTCTCTGGCTTAGGAATGTTGATTGGCTGGGATGGATTTTGCTAGCCAATTGATTGTTTTCCTTGAGACACCTGGTGATCCCTTTGTCCCCTTTCTCCATCGGCATAAACATGCAAGTTGTTATGTTTGTAGAATTTGCTTCCAAAAGACCGACTAGAGACTGGGTTGCATACGTAAATCTGGCCACTATCTAGGGTCTGCAGGCAGCATCCTAGACTAAAATGATTCAAGTATAAATCAAGATAAAATATGTTGGTGTGCTTATCAAACTATCCCCATCTGTTGGAGGGGTGCTTATATATAAAATCCTGAACCATAAAAACACCCTGATATAATCGGTAAAGTGAATAAGTGCAAATAAATAATCAATAAAGTGCATCAAAAAACATATACCCTGATATCACAATCGGTAAAGTGAATAGGTGCAAATAAATATATCAATCAATAAAGTGAATAAAGAGATTAGTAAAAGTATAAACTTTTACTAATCTCTAAGCCCTGGTTCACATTGGTACGATTTGACACGTCAAATCAGCGGCAATTGCCGGCAATGGCACCATCCTATTCAGTGCGACGCTGCGATTGTGGCGCAGCAACGATTTTAAAAAGTAGTTTCTGTACTACTTTTTGTGATATTGAGCTGCGATTTACATTGACGTCTCTGCAGAAACCTGCACAGATGTCTCTGAAATTGCGGACAAAATGGGGACTGACATGCAGGAGTGAAAGCTGAACTCACACGCCTTCATTCCCGCAGCTCAGTGTGAACCTGGGCTTAACCTTATTCAAAGATTTTACATACAATTTTGTAGCAGCTCAAAGTTTTTTTTATAGATAATAGAAAAGTTAAGTATTGTAAGTGATGATTCTTTTTTTTCATGAGGTTCTGGTGTGTTTCACTATATTTCCATCTTTTCATGTGGCTGTGCTAGTGACCAGTAACGTACCTATCAAAGCATAGCACCTTGGCCGGATCTAAAGTTGAAAGTGTTTTTCCTTTCTTTGTCATAGCTAATTAATCCTGTTTTCTGCTTTCTAGTCTTTGGTCTTCCAAGCTCACTCCTAGCTAAATGTCTTCAAAGAACACACAGGGATGGTATTTAGATAATGTGTATTTTTTTTTTCAAAAGACATTGTGCTGTGAAAATGTTATATCTTGACAGCGTTTTAATTAAATACTTTAAGCTTCATAATCAGAAGTGTGGAATGAAACTGTTGATGCATCAGCTGTGAAAATAATTTAGATACGCTTAAGAAGAATATCTCTGGTGGGAACTGATGTAGTCAGTGTGTCATTGATTTACAACAGCCCAGGTGTGTGAAATGGAAATGCACCATCCTAGCAGAACACATTGGTCACTTGTAGTTGTGCTGAACATAGCAAGCTTTTTTTTGTGTATATGACCTTAATATTTCCTTTTTTTTTTTTTCAGCAAACTCGAGTCTTCTTGGAGGAGGTGGAGGTAGGTGCTTTTTTATTTTTCTTGTTCTAAAATTAGTTAACTTGGCAAAAAAAAAGTATGAAACCTACAGTAAATGTAAATTTTGTCCTTTTAATAATATATAAAAAAAAAATAACAGAACAATGATGTACAGCAATCCGTAACTTAGTGTTGTTTGACCAGTTTTCTGAGTGATTGAAAATTTCTGGTTGGTTGTTTAAACTTAATGCATTGGTCTGTTGTAATGTATTCATAAAAGACCATTTAGGTAAAACCTGTCTACTCTTTTCCTTTGAACATCAAGACACAGCTAAAAACAAACCGATATTCTTCATGAAGCAATGATGTATGAAAAGTTGAAAACCCTTGCATTTTTTTAATGCAACATGTATAAAAGAAGTTGGTTTACAAAAATACCCAGGGGATTGGACAGGACCATGTAAATCTCTCCTAGAGGCAACCTGCCTTAAAAGAAATATGGAGGCTGACTTCCCGTTTAAAAAAATCTAGCTTCCTTGAAGTCATGATGACCCCGTTGCTTCAAGCTTTTGATTCACTGACTTAAATTTCCTGACCTGCCATACTTGTACAGGTCAGGAAAAAGCCATGACTTTTATCAAATCCAAAACTGTTACAGGCAGCAGTAGTAGAGAATATTAGTGAAAAACATTTTGCGTGATCCTAAGTACCCATTCAGATTGTTATTTTGTTGCTGCATAATAGAACCAAACTTGATTGGTCACTAGGTCTTGATTTCCTGTGCATTGCATTTCCAAAGGTGTCCGACTGCGCAGTCATTGGATAAAGAGCTTAACCATCCACAAGTTAACCTATGCAAGAGGGCCTGGGGAATGTTCAGGGGGCTCAGTTACAATGTACATGCTCCTGCTTTAAACAAGGAAAATAACACGATTAATCACAGCTGCGTACCCACCTATAACTTAACAAGGGAGTGTGCATTTTTCAACAATTGAAGTCTAATAGGGAGGGGCCATGCCAGTACAGACAATTAAATTGCAGTGGATTATTTGCGCTTATTGCCTAGGGCTTCAGTATCCATAATTCCATCTCTGAGGTCCAAAGAATCCAATTATTTTTGTATGTTTGTTTGACCATCAGTTTTTATTGCCACATACAGTAGTAACACTAGATGTTGACAACCAACCAATATTTGTGTAGAAATCCCGTGGGCTGGTTGATCTTTTGTCTGACAGTGTCAGGTGTTGGCAGTCAAACTGCATAGTCAACAATTTTTCAGAGAGTAAACATTTTAAAAAACCATTGAACAATATGTATTAATAAAGGTCATATGTGTGTAGATGCCTGATGTATGTGTGATAGTGCTGGACCAACAGAAGTAAAATTTGGTTCTGATGAGTCTACCAAAAGTGATTTCCTTAAAAGAAGCAGATCCGTGATTGAAACATAATATGGGTGGACCCTTTTCTGGTTGTATTCTGCTACCTCTCTGATAACGACACAAGGAAGCACTTGCCAGATAGTAGATTCTTGAATATGTACAGAGGAGCACCTGAAACAAAAGTTCATCTTACTCAAAGGACTTTTTGAAATATTTAATGGTCTTCATCAAGCCTTAACACATGTCCTGAAGGAGGAGTTGGCTGTAACTGATAATCTTAAACATTACATGTTTTAAAAAGTCCTTCAAAGTGTTACTAAAGTAATTTTTTTTTAAATTAAAATAACAAACATGTTATACTCACCTGCTCTGTGCAGTGGTATTGCACTGAGTGGCCCCAATCCTCCTCTTCTCGAGTCCCCAGGCGGCGATCCTCTTCTTCATGTGTTCCCATAGCTATCCACTTGCTATGGAGGCACACATTGTCTGCACGCTCCCGAGCTGTGTGTCTGCACTCCAAAGACTTACAAAGCAGGACTCGGTCCCGCCCCCTCACTTCCTCCTCACTGTATTTAATTGACAGCAGCAGGAGCCAATGGCTCTTGCTCCTGCTTGAGTGCTGTGTGAAGAGGAAGAGAGGGGAGAAGAGATGCAGCCGTGCACAGTGCTGAATCTATTCTCCCCTCTTATTCCCTTCACACAGGGGGTGGCAGAGAAATGGGAAACATTTTTTACCTTAATGCAAGGAATGTTTTTAGATTTAGTATCACTTTAAGTCTGATGAACTTTGGTACCAGATGCTCCTCTATGAACATTTGAGAAACTACTATATAAGTGTAGATGCATAGCCAACCTAAAAAACCGTAGCAGATACCGAGGTGGATTTAATAAATCTTTACTCAATACATTTCATAAATATTTGCTTCAATTACCCAATTATCTGAAAAGCAAATTCATGTTTACTTATTTCGGTTGCACATGTTTGGATATTCAAAGGAATTTTTCCTTTTCACGTGATTTATTAACTGAAACTGCAGTCATTTGTCACAAGAACATCTGCTAATTTAGAGCCTTATCTATGTGTGCATTAGGTATGACATATTCTATAGATAAGAATACTATGATGGACTCGATGGAATGCTAAAATAGTTTGAAAATCCTTATTTATTTTTAGAAAATTGTATTTAAAGTTAAATATGATTGAACACTGTAATTAATATCCTTGTAAAATGACATATTTCAATGTCTTAATCTGACTTTCCCTCTCTATAGCATGCTGCAGTAAAAATAGTCATAGTCAAAACCCAGAGTAGCATAAAACTTGCATAACCATATAAAGAAAGGAAAAAAAAAAAGGTTGGCAACCTTGGCCCTCCAGCTGAACTACAAGTCCCATGAGACATTGCAAGACCCTAACAATCATTAGACATGTGCACACTGAAATATTTTGTTTCGGAATTTCGTTTTCGTCCGAAAAATATATTTATTTAGTTACTCCCGAAATTCGTTTTTATTTATTTCATTTATTATTAAAAATTGTATTCGTCCGAAAATCCAAATTGGGGTCGAATCTGTCATTGAAGGCTTATGGTGTCTGTCGAATGTACAAAGAAGATTCGACGGAGCAGCTAAACTGTACAACGCCGTATAGTTTATCTGCTCCGTCGAATCTTCTTATAACTTTCAACAGACACCATAAGCCAAAGTACGTGTGTACTTAGTTCTAGCTATTTTACTGTTCCTCCTCTTTGGTTACAATCAGCCAATAACATTCATCATCATCATTATTTTTATTTATCTTTTCTCCCCTACGTCGAATCTTTTCTCCCCTATGTCGAATCTTTTCTCTCTATGTAGAATAATCTTGGACTAATAGAGTTAAGGTTAGGCACATTCGACCACAGGTTTGATGGACACAGATTGTTATTGTCATCATCATGTCGAATCTCCTATCTATATCGAACTGTTGTAGCAACGAAAACGAAAATAAAGCATTTGTTTATGTCGGATCCTTAGTTTTTCGGATTCTGCACTTTCGTTATCGTTTGTTAAAATGATAACGAAAATACCTGAAATTCGGACGAAAACGAATGCACATGTCTAACAATCATAGGCATGACTCCTAGATGCAGAGGCATGATGGGATTTGTAGTTTCACCACAGCTGGAGGGCCGAGGTTCAGTCATGTTTGCAGTGACTTCCACACATGAGTCATCAGCTCCAGAGTGACAATTCCTTAAAGGCAGTGGGAAAATGGACGTCTACTTCATATGGCTGATGTAGACTTAATATTTATAGAGCAAATCTCAACCCATTTACAAAGGACAGCTGGAAAGGGGTTAGTCCTGTTATAATTGCTATGATTATGACATATTACTTCATCATATATTTTTTATACTACTCTGTGACTGTGAAGATCCGCCAAGTCTGCTAGAATTCTGGTACGACCCACCAGAGTGCACAAAAATTCCTGTGCAAGTTTGGAATTTTTAAAAATTAACACATCCTGCACTCATGTGATCCCATTGGAGCCTGGTGATTGTCCATTTAGACACGAGGCTCTGAACTGCGGGAGGCAGGGGAGGTGTCACAAATTCTGGGTATTTTACATAGCTCCTGTGGCTGAACCGGGCATGGGGCATAGGTATCGGTACTATTCATTTACTGCTGCTTAGATAAGTAAATATGTATAAAGCATTCAAATGATTAAAAACTCATAGGCAGAAACTACAACTAGGGAAAAGCTGAGATTTGCTTATAAATTGAGCAGCGTATATCTCTGGATCTTCTGATCATTTTGACATGCAGTTTTCACTGAAGTTTAAGTTTGTTTATTTACAACTATACTGATGGTGAATGAGTTTGAATTCTAAAAGGTGTTTTTTGTTACAGTTTTCACTAAAGGCAACGTCTGCTCATACATTTTATCATTGTATACCATGGGGACAGGTTTACTTTGAGGCCAAATGTGAAAGTGGAGGCTCAATTTCTGAAATGCACTGTAGTGATACCCCCCTAGTAGGCACTGGATGAGATGGGTCCTCTGTTCTTTGCCTCAACCTTCTCAAGAACCCCAGCCCCTCTGACACACCAGGTTGAGTGTACAAAATGCAATATTGCAGGAAACCACTGAAAGTGATACTTGGTATTCTATAGTAGTGCTATATAAAAGAAAACCGACACCAAATCAGGTAGTGAAGACAAATTTAATATATTGTCATCCAATATGGTTGGTAACTAGGTAAGCATAAAATGGACTAACGGTGGTAATTACACAATTTAGCATACAAGGTAATTAACAGTAGGGACTAGGCATAGGATGACATTTGGCATCCAGATCAGCCTAAACAGTAGCAAGGCCACCTCAAGTGCAGCAGTGAACTATAGTGAAGTTTAATCTACCAAGTGCTGGAACTATACTGCTAGAGTGCATTTATGGCAGCGTGGCTAATCCTAGACTGACTGGGTATGCACTGTCCGAAAGAAAAGGAGGATGGTAGCAGACAGTACAGGGAATCAAAGGGGGCTTGCAGAATAATTATTATGAGAGGGTCAATCCTTTGAAGTGTTTTTCTGCTGGCAAACGTTGGGGCCCTTAAGAGCATTGGAGCACTTAATGACCGTCCTAGTTAACCTGAATGCAGTATAGGCACGAAATAGTCTTAGGACAGTTGCAAGGTAGATTTGGTAAAGATGCTGTAAAAGTTCTGCATAACACGGTATAGGGTTGTTATAGGTGCAGTTTGACTTTGGAATAAGTGCAGTATGGGTGTGGTATAGATTGGGTACACTTGGTGTCCTGCTCTTAGTGGCTCAGTCCCTGCTAGCAGTATTAGCAAAGGCTGAATAGTCTTTTTACAAGTCCCGGGGCTGCTGCTGTGATCTCTCACTGTAAAAGGGGGGCGCCTCCCTGAAAGGTCTCTCCCTGAAAGCCTCTGGTGATCAGCAGTGGGAAGCAGAGGGTGAGTGGATGCTTCAGTCTCCCTGAGGTAGCAGTGCAGGTGCTGTAATGTGTTTGGGGCTGTGCTACCCTGGGTGTACTCACTTGCAGCCTCAGGCTTGGATCTTCAATAGTAGGGTCTCCCTCTGGCAGGCAAATATCCAGATAGAGGTACTCTTTCTCTAACCCCCTCAGTGAGGAGGAAGATCATTCCTAGGCAATTTGATAAAAATCATCTTTTTACTCCTCTTACTGCACATTGGGATCTTTAGTGTAAGGAGTCTTTTTGTCCCATTATATGGCTGCCATCTTAAATTAACACATTCAGGATTCTCAGAACTCTGTATGGAAGTCTATAGGCTTGATCGACTTTAGCTTTCCCCCTGCTGGCTGGAGGAGAATGGTGCATCATAACATCAGTATCTCAGTAGAAGGAGAAAAGAATAAAAGGCAATGTCTCCTTCTCCATATTGCTGCAGCCCATCACCTGGCTACATCACAATTCACTTTCTCACAGAATTCTGAGAGCAGTGCTTGTCCAGTATCATTGCACTGTATCCAGGGGCGGCCTGTCCATTCAGGGCACACGAGTGCCACCCCGTGTCCATCACTGCCTCCCCTATCCATGCATCTGGCCCCTTTCAGGACATTGGCGCATGAATTCCAATGCGGGGGGGGGTTGTTTTTTTGAAGCACCGATTAGAGCCAGAGTCTCTAATAGGCTTCAATATAGGGTGGGCTGGGGTTGCAGAGAGTGCACTCCGAGCCCACCCAGGTGTGTTAGAACAGCGAATCAATATTCGCTGTTGTAACACTGATCCTCCTCCCAGCCAATGAGAAAGCAGGTTTCGACACTGGTCACCCGATTGGCTGAAAGTACAGACGAGCCTATTGGATGTCTAGGAGGAGGAGGGAGGAGCCACATGGCGAAAGCCGCCATGTTGCAGAGAGGACACAGGAGCAGCTGCCCGCCTCCCGTAGGAGCCCACAACCCAGCTGCTGCCCGTAGGAGCCCACCCACCTACAACCGATGGGGTAAGTGCCGGGGTGGGGGGTTCCGCTGACCAACCAAACGGGGGGATGGTTGTTGCCGCCCCCTCAAAAAACCCACCGGGGGGTGGTTGTTTGCCACCCCCTCAAAAAAAAAAACCCACCAGCCGCCACTGACTGTATCACTTAACATCAAAAAGAATATTGCAAGGTAAATTTTGTAATAAGTGGGGGTCAGTGGAATGATGAAGAAGGTTAGCATTTCATGGACCCTCAAACTTATGAGTAGATCTTTGAAACCTGCTCTGGAAGTCAACGCACAGATTAAAGGTGCTGGACTGTGCCCAACCAGGACTACAAGGTTTATACTGTAGAACTTACTTTACTTACTTTAGTGTACTTTCTGCTCTCAATTTATCATGGCTCACCCATATGGTTTGCACCCACATTGCCCTTTCACTGCATTGCCATTGTGCATTCCTAACAGCCAAACATCTAATTAGATGTTTATTTAGGAACAAGTGACTTTAGCTGAGGGGCAATAATGTATCCTCTTCTATTTATCAATTTTTTTCTGTGACTCTTGACCCACCCCATAAATGTATTCCAGAAATCTTTAGTGTGCATTATATTTATTGGTTACTGTATTTAATGCTTACAGTAACTCAATGCAAATACTGCAGCAATGCCCCTCTGCCTTATAATGTTCTCCCATTTTGGCTTTGTATATTCTTTTTAATGTTGATTAAGATGTATTGCAAATGGGCTCACGATTGCAAGTAATGCTACGGGTTTAAGGGAAGTGAATGGGTAATACTGCGGCTCCTTCGCAATCAGTAATGATGATTATGCTTCTTTTGATTTTAGCTGCAAATTTTTTAAAGTGTACCCTTTAACTAAACAGTAGATGTAGATGTATTGAAAACTTACCACTAATTTTGAGACCATAAATTTGACAACTTTGATTGGACTCCTGCACCTGGGGTCTCCAGCAAGCCAGCAATGTATTATACTGTATAGAGGGTGCATGCAGACAGTTGCTATAATATAGATCCTAATTTCAGGGCAATAATGCTTTCACCTAAATCCCTTTAGCGTGTATAGCGGTACCCCCGTGAGGGCTGCTGATTGACTGGTTACCCCGACTCTGCAGATCCTCTCTTACCTCTGATACCTTGGGTTCAATTCTGTAATGGGATGTTATCAATGAGAAACTCACACAATGTCACTGAACCACTGAGAAAGTTTACTAGAGTGAATATCAAATACAATGAACAATGTGATTAAACACAAACAATAAATGACAGTTTATAACAATCAATATAGATATGAAAACTGTAGATTCAATTATCACCATAGGGAGTATGTAAACAGGTGTACAATGGGACAAGTGTTCAATATTCTCCAAAACCTATATTAAACACCTTCCCACTGGGGCCTCAATAAACACACCAAGCAAACTGTAGAATAAATGGTACGTTTATAACTGTTTAACTGAAGAAATATGGCACTTGTAACTTCCGCCTTATGTGTGAGTGTAATACAGTACTGACCTTACAGCACAGGGAATGACAAACCCGTGAGTTCAGCTGTATGTTGCCTGTGAATAAGTAGAATCACTTCTGTGGAACTACAAGTCTCACCAGCAGTCTGTAAATAACTCACTCAGCAAACAGTGCACTTTACTGAAATGGGCAGGTGCCCTCTCACCACAGTAGACTCAGAGGCTGTGAGGCTCCGTCCGGACTCCCCACTTGATGTCTCAGTCTGATGAAAAGATGGCGCCGCTGCGCTATACCGCTCCTCTGGATGGCTGAGATGCAGGAAAACTTCCAGATGTCCTGGCACTGCACACCGATCCGCTTGCTAAGCTGGCAGGGCTGTACTCTGAAGTCCCTCAGATGCTGGCGATCCTGCTCCGCGCTGTATAGGCCACAGTCTCCTGGTCACATACACAGACCTCCTGCTAGCAGTTATTGAATGGTGACCAGAAAGGCTGAAAGATGGCCGGACTGTTCCTTTTATTACTGCTCCCAACATGCATTGCTGCGTGCTTTGCAATGTCTGTTTTGTAGTTCCGAGCTGATCCAGCTAACATAGTCACTTCCTCCTCCAAACTACATATCTCACAATGCTTTGCAGCGCTGCTTCTCAGGAATTAAAAGAAAGTCCTAACAGCATTAAAAGACACTAGAGGGAGCCAAACTCATTTGCAACCATAACAACTGTAATGCCTTATATTAGAAAACCCTTGGCTACACGTGCAATATTGATTTATATGACCTGCTGGTGAGGGGACGAGGGGGGGGGGGGGGGGGTGCACAGGTATGAGTGATCAATAATGCTGAATATTCTTACATTATACTAATGTGGCAGAAGTTATAATAATTTAACTACTGCTTAAACCAATGATCCCCAGCAAGTGCCTCAGAAGCAACAAGACCCTCAATCACCCTATATGTTGCTTGCAGCAGTCTCCCAGCAGATGCTTGGTTCTGTTCTGTCTGAACACCTGCTACGTTATATATTTCTGTAAGCATGAAGTCATTTGGAGTTTGCCTAATTTATATAATTACATTACAGTAATGACTTTAGTGTTATTTTTCAAACTTACTGTAATCACTTCTGGTTGTATTTGAATGTGACTAATATGCTCTCAAAGGTTAGGGACTACGAGCCTAAACACAAAAGAATCAAGAGTTTTAGTAAACCACATCTCACTGTCATCAAGGAAAATGATCATTTCTAGTCATATGAATGTTTAAAACGTTTAAAATAAAACTATTTTCACTACATTTTATAGTTCTTTCCTAGTTGTATAAATCTTTTTTGTTTTAACAAACACTTTTTTAATTGGGATACCAGCACTTGTCATAGAGCATTAAGGCTTTTCTAACAAGTGAGCATAGCTGAAGCTGTTTTCAGACCTTCTATGATTGAATCTCCCTATGCTCATTATGAATAGAGAAGAAAAGTAGGGTAAGGGAAGAGCCATCTTTCTCTTTCCGCTGTGTACTGTTTAAATTCGCACTGGAGCTCCTGAACTCTATACAGAACAGGTCTTTGTTAGCAAAGAAAAACCAGCAGTATTTAATAATTGGCAAAAATAAATATTTTTTTTAGAAATTGTGTTTTTCAATCTTAAACATAACGAAGAAAGATAGACAATATATACAAAACCCCATATGTTTCCTAGAAAATAAAACTGCATAGCATTTACACTTTACGTACACATGATCTCCCCATAAACTGCGAAGCAATGACTTATTTTACTAACATGGTTTACTAACACCTGTCCCCCCATAAGTCTTACCTGTCCCTTTCCAGACCCTTTTTAGAAATGTCTCCATTGGGTCGTGCATAAACGATGTACTGTCCAATCAATCCTGTTGCGTGTTCATATACCATAGTTCAGCTGTGTGTGCACCCCGCCTCCAGAAATTAGAATGGAGTAAACATATTAATCATTCGCTGCATGTATCTATATTACTTTAGGTGCTTAGATATTTAAAATAATGTGTGAACAAGCAATTCGGGATGTCATATTCACCTTGCTGGTCCAGCAAATTTCACTTGGGAGAGTATAAAACAGTAGAAGGTTTGGATTAACCACTTCAGCCCCGGAAGATTTGGCTGCTCAATTACCAGGCCATTTTTTGCGATACGTCGCTGTGTCACTTTAACTGACAATTGTGCGGTCGTGCGACGCTGTACCCAAACAAAATTGACGTCCTTTTTTCACAAAAATAGAGCTTTCTTTTGCTGGTATTTGATCACCTCTACGGTTTTTATTTTTTGAACGACAAGAAGCGCGACAATTTTGAAAAAAACAAAATATCTTACTTTTTGCTATAATAAATATCCCACTTAAAAAAAAAAAAAAAAAAAAGTTTTCCTTAGTTTAGGCCAATATGTATTCTTCTACATATTTTTGGTAAAAAAACCTGCAATAAGCGTATATTGATTGGTTTGTGCAAAAGTTATAGCGTCTACCAAATAGGGGATAGATTTATGGCATTTTTATTATTATTTTTTTACTGGTATTGGCGGTGATCTGTGATTTTTATCGGGACTGCGATATTGCGACGGACAAATTGGACACTTTTGATACATTTTTGGGACTATTGACAATTATACAGCGATCAGTGCTATAAAAATGCACTGATTGCTGTATAAATGTCACTGGCAGGGAAGGGGTTAACACTAGGGGCGATCAAGGGGTTAACTGTGTTCTCTAGGTGTGTTCTAACTGTGGGGGGGTGGGGGTGGGACTGACTAGAGGAGGAGAGAGTTTGACGTTCATACTTAGTATGAACACACAATCTCTCTCTGAGAGAACTGGGATTTGTGTGTTTACGCACACAGATCCCGGTTCTCGCTCTGTCACGAGCGACCACATTGGCTCCGGGCACACGTTGCGGGTGCGCGCCTCTTACAGCGTCTTAAAGGGCCAACGCACAGCTACGATGGCTCACCCAGGGGAGCCATTCTACTGCAATATAACTGCGGCAGCCAATTGGGAACCGGTTAAAGCAGCCCTGGTACCAGTGATAGTTTTGCATGTCAAAGTGTGCTTCCTCAGTGCAGTAGAACATGTGTGTGTGCTGCATGTGTGAGCCTTTCCCAACGTTTTTAACACAGAGAAAAGAAAAATGTCAGCTCTCAGGGAACCCCTGCTAATAATTACGACAAAATTATTGAATAAAAAAAATCAGTCCAGCTCATCGCTTATTTTTGAAAGAACTATAACGGCTAAAAGTGGTTAAAACTGCACACAAACATGGCTGTTGTCACCTGATCTGGAGGCAATTCGCTAAATTATCCAAGCAATCCCATGTCTGTGGATACCTTTACAGTAGATACTTATTTTCATTTTCAACCAATATAGCATGTTTTACATGTAACCTCGTGTATTCACAAGTGGAATAATTAGCATCCTAGCATTGCAGTTTAGCTACCTGTACAGATGTGGTTTGAGAAACGTTTTATAGTATCAAGTTTGCCGTAATTATAGCATTTTTTTTTCAATGCTGCCACAACAGAACACCAGGAAAGCAGCTAAATACAAAGATGTGTGAATTTTCTACGCTATTCCATCAGAATTGTGATCTGAGCCTCCCTTCCAGATGGCATAACCAGATGACCAACCAATCTTTTTCTCTACTGCTTTTAAGAAGTACACCTTGCACAAGGACACACCCACAACCTATTGGATAGAAAGTGAAGGGGCATGACAACACTGTTGGCATCATCACTCTGCTCATGGGACAGAAGGCTACACCCTTCAATAACTTAAGATATAACAATAAATAAATACTTCAGCTAAATAGGAAAAACATACACACAAATAATTTTGGCATAGAAATGGCCGCTGCACTTTTATTGGTTTAATATGAATAAACCAATCCTTAATTTTATTATATTTCAATGTTATTGGATTTAATAAACACTTATCGCTTAGTTACTCTTAGAACTCAAGCGAAATATAATCCAGAGTAATCATAACCAAAGCCCCCCTTTGATCAAGGGTGACATACCACATAAAGTGCCTGCCACAAGGGTGGGAGGGTGGAGAGCTCACCAAGCAGATGCCAGTCAACTGTTAAAGACCCCGGCCAGAACCCCTTTTATATAGGGGTATCGAACGTTTTAGAAGGGACAGGCAGACCTTAGTCTTCCCGCCACTATTCATGCAAGAGGTGAGTTGTACAATTGTACATTTATGGTAACAAGGGGCGTTACATAGGCAGGCTAATTCTAATCAGGACTCGAAAGAATGTAAACATGTACTGAAAACATTATTAGTGCTGTGTGCACAGTGAGGGCAGTGTGCAATACATACAAAATAGAATACAATTATATACAGAACTTACAAATTTCCATTACAAAATATTAAAGGGCCAGTAGCCTCAGAATTTTTTCTCTATATATTACAATTTGACTGGTGTGCAGTGCTGCCCCTTCTCTTTGTTAGTTTGATTCTTACTGGGTAGGGAATTGAAGAAAGATGATCAAAAGAAAGTCTTGAGTCTTGCTCCTTTTTAAAATAGGTTTACTGAAAGTGTAAGTAGATTTCAGCTTAGAGCCCTGCTTCAACCCCAGTAATACAGTATATACATATGTAATTCTTTTGTTTTTAATTTTTATCTCCTGGTAAATGTCTGGATTGTTTCTATTTTCAGAACATGAAACAATAGGATTTTTATTATAATGTTATTTTAATTGTGTTTTAGACCACCTTCTGCCAATGATAGATCAACTGCTGTGATATAGGAGCAGTAAGTGGGAAGCGATCTGTGCTCCTGTTTCCACTAAAACCGCAATTATATTTGTTCGCTTTGACCTGAATAGATCCAGACATTTTATAACAGTTGCCGATGCCAATTATTGAGGCTGCACATCTGTTTGTTGGTTTGGCTTTTGCCGTCCAAAGTGTTATTGTGGAATAGAGAGGAGCTCGCTCGCTGATGGTGCGTTTTAAATAATAGACACTCTTTGTTGTCCAACTGTTCATAATTACTGTGTTGACGCTGCTGGGCTATGTGGGTTTATGCTGGCTTGTTCTAATTCAACTAATTAGTATGTTTAGAAGATCAAAACTGCTGCAACATATTTATGTAATGTTCTCTACCAGTCAGCCATTGTGTATATGCAACAGACTTGACTTTGTTCGCTTTTCCTGGATCGCTTAATTTTTACACAGATTTTGTCACAGTTTTTCGGCAAAGATAATGTGGTACATTGTAAATTTGCCCACGGCTTTTATCACATGATATTTTCATTGGGTGAGTAATTTTACTGCTGGTATTTGCATGATTGTGTGTAACAAAATAACATACAGTAATATTCATTTTCACCTGAGGTTAAGTTTAGGTGTGTTTAAAGATTAGGAAAAATAAATCTCTTGCTTTACCATTTTGGGGCAAAGTAACACACTCTCCACCCACCAACTTACAATCACTATCCCTTCTCTCACTTGCCATGCTGTTGCCCGACAGAACTCATTGGGATTGATTACCTAAAACTGGAGAGTGCAAAATCTGGTGCAGCTCTGCATAGAAACCAATCAGCTTCCAGGTTTTTTTTTTGTCAAAGCTTAATTGAACAAGCTGAAGTTAGAAGCTTATTGGCTACCATGCACAGCTGCACCAGACTTTGTGCACTCTTGTTTTAGTAAATCAACCCCAGTGCCTAATACCTGTGAAAGTACTACCTGGTATGTGGTGTTCAATTGCCTTCCCCATCAAATTACCATGTTTGAGCCTGGATATTACCTGCTTAGGCCCAATCACTGCATCTTGGCATGAAGGGGAAGAGGCGCTCTTTCCTACCTAAAAATAACAGATATTTCCAAGGTCTCAACATGAGTAACAGCTGGAGGAGACACATTGGGGAGGAAAGGAGTATTACGAGAACCACTTATTTTGTCTTGAATGGGACAGGTTCCTTTTTAAGGATAAGGTTTAGTTGTTAGGTCCACTTTGACCTCTCCCTATCAGCCGGGTTGTATTTTAGACATCATGCTGTCCTATTCATATCTGAATAATCTTTTTGCATAAGGTGCTGTTGGACCAAACATGCTGATTTATTTTCACAGTTTGGCGTGAGATTTTGTCATGCAATAAGTTGTAGAAAAGGGAGAAGAAAGAAATTTCCAAGCTGAAGGGAGAATATGTATTGTTAGTAAGGGGTGCTTGGATAGGAAGTGCAGGATGTGGAGAAAGGTAAATTGAGTATCATTCGGGAGATGGAATTCTTCCCTCAGGTGTTACCAAGTTTTAGGCTTAATGCTGGAGAAGAAGTCTTGTATTTTGTGTAGCCTCCCTGACGGTAATCCCAAGTGTGGCTCGGGGTTAAATTTCAGTCCCATTAGCGGTAACCCCGAGCCACACTCGGGATTACATTGCAGGATCCTGGTGCGCTGTACTTACCTTGTCCCTAGGATCCTGTGATGTCCCCCGCTGTGTCTGCGGGCTGTGTCTCCTCCGAAGCCTCTCCGTGCCAGGCTCCATTCCCTGCGAGCGTCGCGACGCACGGGGGCGGAGCCTGGCGGCAAATTCAAAAAAATTTAAAATCCACAACACATACAGTACTGTAATCTTACAGGTTACAGTACTGTATGAAATTATTTCACTTCCCTTTTGTCCCCAGTGCTTTGGCTCATGCCCTGCATGCAGTTTTATATTATATGTACTGTTCTTTCTACCTGGAAACTGGAGATTGTCCATAGCAACCAAAAAGTGTCCCTTTACGTCAAAAGTGGCTTTAGATCAGCTAGAAAACAGCGATAGCAAATTAGAACACTTGCAGAATTGAGCAATAGTGAATCATGGGGAAATTTATTTTATTATTATTATATTATTATTTTTTTAATTATTTATATTTATTTATTATATTATAATTTATGTTTTTGTGTTTCAAACTTCATCATACTCGGGATATCTACTAGACTCTTGTTTGGACAGATTTTTTATTGTTAAGAATTACAGGCCTACAATATAAAACGCCAAATTTCCATGCAAAATAATTGTACAGCTTTCAGCACCTAAAATCCGAAATGATCATACCGCCAGGGAGGTTAAGCTGTTTAATCAAAGTGGTTTTGTGTTCAAAAAGGGGACAATAGTTTCTATTGCTTTGACTGGTAGTGCTGGCCGTGTTATCTGTGTGGGATGTTTAGGCTGTTTAAGTAGGAATCGCCATGCCTGTATGGACACTGCCATTGAAGGGGGAAAGAAAGATGTGTCCCACGACCTCCAGGAGTCATAAATCAGCAGAGATGAGGTCAGGTTTAGGAGCCAGAGCTGTCTCAATGTCCAACCATAGTGGTTCATCTTCCTTCCTAAACCAGTATTTCAACTGATCCAATAGTGTTGCCCAGTGATAATCATGGATGTCGATCATCCCCATACCCCCAGCGGATTTGTGTTTAACTAAATTTGTGTGGGCACATCTCGGCTTTTTGTTTTTCCAAATAAAGTTGTTCAGTAGACCCTTTAGGGATTTTACGTGTTGTCTGGGACAAGGATCGGGAGCACCCTGAAATAGTATAGCAGTAGGGCTAGAATTATCATTTTAAAGGCTGCTAACCTACCTGCCCAAGAACGTTTGTGTTGAGATGTGTTGAAACTGGCTTTTGATTTTTTGGGTCAGAGCAGTATAGTTAGCCTGAATTAGGGAAGCTACAAGAAAAACAGAAATGGAAGGCGCGCACACCTAGTGCATTACCAAAGATAATTTAATAATAAAAAAGTTTTATATAAAAGTGGGTACTCACAAAATGCAACTGACAAAAGGCCATAAAAACAATGCATGGACAAGCACAGAGCATGGGGTAATTCTAACGCATTTCAGGGGCACACCCCCTCGAAATCCCATCCAATCTGACAGAGCTTGAGCTATTTTGCAAAGACGAATGGGCAAAAATTTCACTTTCTAGATGTGCAAAGCTGGTAGAGAAATACCCCAAAAGACTTGCAGCTGTAATTGCAGCGAAAGGTGGTTATACAAAAGCATTGACTCAGGGGGGCTGAATACAAATGCATGCCACACTTTTTACATATTTATTTGTAAAAAATGTTGAAAACCATTTATCATTTTCCTTTCACTTCACAATTATGTGCCACTTTGTGTTGGTCTATCACATAAAATCCCAATAAAATACATTTACGTTTTTGGTTGTAGCATGACAAAATGTGGAAAACTATGAATGAACTATGTATGAATACTTTTTCAAGGCACTGTATATACACTGTGTATGAATGTGTGTGTGTATGTATGTGTGTGTGTGTGTGTATATATATATATATATGTATATATAAAATATAGAGCTTTAACCTTTTGATGTGCCACTCCTGACAGATATTGTTAACAGTTTTTTTCTTTAAAGCTCGAAGAATCAATCATTGCAGTATTTTCAATTCACTGGGGTTGAACAGCTGTCTTGTTAGATCATTTTCATATTGAAAGAGGTACCAGCATAGCTTCTTTTGATAAATTCATATTTATAAATAAATAGATATCTTATTTGTTGGGTACACAGCTCTTTCACTGAAAAATGTTGGCAACTTCTCAATTAATGGTTGTTTTGATCTAGTCTTTCAGAGTCTTGAGCTCTTTCATTTTAAATAGGAGTTGGGGATGATTACTTTGACAAAGTCTTTTCATGTGTCAGGCAAATGCCATCTGATCAGCACATGTCGCAAAAACATTACGATAACTAGATAAGATCAATGTAATATTTTATGCAATGGAGGGAGCTCTTTTGGGGGTGGTTTTAATAAAAATGTTTGCATGTCTTAACCACTTCAGCCCCGGAAGGATTTACCCCCTTCCTGACCAGAGCACTTTTTACAATTTGGCACTGCGTCACTTTAACTGCTAATTGCGCGGTCATGCAATGTTGTACCCAAACGAAATTTGCGTCCTTTTCTTCCCACAAATAGAGCTTTCTTTTGATGGTATTTGATCACCTCTGCCGTTTTTATTTTTTGCGCTATAAACGGAAAAAGACCGAAAATTTTGAAAAAAAATGATATTTTCTACTTTTTGTTATAAAAAAAATCCAATAAACTCAATTTTAGTCATACATTTAGGCCAAAATGTATTCGGCCACATGTCTTTGGTAAAAAAAATGTCAATAAGTGTATATTTATTGGTTTGCGCAAAAGTTATAGCGTCTACAAGCTAGGGTACATTTTCTGGAATTTACACAGCTTTTAGTTTATGACTGCCTATGTCATTTCTTGAGGTGCTAAAATGGCAGGGCAGTACACCCCCCCCCCCCAAACGACCCCATTTTGGAAAGTAGACACCCCAAGGAAATTGCTGAGAGGCATGTTGAGCCCATTGAATATTAATTTTTTTTGTCCCAAGTGATTGAATAATGACAAAAAAAAAAAAAAATTACAAAAAGTTGTCACTAAATGATATATTGCTCACACAGGCCATGGGCATATGTGGAATTGCACCACAAAATACATTCAGCTGCTTCTCCTAAAGTATGGGGATACCACATGTGTGGGACTTTTTGGGAGCCTAGCCGCGTACGGGGCCCTGAAAACCAATTGATCCGATCAGATACTATACCACTAAGAGAGGTGTACGGTGCGTGTGTGGGTCTTATCGGTACTGGCGCTAACCTGACGCTGCCTGGGGCTGGTGCTTTCCAGTTCACCAAAACGCTACCAGAAAAACTGTTAGCGATCGCAGGGATCAGGCCTGACTCTGCGAACGCTGCAGTTATGCGTTTAGTGTTTTGTAAGTGACAGTGATCGATCGATACTGCACTTGGGTGGGCTGGGCTGGGCGAGGGGCAAAACGCAGGTGCTAGCAGGTATCTGGGCTGATCCAGCTAACACTGCGTTTTTTGGAACCCTAAACTGCTGGGGATGCTAGTATAGATCTGATCGGATCAGATATTGATCCATTCAGATACTATACCACCAAAGGAGGCATATGCTGCGTGGGTGTTAGCAGTACTGGCGCTAATCTGACGCTGCCTGGGGCGACGCATATCACCGCCGGGCGATCAGGGGGCTAAACCTTTATTCGGAAATAAACGGCAGGTTCCCTGACACTGTAAAAAATAAACGAACTAACCAGCGTCACCTGTAACAGTTATATGGTGATCAGTGGTGAAAGGGTTAACTAGGGGGCAATCAAGGGGTTAAAACATTTATTAGATAGTATATGGGGGTCCCTGTCGCTATAAAATGCTGACGGCGAACCTAAATATTTACCTCCCTAACTAGCGTCACCAGTGACACTAATACAGCGATCAGAAAAATGATCGCTTAGCGACACTGGTGACGGGGGGTGATCAAGGGGTTGAAACTTTATTGGGGGGTTAGGGGGGTATCCTAGACCTAAAGGGGGTAACACTAACTGCCCTACCACACTAACTGTCACAAACTGACACCATGCAGTAATCAGAAAAAAAAAAACTGCTTGGTGTCAGTGTGACGGGGGGAGGGGTGATTGGGGGGGGATCGGGGGTGTAATGTGTGCCTGGCATGTTCTACTGTATGTGTGTGTGTTGTGCACTCACATTACAGTCTTCTCTCCTCGGCGCCGGAACGGAAAATGCCGAGCCGAGGAGAGATGACATCATTTCCTCTGCCTCTGTGTACAATACAGAGGCAGGGAAATTATCCCATTGGCTGGGAGCGATCGCGATGGGGGGGCCACGAATGGATGGCCTCCCCCTCACCTCCGATCGCCGGGGAAGATTTGCCGACCGCCGCAGGCACCGGGGGGGTCCGATCGGACCCCCCACCCGCGGGCAGACAAGGACGTACCTGTAAGTCCTTTTGCCTGCCCGTGCCATTCTGCCGACGTACAGTGAACTCATATTCCATTTAAGCAAGAGTTCTGATACTCTAGTGCCCCATACACACTGTCTGATTTTCCGACGGAAAATATTCGATGGGAGCTTGTTGTCAGAAATTCCGACCGTGTATAGGCTCCATCGGACATTTTCCATCGGAATTTCCATCGCACAAAATGTGAGATCTGGATCTCAAATTTTCCGACAAAATCCGTTGTAAATTCTGATCGTGTGTGCACAATTCCGACGCACAATGTTCCACGCATGCTCGGAATCAAGCAGAAGAGCTGCACTGGCTATTGAACTTCATTTTTCTCAGCTCGTCGTACGTGTTCTACGTCACTGTGTTCTTAAAGTTTGGAATTTCCGACAAGATTTGTGTGACTGTGTGTGTGCAAGACAAGTTTGAGCCTACATCCATCGGAAAAAATCCATGGATTTTGTTTTTGGAATGTCCGATTGTGTGTACATGGCATTAGACTCCTGATATTAGAACTATTACCTAGTAAACCCTCTAATGTTCACTTTGTAGGCCCTATGCATTCAGGGACAAATTCCTAGATTGCTGAAGACCTACCACTTGGTACAGTGTTTAGTTCCATCCAGCCTTGGCCTACCATAGACTTTGACAGGCTGCAAGCCGTGGATGCTGCACCTGTACCTATTGGGTGCATCAAAATGCCATGATGCAAGCTGTGCAGCTAGACACCTTTGTGTGCAAAGGGCCCAAGCTCCACCTATTGCCAGTCCCCTGTTGGATGAGAGTGTCTACGTTAGACAGGGTAATTGCAGTTGGCAGGAATTGGCCCTGAAATCAGGGAAGGGTGTCCCTCAGGCTAGCAAATATAAGTCTGGGAAGAACACAAAATATGTGGTTCTGGTTAATAAAGGTAATAACTGATGTTGTACTGTGTCTATTCTTTTTTTTTTCTTTTCTTTTTTTTTTAATTCTCTTTTGTTAGAAAATTACACGTTTAAGGTACAAAACATAGCCATTGAGGCATACCCCGGCTAACAGGTGCACATAACCATGTGCGTAACAGAGTACAACTCACAACTTATCTTAAAACTCTAATGCTGCGTACACACGATCGCACGTTCCGACAACAAAATCCATGTTTTTTTCTGACAGATGTTGGCTCAAACTTGTCTTGCATACTGATAAGGGCAGGGACATGATTTAGAGTTCTTACTTAATCTAATGCCTACGTGTAAAATCTGTTAAATGTAACCTTTGGCTGCTGAACTCGATTGAAGCTGCTTTTGTTGCCTTGTATCTGTATTGCCATGGTGTTGGAGCTTGTGCTTGTAGCCCAGGTGACTCCTGTTGTGGTTGACCCTTGCCCTGTGTGGGGGTGGTGCTGATGCTATTGTTTGTATAATCGCCTATAAAAGGCTTTTGAAACTAATAAAGCAGGTCAGTTCAGTACGGGTCCTTTATGCTCGGAACTGATGCACGGATTTCTGAATCTGTGTTTTAATTCCTATACTGCAAATAATCTGACACAGCAATATAAATTGTAGAGCAGTTCCATAGAAGCTGCACCTAACATTTTGGTGCCCGAACAGGGACTCACCGATGATACTACAAGAGGTGGACGAACGCGGCTGACGGAACAAAAAGGAATAGGCATTCCGGGAACCACAGATCGAAAACCTGCGCAGGTAAGAAAAAGCTTTATTTTTCTTATATTCTGTGCTCCCTTGATTTGTGCCTATCCGTTCTGTCAGTTACGGTTCTCCTGGTTTTAAAACACCAGCCTCTGTAGTGGTGAGTCTAGAATTACTGCATATTTTGGTTTATATTGCTGGAATTATTTGTTTGTTTGTTGTCTGTCTTGTTGAGAAAGTGAATGAGCCTTGCCAAGGTTGGTATGAATTGAAAGAATATCATCCCAATGAGCAACGGAATGCGCCCTTCCGGGGGGTCTGACGCTTAAGTTTGATATTCAATTTAGTTCATAAACCATAGACGGGTTGAGAGTATAAGCCCTGTCTGCTCCATAAAGCAGGGATAAGAGTGCATGAGAGGGATCCCAGATACGGGGAGGGAATAAGGTCTCCATAAAGTCCGGAGATCTAGTCGGATACCTGGCCACTCAAAAGGAATGCTTGTATATGTTGTAGCCGCATTTTTGTATATGTTGTAGCCGCATTCTGGTTTGTTATTGGGCTAGCATATAAAGTAATTATTTGTTATTGGGCTAGCATATAAAGTAATTTGATTTCAGAAATCTCATTCCGGAGAGGTTTTTAGTATTCTAGCACCCTAGGAGGAAGGCAACGAGGAACTAGTGTAACTTAGCTAAGTGTTTTATATTGTACACTAAGTGTCCCACACGCTACCTAGGCAGGACTGTTAGAATGGGCCAGAGGAACACAAAACCCCGTCAGGGAATTGTGGCGCACTATACGGTGCCACAGATAATTAAGAACATTTATGGGAAAACCGAAGCACAGGACTTAAAGGATGTCCTTCGTAAATTTAAGGTGAAAGGAGCAGCGGGCTTAGACCCGGATGTATGGAGTGAAATAAAAAGGGACAGACAAGGAGAGGTGTTAGAGAAGCAATGGATGCGTCAGGTTCAATGCTTAATTAAGGTCTCAAATAGAGCGAAAGAAGAGGGGTGGAAATATAATCCAGATTGTGATGGTTGGGATATGAAAGATAGAAGAACAAAAAATGTCGAGGCTCCCAGCTCAGCCATCCCACCCCCATATACTGACATAGAATGTAAACCACACAAGATATATCCAGTACTTGTTGGGAGAATGGGTACCACCAGATTCTTGTGTATTGCTACAATATGTGGATGATTTATTATTATGCTGCCCGGACAAGGAAACTTGTTTGGCTACTACCCTTAATTTGTTGCGATTTTTGGCAGAAAAAGGTTGCAAGGTTAATAAGAAAAAGTTGCAAGTGTGTCAGGAAAAAGTTATCTTTTTGGGACATTGTATATCACAGGGTACGAGACATCTCACTGAGGAGAGGGTTCAAGTGATAAAGGGAATGTTACCCCCACGGAATTTCAAACAATTGCGTATGTTTTTAGGTATTGTGTCATATTGTAGACAATGGATACCACATGCTAGCGCTTTGATGCAGCCATTATACGATTGTTTGAAAATTGTACCGTATGTGCTTACAGAAGTAGCGTATGAGTCGTTTGTCACTTTGAAAAAGCTATTAATTTCTGCCCCGGCTATTGGTATTCCAGATTACACTAAGAAATTTAATCTATATGTTGCCGAGATCACTGGACACGCTACAGGTGTTTTGACACAGGCACGTGGAAAACAAAGACCAGTCGCTTACTTTTCAGCAGCACTAGATCCAGTGTCCAGAGGTTCACCGTCCTGTGTACGGGCGGTA
Source organism: Aquarana catesbeiana (assembly GCF_042186555.1). Taxonomy (NCBI): domain Eukaryota; kingdom Metazoa; phylum Chordata; class Amphibia; order Anura; family Ranidae; genus Aquarana; species Aquarana catesbeiana. The sequence continues at coordinate 609,096,041 of NC_133327.1, read as the reverse complement.
GCTGCAGTGTCAATCATCATTGATAAATCATCAGAGATTGTCCTAGACAATCCAGTTGTAGTACACACCACACATGACATACATGCAATCTTGTCTCAAGTTCAGCCCAAACACATTTCAATGGCCAGACAGTAACTGAGGTTACAGTGTACTTTACTCTTACCTCCAAATGTCACTTTTCAGCGCTGTACAACTTTAAATTTGGCCACCTTTTTGCCTCTTCAGTCACCAGATTTGGCAAGGGGGAATAATAGTGCTAATAAAGAAGGAGATGAGGAAACTGACACCCTTCTGTTTAAAGAGATAGATCAGCACGATTGTTTTCAGCTCATGGAACAGGAGACAATGGGATTCCCACATGTTACAGATACACCGATTTTAAATGCTGAGCACACTTTGTACATAGATGGCCGTAGGTTTGCTGATGACAAGGGTAAATATCACACAGGGTATGCTGTAGTAACTGATACACAGGTGATTGAAGCAAAGCCCTTACCAGCCCACATGTCAGCACAGGAAGCAGAATTAAAAGCTTTAGAACAAGCCCTAGAATACTTAAAAGGACGAGAAGGGAATATTTACACTGACTCTGCCTACGCTTATGGTGTAGCGCAAGATTATGGCCACATATGGAGGGCTAGAGGTTATCTGACAGCAGCAGGTACACCTGTAAAACATGGAGAAGGGATTAAGAGAGTCCTGAACAATCTTCAAAAGGTTAAACGAGTGGCCATTATGAAGATAGCGGCACACACGAGAGCAAAAACAATTGAGGCAAAAGGAAATGCATTTGCAGATTTGACTGCAAAACAGGCAGCTCTAGGGGAAGGAAGCCCTGAGACCTTAGCAGCGGTAGAGGTGAGTATCCCAGAACCAACATGGCAGCAGTTGAGTAAATTACAGGAGCAAGCAGGGGAGAGCGAGAAAGATAAGTGGGTCAGGATGGGAGCAGCACCAAACCTTGACAATGTATGGAGGGAAGGAGGCAAAATATGCCTACCTGCCTCTCTGTACCCAGCAATGGCAGCGGCAGTTCACCTACCCACACATGTCAGTTCCAATTCCATGTATAGGATTGTGAACCAAGGATGGCTCGCCCCTGGATTCAGTAGTACTGCGAGAAACTACTGTGCAGCCTGCCAAATCTGTCTCCTGAATAACCCAGGACAGAGAGTAAAAACCCCACGGAAACACCAGGTCAGGGCCCAATACCCCTTCCAGAGACTGCAAATTGACTACATACAAATGCCTAAGAGCGGCCCCTTTGAATTTGTCCTCGTGTGTATCGATTTATTCTCAGGTTGGCCTGAAAGCTATCCAGTAAAATCAGCTACAGCTAAAGCCACAGCTAAGAAACTGATCACTGAGTTAATACCTAGGTTTGGTCTTCCTGAAACCATAGAATCAGATAGGGGGACACACTTTACAGGAGAAATCATGCAGAATGTGATGACCATGTTAGGGGTTCAACAAAGTTTCCACACCCCTTACCACCCACAGAGTTCAGGATCAGTGGAAAGAGTAAATGGGACAATAAAGTTAAAAATACAAAAAGCCATGCAAGAGTTAAACAAGCCATGGCCAGAATGCCTGCCTTTGGCTTTGTTCTCCATAAGATACACTCCAACAGGGAAAACAGGATTATCCCCATATGAAATACTTTTTGGGAATGCACCTAGATTAGGTCTATACTGCATATGTGATACAATTACAACAACTTCTAACTAAGATCCACAAAAGTGTGTATTCTTCTCTTCCAGACCCTAATTCTGTAACAGGTACACATACTCTGCTCCCAGGGTATTATGTATATGTAAAAAGACACACCAGAAAGTCATTGGAACCCAGGTTTGAAGGTCCTTATCAAGTACTCCTGACCACAGCCACTTCAGTAAAGCTGGAAGGAAAGCCAACCTGGATACACGCATCGCACTGCAAGAAACAACCTGAGAAAACTCCATCATGAAAATGCTGTTTCTCTATAGTTTGTTTGCACTTATCACCTTACAAGTATGTGCCTGGACTCCTGGTATCAATGTACTTGAAGTAGAGGAAACAATGACTTTCGAATGGAGCATAGATGACCCTAAAGTGGCAAATGTATCAGGATATGAGATAAATAAGGATTACACTGTGGGTAATTATACTGTTGAAGGACATAGGCGACCGTTTCATGTAGATGTAGGTATAGCATGGATACAGGCAGACCCCCTCTCAGAAGTAACTGTAACTTTCCAGTGGAACGATAATATGGGTTTCCCCTTTAACAATAGTAAGAACCATAGGTGTCATAAAATATCCCTTTCACAGACATGGAAACAAGCCCGGGAACGGGTAGTGGGACAAATGTACCAAATATTAACAGTCATGGCAGAAGGAGGGAATATAACCGAAGGGATGACAAATATTACCGTTAATCAATCTAGTACTTTTCTCTGTGCCTCTTGGTGGAGGGAAGAAAAAGTTGATGGGTGGTACTGGTATGCACAGTCCTATGGGTTTCACATACAAATGGAGGAAGAAGTAACGCCAACAATTGAATCTTCCATATTAACACCCGTACCAAACACTTGCATAAATGTATCAACATCACAACAGAAAACAAAAATAAAATTCAATATCACCTTTCCCCCGATACCGGAGTGTAGGTATAAACGAGAATGGTACGACACACTATTGGGACTGACAGGTACAGGGATGGGAATTTTAAACTCGGTCGAGATAGAAGAAATGAACAACAGATGGAAGCATGCAGGGGGACACATAGCTGACAGCTTGACTATCACAAGCAAATGGTTACCCACCACTTTTGAAACCCAACTGCAAGAAATACCCCTATTACAATTTTTGGGAGGGTTAATAAATCACACGATAGGAGCAGAGCTCCAGCTGTGGAATCAAAGTCAACAGTTTGTAAATTTCACACAGTGCTCTTTTAACCTCTTATCCTATCATATACAAATAAATAGGGCCAGGACTGAACTACAGTTGGGAAATTATCATACCTGGATGAAATATTTTAAGGGTTTAACTGACGATGGTGTATGGTTCCAAGTAAAAGGGGATAAGATAGAATGTGAGGAGAAATGGTGTGTAGGAAGGTTTGAAGCATACCGGGTAGCAGACGTAATGGAAATGTGTAAAATAGTGGTCATGCCACTAGTAATTAAAAACAAGTTTTGGTATCCAGAAATATATGGGAAATATGTAGATAAAGGAAACAGAACCCATGATTTAACTCTATGTGAAGGAACTAATAAGGGAATGGTATGTGGCAGAAGTTCCCCAGTATATGAACCTTGCTTGTTAAAATACCAAACTAGCATATGCAAAATGCAAAGAACACCGATAAATGTGAACAATAGATTCATAGAAATAGGACCCCAGCATATTTGTATCATTACTAATGAAAACCGCACCATGTGAGCATTAAATAAATCGGCGCCGTTTGCAGGATGTATAAAAAAGATTAAAATATTACAATGGGGTAACGACACCTATCTTTTTGAACCAGACGCCGATAAGATATTCTCTTCAGTCTATGAGGTACATAATCTCACTGACACTACACCCTTTATAATTTCTTTAGACCCACTAAAACAGGTTTTGGAACAATCAGAGTTGTTAAGACAACACATAGAAACACTAGAACATACCCTACAGAATAACCTCGTATCCGCAATAATTGACAAAGGTAGACTAGTGCATCTTTCCTCACAGATACAACAGGATACTGCACCACATTGGTGGGATATATTCAGTGGAATGTCTTCTACAGCAACCAATACCTTTCACTGTTTGTTTAGTCCAATGGTAATTATTATTCTAATATTAATATCACTTACAATCACAAATATATGTGTATACAGGAAAATAAATAGGAAAATTAGGAGAATAGATAGGGCATACTGATAAATGTGTATTTACATCACCCTACTCCTACAAAACTCCCCTTCTTGAATTTTAAGATGTTGGTAATACCTAGGGGGATGGGTTCTACCCCTCTGACAACTCGCGGTCAGGGAAAGGACTCTGGGGAAAAACTGACTAGAACTTATTCATGAGGACCCAGAGGGAAGGAGAGGATGATGTCAAAGGGGGAAATTGATAAGGGCAGGGACATGATTTAGAGTTCTCACTTAATCTAATGCCTACGTGTAAAATCTGTTAAATGTAACCTTTGGCTGCTGAACTCGATTGAAGCTGCTTTTGTTGCCTTGTATCTGTATTGCCATGGTGTTGGAGCTTGTGCTTGTAGCCCAGGTGACTCCTGTTGTGGTTGACCCTTGCCCTGTGTGGGGGTGGTGCTGATGCTATTGTTTGTATAATCGCCTATAAAAGGCTTTTGAAACTAATAAAGCAGGTCAGTTCAGTACGGGTCCTTTATGCTCGGAACTGATGCACGGATTTCTGACTCTGTGTTTTAATTCCTATATTGCAAATAATCTGACACAGCAATATAAATTGTAGAGCAGTTCCATAGAAGCTGCACCTAACAATACACACGGTCACACAAATGTTGTTGGAAACTCCGAACGTCAAGAACGCGGTGACGTACAACACGTACAACAGCACTATAAAAGGGGAGTTCAATACCAAGTGCGCCACCCTTTGGGCTCCTTCTGCTAATCTCGTGTTTATCATGGGTTAGTAGAAGTTTGGTAAGAGACGATTCGCGCTTTTCAGCCTCATGCTTTTCAGATCGTTACTGCTGTTCAGTTTGTGCTTGTGGGTTCATATCTGGTTTTCAGTGCGTGTAGTCAGTTCACATTTGTTTTTCAGTGCGTATTTTGTAGTACGCATTTGATTTTCAGTGCGTTCTTGTCAGCTCGTTTCTGATTTTCAGCTCGCTCTTCTCAGGCCTTTCTGATTTTTAGTGCGTTCTGTTAGTTCGTTCTGACCAGTCGACCGTTTTGAAGCCATGTTGCAGGTACATACTCGTCGTAGAGTTCGTGCTATGCAGGGGCTTGGTGTTGGGGTTCTTTGACCCAAGCCCAGTCTATGAACAGGGCGGGGAGGAGTTCATGGATGAAGACTTGGTTGCTCCAGCGTGACCAATTCTGTCATATGCCTTTGTTGCGGGAGATCGAGAATAATCCCGATGATTTCAGGAATTATCTCCGGGTGACGGACCCCGTTTTTCACCATTTGTTGGCTTTGCTGTCCCCTTATATTATGAAGCAGGACACCTGCATGCATCAGGCCATCACTCCCGAGCAGAGGCTAGTCGCCACCTTGCGGTACTTGACAGACATCTCCCCCCAGGCTCTGGGGATCATTATTCCAGAGACCTGTTCTGCCATCATACAGGTCCTGCAGAAAGACTATATTAAGGTAAGATTTCTCCTTTAACATCACATTCTATGTATTTAATGTTTGCTAATGTATTGTATTTATTTCATCATTCCCTAATTACCATGATTGTAATATGCTGTGAATGTCCTCTCTGTTCTCTTGCATGCTGGGATTTTTTAAACTCCCTTTTTTGTCCTTAATGCATATTTGCCTTCACTAACCTCCCCAGCATGCTATCCTGGGCCCATACACACCTAGCCTAGTCACTTAACAATGTATTTTGTCAGCTCCATAGTAGTGCTTTACCCTAAACACCCCCTAAAATATGTACAAATGTTATTTTTGTCCTTAAATTCAGGCAGAGTGCAAGAGGTTTTGTTTTTTTTGGAGTCCCAAAATCCTTTTGAACCCTCCCTCCCCCCCAACAAGTCAAAAAAAAAATACCTATACCTATCCTCTATCTGCTGACTTTGCCAAACCCATACACACTATACCTACCTCTTTTGTGGTCATATTTCTGTATGAATTCACCAAAGCATGTAGTGAAAGGGCCTGCCTGAATACTTTCAAATGGTACTGTTTAAAGTTTTGTTCTTCTATTATCTTGATAGGTAATTGCAGAATGTAAAAAAGTGTTTCAATTTGTACAGTAGGTATTTATCTTTTTGTATTATGACACTTCTTACCTGTCCAGTGGGCTGCCAATAGTTTAAGTAAGGAGGGGCTGGCCAAAGTTAAACACATTATTTATGCATTCAGCTCTCAATGAAGTGGAGAGGGTTACCTGTCCAAAACATCCCCCCCTAAAATTTTTACAATGGGCTATCAGAGAGGGTGAGGAATCTGATAAGTGCACTTTATATATTTGTCTTTAAATACTCCTTCAAATAAATGTTAATACTGATGTTGTCCAAGAATGTTTGTGTCTAATCTGCTTGCATTGTTTATGTGCAAAATTACGATTTTTTTTTTCTTGTTTGACTCCACAGTTTCCTTCAATGCCACAGCAGTGGCAGACTGTGGCATCCCAATTTGCCCAGGGGTGAGACTTTCCCAAATTTAGAGGGGCAATTGATGGGAAACATGTCCACATAGTCCCACCCCCCAACTCGGGGTCATACTATTACAACTTAAAGGGGTGTAATAGTATTGTGATGTTGGCGGTGGTGTTGGCGACATATGAGTTTCTCTATGTGGACGTGGGGAAGAATGGCCGGATTTTGGATAGTGGAGTCATCACCCAGACCGAGTTCTACAGATGGTTCCAGAATGGTGGCTTGGGATTGCCACCTGCTGAAGATAACGTGGAAGGACTCCTGTTTGTCTTTGTTGCTGATGAAGCGTTTGGGTTTGGGGTGGAGAACGCTTTGGTATAATCGCCAGCCGGTTCCACCTATTCCTTATGGCAATCAACATGGCGGAATATAAACGTAACCATTTAATCCTTGCATGCTGCATTCTCCACAACTATTTAAGGAGAAATTCAATGAACTATGTGGCCTCAGTTGGGCCTGAGGCCGGACTTCAAGAAGAAACCCTGACGGCGCTTGAAGCTGGCTGTCCTGGCTTGCACCCCCAAAGCACCGTGAGGTCTGTATCAAATATATGGAGTACTTTGCGGGTAGAGGGGCCATTGATATGCCAGAAAATGTTTAATAAACATTTAAAAAAAAAATTGTAGTTAAACTGAAATAAGATTTCCTTTGATTTACTGCTTGTGTTTCTTTTAGTTGTCTCCTAGGTTATCCAATAGGCTTTTCTATTTGGCCATTTTCTTCCATATTGCAAACGTAATTTTTTTGATACATGAGGTGACAATCTCTTCTTCAGTGAACTATTATAATAAATAATAAAGCACTGTGGGAGTTATTTATTAAAGGAAAATCCACTTTGAACTCCAAGTGCACTGCAAAAGTGCACTTGTAGTGCAAAGTGGATTTGCCTTTAGTAAATAACCCCCATTGTCACTGTAAACACAAACTTAGTCCAAAACCTGCTATTGAGCATTGAAAGAAGAAGCCGCACATTGTTGAGTAGAAAACCTTTTACTCTGTGCACATTCACATGTGCGTTAGAAAAGCGTTTTTGAACAAACCAACATATATTTTAATAACATTTTTGGTTTTGACAGTACAAATAGCCTTTTTGGTGTTAAATAGTGATAGGGTTGAAATAATGACTTAGAGTTCCACTTTAATTGTTTCTGCTTTTTCTTACCTGTGTACGTATCAATTGTTCTATTTAAATTGTTTGTACTTTTCTCTTCTGTGTACGTATCAATCTGTATCTAGATGGAATTTGGAACTGCTGAATAATCATTACATGTTCGCTGATAAGAAACTCTTTGTTACCTTAACCTCATTTGGTAATGCCGATAAGATTACTGCTTGTAGAGCTGCCTTTAAAAGGCCTTTGAAAGAAGTAAAGGCAGCAGTCCATTAGGCTCAGAACTGTGATACAGACATACCTGACTCCGTGTCATCTTTCTTATAGAAGCAATAATTTGACAAAGCAATATAAACTTAAAGCAACTTATTTAAGAGTTGCCCCTAACATTTTGGCGCCCGAACGAGGGACTCACCGATGATACTACAAGAGGTGGCTGAGCTACGCTGACGGAACGAAAGGACAGGCATTCCGGGAACCACAGATCAAAAAACCTGCGCAGGTAAGAAAAAGCTTTATTTTTCTTATATTCTGTGCTCCCCTGATTTGTGCCTATCCGTTCTGTCAGTTACGGTTCTCCTGGTTTTAAAACACCAGCCTCTGTAGTGGTGAGTCTAGAATTACTGCATATTTTAGTTTATATTGCTGGAATGATTTGTTTGTTTGTTGTCTGTGTCTGTCTTGTCTGTCTTGTTGAGAAAGTGAATGAGCCTTGTCAAGGATGGTATGAGTTAGAAGGGGATTGCCGAACTAAGCAACGGAATGCGCCTTACCTCACATGATTGGGAACTTGAGGGCTTGTGAGCTTGGGGGTCTGACGCTTATGCTTAACCTCACATCTAACTCATAAACCATAGACGGGTTGAGAGTATAAGCCCTGTCTGCTCCATAAAGCAGGGATAAGAGAGTATGAGAGGGATTCCCAGATACGGGGAGGGAATAAGATCTCCATAAAGTCCGGAGATCTAGTCGGATACCTGGCCACTTAAAGGAATGCTTGTATATGTTGTAGCCGCATTTTTGTATATGTTGTAGCCGCATTCTGGTTTGTTATTGGGCTAGCATATAAGGTAATTCGGTTTCAGAAATCTCATTCCGGAGAGGTTTTTAGTATTCTAGCACCCTAGGAGGAAGGCAACGAGGAACTAGTGTAACTTAGCTGGTTTGTTATTGGGCTAGCATATAAAGTAATTATTCATTCTTGTATATGTTGTAGCCGCATTATATTGTACACTAAGTGTCCCACACGCTACCTAGGCAGGACTGTTAGAATGGGCCAGAGGAACACAAAACCCCGTCAGGGAATTGTGGCGCACTATACGGTGCCACAGATAATTAAAAACATCTGTGGGAAAGATGAAGCATAGGACTTAAAGGATGTCTTTCGTAAATTTAAGGTGAAAGGAGCAGCGGGTTTAGACCCGGATGTATGGAGTGAAATAGTGAGAAAAATAGTGAAAAAAAAAGTGAAATAAAAAGGGACAGACAAGGAGAGGTGTTAGAGAAGCAATGGATGAGTCAGGTTCAATGCTTAATTAAGGTCTCAAATAGAGCGAAAGAAGAGGGGTGGAAATATAATCCAGATTGTGATGGTTGGGATATGAAAGATAGAAGAACAAAAAATGTCGAGGCTCCCAGCTCAACCATCCCACCCCCATACACTGACATAGAACGTAAACCACACAAGATATATCCTGTACTTAAGGGTAGAGAATGGGTTTTTCAGGTTTGTGGAGTACAAGAATTTCATTCAGAAACTGTAGCCCCCGTACGCACTGATACATGCATTATAGTAAAGCCAGCTGTTTTCTGTAGATTTGTGACACAGTTAATGAATACACATGAAGCAACCTGGCAGGATGAGGAGGATTTATGCAGACATAAAATGACTCTGACCCTGTTTAACCAGTTTATGACTGACCTGCAGACTGAGCTGAGGGGGATGGCAATTTAGAGACAGGACACATCAGACACATAGACTCCAGGGCCCCTTTTATTGCTAGATTAGAAGCTTTCTGTCAGGCAAAACAACAAGGGGGGGGTCAATATCACCCATGAAACAAATGCCAGGACAGACTGTATCAGACTTTTACTTATCTATAGAAAGTATGATGGCAGATGAGGGAATGGATTTAGAGCTGCCAGTCACGATCTGAGCCTTCAATAGACAGTTTATGGAAGGATTAATTCCACAGATAAGTGAAAGACTGAAAGCCTGCACACCACCCTTAATTTGTTGCGATTTTTGGCAGAAAAAGGTTGCAAGGTTAACCACTTCAGCCCCGGAAGGATTTACCCCCTTCCTGACCAGAGCACTTTTTACAATTTGGCACTGCGTCGCTTTAAGTGCTAATTGCGCGGTCATGCAATGCTCTACCCAAACGAAATTTGCGTCCTTTTCTTCCCACAAATAGAGCTTTCTTTTGATGGTATTTGATCACCTCTGCCGTTTTTATTTTTTGCGCTATAAACGGAAAAAGACTGAAAATTTTGAAAAAAAATGATATTTTCTACTTTTTGTTATAAAAAAAATCGAATAAACTAAATTTTAGTCATACATTTAGGCCAAAATGTATTCGGCCACATGTCTTTGGTAAAAAAAAATGTCAATAAACGTATATTTATTGGTTTGCGCAAAAGTTATAGCGTCTACAAACTAGGGTACATTTTCTGGAATTTACACAGCTTTTAGTTTATGACTGCCTATGTCATTTCTTGAGGTGCTAAAATGGCAGGGCAGTACAAACCCCCCCCAAATGACCCCATTTTGGAAAGTAGATACCCCAAGGAAATTGCTGAGAGGCATGTTGAGCCCATTGAATATTTATTTTTTTGTCCCAAGTGATTGAATAATGACAAAAAAAAAAAAAAAAATTTACAAAAAGTTGTCACTAAATGATATATTGCTCACATAGGCCATGGGCATATGTGGAATTGCACCCCAAAATACATTCAGCTGCTTCTCCTGAGTATGGGGATACCACATGTGTGGCACTTTTTGGGAGCCTAGCCGCGTACGGGGCCCCGAAAACCCAGCACCACCTTCAGGATTTCTAAGGGCACACATTTTTGATTTCACTCCTCACTACCTATCACAGTTTTGAAGGCCATAAAATGCCAAGATGGCACAACCCCCCCCCCAAATGACCCCATTTTGGAAAGTAGACACCCCAAGCTATTTGCTGAGAGGCATGGTGAGTATTTTGCAGCTCTCATTTGTTTTTGAAAATGAAGAAAGACCAGAAAAAAATTTTTTTTTTTTTCTTTTTTCAATTTTCAAAACCTTGTGACAAAAAGTGAGGTCTGCAAAATACTCACTATACCTCTCAGCAAATAGCTTGGGGTGTCTACTTTCCAAAATTGGGTCATTTGGGGGGGGTTTGTGCCACCTGGGCATTCCATGGCCTCCAAAACTGTGATAGGCAGTGAAGAGTGAAATCAAAAATTTACGGCCTTAGAAAGCCTGAAGGCGGTGCTTGGTTTTCGGGGTCCCGTGCGCGGCTAGGCTCCCAAAAAGTCCCACACATGTGGTATCCCCGTACTCAGGAGAAGCAACAGAATTTATTTTGGGGTGTAATTTCACAAATCCCTATGGCATGTTTGAGCAATATAACATTTAGTGACAACTTTGTGCAAAAAAAAAAAAAAAAATTTGTCTCTTTCCCGCAACTTGTGTCACAATATAAAATATTCCATGGACTCGACATGACTCTCAGCAAATAGCTTGGGGTGTCTACTTTCCAAAATGGGGTCATTTGGGGGGGTTTTGAACTGTCCTGGCATTTTATGCACAACATTTAGAAGCTTATGTCACACATCACCCACTCTTCTAACCACTTGAAGACAAAGCCCTTTCTGACACTTTTTGATTACATGAAAAAATTATTTTTTTTTGCAAGAAAATTACTTTGAACCCCCAAACATTATATATTATTTTAAAGCAAATGCCCTACAGATTAAAATGGTGGGTGTTTCATTTTTTTTTTCACACAGTAATTGCGCAGCGATTTTTCAAACGCATTTTTTGTGGAAAAAACACACTTTTTAAAATTTTAATGCACTAAAACACACTATATTGCCCAAATGTTTGATGAAATAAAAAAGATGATCTTAGGCCGAGTACATGGATACCAAACATGACATGCTTTAAAATTGCGCACAAACGTGCAGTGGCAACAAAATTAATACATTTTTAAAAGCCTTTAAAAGCCTTTACAGGTTACCACTTTAGATTTACAGAGGAGGTCTACTGCTAAAATTACTGCCCTCGATCTGACCTTCGCGGTGATACCTCACATGCATAGTGCAATTGCTGTTTACATTTGACGCCAGACCGACGCTTGCGTTCGCCTTAGCGCGAGAGCAGGGGGGACAGGGGTGCTTTTTTTTTTTTTTTTTTTTATTTATTATTTTTTTGCTTTTTTATCTTATTTTTAAACTGTTCCTTTCATTTTTTTTTTTTAAAATCATTTTTATTGTTATCTCAGGGAATGTAAATATCCCCTATGATAGCAATAGGTAGTGACAGGTACTCTTTTTTGAAAAAATTGGGGTCTATTAGACCCTAGATCTCTCCTCTGCCCTCAAAGCATCTGACCACACCAAGATCGGTGTGATAAAATGCTCCCCCAATTTCCCAATGGCGCTGTTTACATCCGGCGAAATCTAAGTCATAAAATGCTTGTAGCTTCCGGTTTCTTAGGCCATAGAGATGTTTGGAGCCACTCTGGTCTCTGATCAGCTCTATGGTCAGCTGGCTGAATCACCGGCTGCATTCTCAGGTTCCCTGTTGAGACAGGAGAGCCAGAGAAAAACACGGAAGACGGTGGGGGGGGGGCATTCCCTCCCACTGCTTGTAAAAGCAGTCTAGAGGCTAATTAGCCGCTAGGATTGCTTTTACATGAAAGCCGACCGCTGGCTAAAAAGAATGATACCAAGATGATACCTAAACCTGCAGGCATCATTCTGGTATAACCACTCAAAGTCGTGAATGGCGTACCTGAAGACAAAAAAATGGTTAACAATAAAGCACAGTAAACGGTAAAGTATAAATAATTACATACCTGAAAAACAAACATGATAAAACATAATAACAATAAAACATTGCAGAATAGAATACAGTAAAAAAGAGCAGAACAATAGAGAGAGAATAGAGAGAGAGAGAACAATAAAACGACAACTATTTTTTTTTATTTTTGTTTGTGTTTTTTTTACACTTTTTTTTGTAACTGTAACTTTTATAACTGTAACCGGTTCCAGGTTCGGGTCTCTCAAAATGCGATGGCATCTTGGGAGACCCTGTGAAAGTGTGCCTAGTCTGTGCAATGCTGTACCCTACGCTAATACTCAACTAGTGAATGGTAGCGTTCAAAACATTCACCAATGCAAAGACCAGGATTGTCAGGACAGGAGGGACAATAATAGCGGGTGTCACGTCTATATCCGCGCTTGCTGCAGACACATCTTTTTTGGGGGGTTCGTTGGGTAGGGGTACTCGGGAGGACATATAAATGCCTCTCATGCAGCCGACTGCTTTTGGTTGGGGATGTGAATGGGGGAAGTACGGGCGCTGCAGAAGCGGTGGGTTCACAAATTAGGATTGGCGAATGCAGCAGGAAGGGCACTATGGGCACGACAGGCCTATGTTTGTCTTTTTGGTGGCAGCGCGACACTACTTGTGCTTGCCACCTCACCAGCTTGAACTGCACTTATGGGACTCGCCACGTCACCAAGTGTTACTGCAGTGCTGGTTTGACTACGACCGGGGTGTACTAGGCCGCTGGCGCTTGCCAGTTCACCAAAACGCTACAAAAAAAAGTGACAGTGATCGATCGATACTGCACTTGGGTGGGCTGGGCTGGGCTGGGCCGGGCAGAGGGGCAAAACGCAGGTGCTAGCAGGTATCTGGGCTGATCCCACTAACACTGCGTTTTTGGGAACCCTAAACTGCTGGGGACGCTAGTATAGATCTGATCGGATCAGATATTGATCTGTTCAGATACTATACCACTAAGGGAGGTGTACGCTGCGTGCGTGGGTGTTAGCAGTACTGGCGCTAACCTGACGCTGCTTGGGGCTGGTGCTTGCCAGTTCACCAAAATGCTACCAAAAAAACTGTTAGCGATCGCAGGGATCAGGCCTGACTCTGCGAACGCTGCAGTTATGCGTTTAGTGTTTTGTAAGTGACAGTGATCGATCGATACTGCACTTGGGTGGGCTGGGCTGGGCCGGGCGGAGGGGCAAAACGCAGTTGCTAGCAGGTATCTGGGCTGATCCCGCTAACACTGCGTTTTTGGGAACCCTAAACTGCTGGGGACGCTAGTATAGATCTGATCGGATCAGATATTGATGCGTTCAGATACTATACCACTAAGGGAGGTGTACGGTGCGTGTACGGTGCGTGCGTGGGTGTTCGCGGTACTGGCGCTAATCTGACGCTGCCTGGGGTGACGGATATCACCGCCGGGCGATCAGGGGGCTAAACCTTTATTCGGTAATAAACGGCGGGTGCCCTGACACTATATAAAATAAACAAACTAACCAGCGTCACCCGTAACAGTTATACGGTGATCAGTGGTGAAAGGGTTAACTAGGGGGCAATCAAGGGGTTAAAACATTTATTAGATAGTATATGGGGGTCCCTGTCACTATAAAACGCTGACAGCGAACCTAAATATTTACGTCCCTAACTAGCGTCACCAGCGACACTAATACAGCGATCAGAAAAATGATCGCTTAGCGACACTGGTGACAGGGGGTGATCAAGGGGTTAAAACTTTATTAGGGGGGGTTAGGGGGGTACCCTAGACCTACAGGGGGCTAATACTAACTGCCCTACCACTGCTAACTGTTACAAACTGACACTATGCAGTAATCAGGAAAAAAACGAAACAAAACAAAAAAACTGCTTGGTGTCAGTTTGTGACTGGGGGGGGGGGGTGATTGGGGGGGGATCGGGGGGCGATCGGGGGGGGATCGGGGGTGTTTAGTGTGCCTGGCATGTTCTACTGTGTTGTGTGTAGTGTTGTGCACTTACATGTCTTCTCTCCTCGGCGCTGGAACGGAAACTGGCCAGCCGAGGAGAGATGACATCACATCCTCTGCCTGTGTGTACTATACAGAGGCAGGGGATGTTTCTCATTGGCTGGGAGCGATCGCGAGGGGGGGGCCACGATCGGATGGTCTCCCCCTCATCTCTGATCGCTTCCAACCAAACGCCGACCGCCGATGGCACCGGGGGGGGTCCGATTGGACCCCCCGCCCGCGGGAAGGCAATCACGTACCAGGTACGTGATTTTGCCTGCCCGTGCCGCTCTGCTCACGTATATATGCGTGAGGCGGTCGGCAAGTGGTTAATAAGAAAAAGTTGCAAGTGTGTCAGGAAAAAGTTATCTTTTTGGGACATTGTATATCACAGGGTACGAGACATCTCACTGAGGAGAGGGTTCAAGTGATAAAGGGAATGTTACCCCCACGGAATTTCAAACAATTGCATATTTTTTTAGGTATCGTGTCATATTGTAGACAGTGGATACCACATGCTAGCGCTTTGATGCAGCCGCCATACGATTGTTTGAAAATTGTACCGTATATGCTTACAGAAGTAGCTTATGAGTCGTTTATCACTTTGAAAAAGTTGTTGATTTCTGCCCCGGCTATTGGTATACCAGATTACACCAAGATATTTAATCTGTACATTGCTGAGATCACTGGACATGCCACAGGTGTTCTGACACAGGCACATGTAAAACAAAGACCAGTCGCTTACTTTTCAGCAGTATTAGATCCAGTATCTAGAGGTTCACCGTCTTGTGTACGGGCGGTAGCTGCAGTGTCAATTATCATAGATAAGTCATCAGAGATTGTTTTAGACAATCCAGTCGTAGTGCATACCACACATGACATACATGCAATCTTGTCTCAGGTACAGCCCAAACACATTTCAATGGCTAGGCAATTAAGGTTACAGTGTACTTTACTCTTACCTCCAAATGTCACTTTTCAGCGCTGTACAACCTTAAATTTGGCCACCTTTTTGCCTCTTCAGTCACCAGATTTGGCAAGGGGGAATGATAGTACTAATAGTACTAGTGAGAAAAGAAATGAGGACACTGACACTCTTTTGTTTAAGGAAGTAGATGAACACGATTGTTTTCAGCTCATGGAACAGGAGACAATGGGATTCCCACACGTTACAGATACACCAATTTTAAACGCTGAGTACACCTTGTATATAGATGGTAGTAGGTTTGCTGATGACAAGGGTAAATATCACACAGGGTATGCTGTAGTGACTGATAGGCAGGTAATTGAAGCACAGGCCTTACCAGCCCACATGTCAGCACAGGAAGCAGAATTAAAAGCTTTAGAACAAGCCCTAGAATACTTAAAAGAACGAGAAGGAAATATTTACACTGACTCTGCCTACGCTTATGGTGTAGCGCACGATTATGGCCACATATGGAGGGCTAGAGGTTATCTGACAGCAGCAGGTACACCTGTAAAACATGTCCTGAACAATCTTCAAAAGGTTAAACGAGTGGCCATCATGAAGATAGCGGCACACACGAGCGCAAAAACGATTGAGGCAAAAGGAAATGCATTTGCAGATTTGACTGCAAAACAGGCAGCTCTAGGGGAAGGAAGCCCTGAGACCTTAGCAGCGGTAGAGGTGAGTATCCCAGAACCAACATGGCAGCAGTTGAGTAAATTACAGGAGCAAGCAGGGGAGAGCGAGCAAGATAAGTGGGCCAGGATGGGAGCAGCACCAGACCTTGACAATGTATGGAGGGAAGGAGGCAAAATATGCCTACCTGCCTCTCTGTACTCAGCAATGGCAGTTCACCTACCCACACACGTCAGTTCCAATTCCATGTATAGGATTGTGAACCAAGGATGGGTCGCCCCTGGATTCAGTAGCACTGCAAGAAACTACTGTGCAGCCTGCCAAATCTGTCTCCTGAATAACCCAGGACAGAAAGTGAAAACCCCACGAAAACACCAGGTCCGGGCCCAATACCCCTTCCAGAGACTGCAAATTGATTACATACAAATGCCTAAGAGCGGCCCCTTTGAATTTGTCCTTGTGTGTATCGATTTATTCTCAGGTTGGCCCGAAAGTTATCCAGTAAAATCGGCTACAGCTAAAGCCACAGCTAAGAAACTGATCACTGATTTAATACCTAGGTTTGGTCTTCCTGAAACCATAGAATCAGATAGGGGGACACACTTTACAGGAGAAATCATGCAGAATGTGATGACCATGTTAGGGGTTCAACAAAGTTTTCACACCCCTTACCACCCACAGAGTTCAGGATCAGTGGAGAGAGTAAATGGGACAATAAAGCTAAAAATACAAAAAGCCATGCAAGAGTTAAACAAGCCTTGGCCAGAATGCCTGCCTCTGGCTTTATTCTCTATAAGGTACACTCCAACAGGAAAAACAGGATTATCCCCATACGAAATACTTTTTGGGAATGCACCTAGATTAGGTTTATGCTTTCCACAGAGTATGCAATTGCAATGTGATAGTTTGACTGCATATGTGATACAATTACAACAACGTCTAACTAAGATCCACAAAAGTGTGTATTCTTCTCTTCCAGACCCTAATTCAATAACAGGTACACATACGCTGCTACCAGGGGATTATGTATATGTAAAGAAACACACCAGAAAGACATTGGAACCCAGGTTTGAAGGTCCTTACCAAGTACTCTTGACCACAGCCACCTCAGTAAAGCTGGAAGGAAAACCTACCTGGATACACGCATCACATTGCAAGAAACAACCCGAGAAAACAACATGATGAAATATCTACTTACATATTTTTTGTTGAAGATTGTTGTTTTACAAATATATGCATGGACTCCTGGTATTAATGTACTTGAAGTAGAGGAAACAACAACTTTCGAATGGGCTATAGATGATCCTAAAGTAGCAAATGATTCAGGATATGAGATGAATAAGGATTATAATGTAGGTAATTACACTGTAAATAGGGCCAGGACTGAACTACAGTTGGGAAATTATCATACCTGGATGAAATATTTTAAGGGTTTAACTGACGATGGTGTATGGTTCCAAGTAAAAGGGGATAAGATAGAATGTGAGGAGAAATGGTGTGTAGGAAGGTTCGAAGCATACCGGGTAGCAGATGTAATGGAAATGTGTAAAATAGTGGTCATGCCACTAGTAATTAAAAACGAGTTTTGGTATCCAGAAATATATGGGAAATATGTAGATAAAGGAAACAGAACCCATGATTTAACTCTATGTGAAGGAACTAATAAAGGAATGGTATGTGGCAGAAGTTCCCCAGTATATGAACCTTGCTTGTTAAAATACCAAACTAGCATATGCAAAATGCAAAGAACACCGATAAATGTGAACAATAGATTCATAGAAATAGGACCCCAGCATATTTGTATCATTACTAATGATAACCGCACCATGTCAGCGTTAAATAAATCGGCGCCGTTTGCGGGATGTATAAAAAAGATTAAAATATTACAATGGGGTAACGACACCTATCTTTTTGAACCAGACGCCGATAAGATATTCTCTTCAGTCTATGAGGTACATAATCTCACTGACACTACACCCTTTATAATTTCTTTAGACCCACTAAAACAGGTTTTGGAACAATCAGAGTTGTTAAGACAACACATAGAAACACTAGAACATACCCTACAGAATAACCTTGTATCTGCAATTATTGACAAAGGTAGACTAGTACATCTTTCCTCACAGATACAACAGGATACTGCACCACATTGGTGGGATATATTTAGTGGAATGTCTTCTACAGCGACTAGTACCTTTCACTGGTTGTTAAGTCCAATGGTAATTATTATTCTAATATTAATATCACTTACAATCACGAATATATGTGTATACAGGAAAATAAATAGGAAAATTAGGAGAATAGACAGGGCATACCGATAAATGTGTATTGACATCACCCTACTCCTATAAAACTCCTCTTCTTGAATTTGAAGATGAAGATGTTGGTAATACCTAGGGGGATGGGTTCTACCCCTCTGACAACTCGCGGTCAGGGAAAGGACTCTGGGGAAAAACTGACTAGAACTTATTCATGAGGACCCAGGGGGAAGGAGAGGATGATGTCAAAGGGGGAAATTGATAGGGTTGAAATAATGACTTAGAGTTCCACTTTAATTGTTTCTGCTTTTTCTTACCTGTGTACGTATCATTTGTTCTATTTAAATTGTTTGTACTTTTCTCTTCTGTGTACGTATCAATCTGTATCTAGATGGAATTTGGAACTGCTGAATAATCATTACATGTTCGCTGATAAGAAACTCTTTGTTACCTTAACCTCATTTGGTAATGCCGATAAGATTACTGCTTGTAGAGCTGCCTTTAAAAGGCCTTTGAAAGAAGTAAAGGCAGCAGTCCATTAGGCTCAGAACTGTGATACAGACATACCTGACTCCGTGTCATCTTTCTTATAGAAGCAATAATTTGACAAAGCAATATAAACTTAAAGCAACTTATTTAAGAGTTGCCCCTAACAATAGGCATGTTTAAAACCATAAAACAATACACAACTCAGGAACTTACAAAGTTCAACTTTGATAATTTGAAGGCAATATTGGACATTAGTATGTCCAAACTGTGTTGATCTTGCCTTCATCAGATGGGGTGATGTCACCCCTGTGAAAGCCAAATTTTGAAGATGCACACAAATTGAGAGTCAAAATTGGGATTTCCCTCCTGATCCCATGCCTAATGTCAACATGTGCTAGCTCCCATCATGGGGGATCAATGGATGTGTTTCGGGGGTGCAACCCCTTCCTCTCACCTACTTGAGTTGCTAGGAAGGGGTTGCACCCACAAAACGCATACATTGATATCATTGATATCCCGTGATGGCAGATAGCACATGTCGACACACTGTGTGCATCTTCAAAATTTGGCTTTCAGTATACTTCAAAAAAAATTCTAGAATCTTAAAAATATAAACAAATAGAATAATTTTGGTGTGATTTAGATTCTGCCTAAAGCATCAATGATGTTTTTGAGTCTTTTTTCAACATCATTGATGTCTTCCTTGATCTTCTGTAAATCACGATTGCACACCATGATCTCCCCGATAAGGACATGTGCACTTGCACTTGTGAAATGAGATTCTTCTTCCACAACATCCACATCACCTGAAATAAAAAAGCACACCATGTATTATAAATATGTAGGCATACATCTATTACCTGAGGCTGTCGTCTCAGACACTCACCTCTTGTGGTCACTATTGGTGTGGTGTTGGTATTTCCCCTTCTTTATGAGGTTGGGGGTCCCCGGTGTCCTCAAATGTCCTGAGTCTTTTCTCCCCTATGTGAATAAAAAAAGGTATACTTAGCACACAGATATTTGAGGCCAGAAATAGGAATCAGAAACAATGCTTGGAAGTGTCGTACAATTGTCTTTTTGGGCAGAGTTCCAAGCTGAAGACATTTTTTTTCCCTTTCTAAAGCTGGAATATTTACCTTTTTTGTACAATTATCACACATGGAGACACCCCTAGTATCGTCGGGAGCACCTGTGTGGGACACCCTAAAAAGTTTGTTCTGGTGTCCCACACTAGTGCTCCTGTGTCCAGATGTGTAAACAGCTGCTGAGTGTCCTCTCTTTACACTGAAACAGGTTTACATTTCATTCTAGCTACAAACACATTTAGACAACAATGTAATAAACTTCTTTTAATACAAATAGGCCTGAACAAATGTAGTTAACCTGGATCTGCCAAAAACATTGTATTAGTGGGCAAATGAACAATGTTTACTACGAACGATTACTGTGCCCATGAACCTGAAAGTTGCCATTTTAAACTGTACAACAGTAAAGAAAAACACATGCAAGTAATAATAATAATAGAAACACAGGACAAATACTTACATTTTAGAAGCAGTTTCCTGATCTTTCTGTACTGATCCTGCTCCCTCAATCTCAGGTCTGACAAGCGTTTCCTCAGTTGATCCTTAGATCGTCATACCCCAAAATTCCTGTGCAGACTTTTCACAACTTTAGTCACAATCTTGGCCTTCTCACATTTGGGTTTGGGTAAGGTCCATACTTCCCATCATAGTCTGCCCTCTTCAAGATGTCCACCATCTCTACAAAGGACATATTTGAGGCCTTAAATCTCCTCCGGGATTGGGACGTTCGTGGCTCCGGCCTTTCATTGCCGCTGCTGCTGTCTGCATGCACTTGCTCTTTCTCTGCCATGTGCTCTCCCACTGCGCCAAAAGAGAGGGGGCCGGGAATATACTAGATAGATACTACTCTTAATCTTTCTAAATTTTAAGTATAACTACAGGCAAAACTTTTTTTCGTTTTGGATAAAGTGGAGAAGGAATAGAACATCTGTTAATTTTTATTGCTGTCGGTGCCCTGTACAGGCTCGGTTCACACTGGGGCAACACGACTTACAGCGCGACTTAGCAAGGCAACTTGGAGGTGACCTCAACGCAACTTCAACGCGACTTTGAGCGACTTACAACATGACTTCAAGTCGGCCCCAGGACAGGCGACTTTGCCTGTGGCCAATCAGAGCTAGTCAGCTCTTGTGACATAAAGTACCTGCCCGCGAGAATGTGTTTCCAGCGCGATCCCATCGCGCTGGTTCTCGGCGACAGGGTACTGTACCTCTCGTGCTCTCTGCAATAGGAAAAACACATTTTCTTATTGCAGCGAGCGCGAGAGAGAATTCCCCTCCAAGAACATACCTGTGTTCTTGGAGGGGAATTGGCCCTCCATCGTTTTGTTCCCTCTTCTCTTCTTCCGATGTTGACACAACGCTTTCTCCCGCTGTAATGCCGTGTGCGCGGTGCACAACGACTTATATAGGCATTGGGCATGGTCACCGGGTGATGCCACCCGGTGACCCCGTCCCTTATGACATCACAGTTCCGGGCATGATGGGCATATGGCCTGTTGTGGTTCGGGGGGGCGCTCGCTCGTCCCCACTCCCTTTCCTGGTCGGCCGGGCTGTGTGCTTGGATAAGGTTCTGGTATGGATTTTGGGGGGACCCCCACGCCTTTTTTTCGGCATACGGGGTTCCCCTTAAAATCCACCAGACCTAAGGGCCTTGGAGGGGAACCCATGCCAGTTTTTTATTTAAAATTTGGATTGGAGTTCCCCCTGATCTTTTCTTTTTTCCTGTAAAGTCGCTTCACTATAGATGAGGATCCAACTTGGAGGCGACTTCCATTGAATTCTATGGGTACAGGTCGCCTAGAAGTCACCTTGAAGTAGTACAGGAACCTTTTCTGAAGTCGGAGCGACTTCAGTAGTGTACATTAAGACGGCTCTCATTGACTATAATGTAATTCCCAATGTCAAATGACTTGAGGCAACTTGAGGGCTGACAAGTCGGATCCCAAGTCCCCGGCAGTGTGAACCGACACTTAGGGAGATTCATCCTCTCTATTTGTCCTGTTTACCATTATTATTGAAAGTGAAAGTAAAAGCTGTTTTGGTTTGTCCCCAGAAAAGTAATAAAAGGGAAATAATCCAATAGAAACACTGGCTCTGGTGAGACCTGGGGGTTCCCTTAATTTGGAGGTATTTTCTCTCACTTCCTATTTGGCTTTGGGAGAGGAAGTGTTGGTACATCTCCCAAACGGGACAAAGATGGCAAAAATAAACTTTACAGGGATTTTAACCCTCCTTTACTCTAAAACGGGAAAAAAAAGTTTTGCCTACAGTTCTACTTTATCCTCTAAATGTTTGCAGTCTTGTACACATGATGAGAATATCGGATGAATGATCGTCCATTTTTTTTGCATGCTAGTCTCATGTATCGAAAATTAAGAGGTTGCTAAACTTCCGAAAAACCACAAGCATGCGTGGTCTTGTTCTTCCAATTTTTTACTGTACTGATTAAAAGAAAATCTTACTATCTGGTATTGTACTAGAATAATTTTCAATCAGATTATCGTGCGATCGCTTTGAAAGCGGTATTTTTCACATGATTTTCTAATCATGTATACTAGGCTTTAGAGGTTTAAAAGCAAGTGTAAAGGAATAGCACTGGTGCAATCAAAAACACTTTTAAGTTTAATGGATCCTTTTTTGCATATTAATTCTTCATGGTCTGCAGGAGTTTGTCCTTTTGGCTATGTACTAAACCATATCTTTTAATTTTCTGAGATCAGAAAGATGGATATCTTTCTGTACAAGTACACAGCTAGTGATGAGCTCAGGCATGATTGGATACTAGTTCGATGTCACTGTGGACTGCCAAGCATAAGTAGGTGAGCCATTCCTAACACCGCATTTGCACATATACATGCCCCTTATGTATATGAATGGCTGTGAGACAGGGAATAGCTCAGCTGTTTTAGGTTAGTGGTCCGCAGAGGCTGCTTCCTGGTGGAATAGCTCAGGTGGGTTCAGACTAGTATCCAACATATCCAGTTTTACTTGTGCTGAAAGGTGCCTATCTTTCTAAGATCAGAATGCTGGAAAATGTGGTTTAGCATAAAAAAAACGTGTATACGTATATAAAATGTTATTTCATGCTACCTATAGCCTTCAATAAACAGTAAGATTGTTGTGTAATAATTTGTTTTGGATCATGGTATCAAGCACTTCACGTTTCCAATCCTCGATGGTGCAATACGATGACTTATATTCCAACAACTCAAAAATAATAGGAAATCTACCAAGATCTAAAACCACTATCAGTATTTGCAATATAAGAGCATCCCTCTGACATTACCAGCATTCCATGGCAATGAGAAAGCATGTTAATCTGTTAGCTCAGGTCAGACATGTCATGGCAAATTCTTGCTGTATGCAGAATGTGTTTCCTAGAAAACACGCAGCAAAACTGACCCAAACTGAAGTCAATATGATGAACAACCAATTGCACTTCTTAAATGCTTATAAATAATTTACTGTATATTTCAGTAATACAAACTAACATTACAATTTACAATCTTGAAATGAGGTCTCAGTAAAATATAAATGTAACGTTTTTGTGCTTCATTGTTGTTTAGGGGAGCAGCATTTATTACAGGGTCAGTACTGGACAGTTAAACCACCTAACACTAACCTCCTAGGACAGTGATGGCGAACCTTGGCACCCCAGATGTTTTGAAACTATGGGGTTGATTTACTAAAGGGAAAAAGACTGCCCTCTGCAAGAGCAGTTGCTCCAGAGCTTTGTAAATGAGCAGAAGCTCTGCTGACTTCCATCATCCAATCATGTGCAAGCAAAAATGCTGTTTTTTTAAATTTTCCTTGCACAGGATTGGGTACTCTTTGCAAAGTCAAGCCTTACCTCATTTACAAAGCTCTGGAGCAATTGCACTTGCAGAGGGCAACTGCTCTCTGCAAAGTGCACAGTCTATTTGCCTTTAGTAAATCAACCCCTATATGTCCCATGATGCTCATGCACTCTGCAGTGCAGTGGAGCATCATGGGAAATGTGGTTCCAAAACATCTGGGGTGCCAAGGTTCTCCATCACTGTCCTAGGAACTCTATTGATAAGGTTTCTGCACTTCACTTTCTGGGTTTGCACACCTGCTGTGCTCATTTTGTGGGGGTCCTGAACTCAAAGAAACATATAGACAGAAAAGTGATGGCAGAAAAAAGACCAAGTAGGCTATCAAGTCTGCCTGTTTTATTTTATTTTTTGCTATGTTTGTCCCAAGCATGTTTGAAGCCACTTACTGTTGACTGTCTCACTACCTCTGCTGGAAATTTATTCCAAGCATTAATTACCCTTTCAGTAAAATAATACTTTCTAAGATTAGTTTTCTACTTTCCTCCAGTTAGTTTGAGGTCATGTTCCCGTGTTCTTGATTTTGGTTTTATATTGAAAAAACTGCCCTCTTGAACCTTATTCACCTTCTTGATGTATTTAAAGGTTTCAATCATATCTTCCCTTTACATTCTTTTCTCCAGACTGTACTAATTAAGTTCCTGATGTCGCCCTTGTTATGTTTTTTTTTTCCCCTAGACCTCTCACCATTTTTGTTACCCATCTCTGGACTCCTATCTTATCAATATCTTTGTGTAAGTAAGGTCTTTAGAACTGGACACAGTATTGTAAATGAGGTCCTGCTATATAGGGGGATCAGTACCTCTTTCCTCCTGCTGGTGATCCCTCTAGTCATGCATCCTAGAACTCTATTCGCTTTTCCCACTGCCTGGTCAAGCTGCTCTTTTTGCAATCATCTGAATATGGAACCCCCTAATCTTTTTCTTCTGTAGTGTTGGCCAATACTGTACCCCCAATATTGTACTCTCTCAGGGAATGCTTTTTCCCTAGGTGTATTATTTTACATTTAAAAACAATGAACTTCAGTTTCCACTGCTTTGACCAATCTTCCAGCGATGCCAAATCATGTTCCATGTTACCGACACCTCCAGGGATATCAACCCTATTACATATCTTTGTATCATCAGCGAAAAGACATACCTTGCCCAATAAACCTTACGTTATATTACTTACATATAGATTAAATAGAACAGGACAGAGTACAGAACCTTGTGGTACACCACTAGTGACTGGTCTCTGTTCCGAGTGAACCCCATTTACAACCACACTCTGGTATCTATCCTTTAGCAGGCTGCATATCCACTGAGCCACCCAAGGGTTAAGTTCTAGCTTCTACAACTTTTGTATTAGATCATTATGTGGAACTTTATCAAATGCCTTGCTGAAATCAAGATATGCTATGTCCACAGCACCACCCTGGTCCAAACATTGGTAATATAGTCAAACTCACTCCTTGTTGGATTTTGTATTTTACATACACTGAATGCAACAGATAGGTCTAGAGTGCACACAGGTGGTGAGAACACTAAATATTTCCTGGCACAGAATTTGGTATTTTGCTAAAGAGATCTTACAGTAGTACCTGATGTTTGGGAAAGATCCTAGGCCACCCAAGGTGAAAATGCCAAAGTATGCACTCACCATTCCAAACTGAGATAGACAGATGGAGCTTGCTCATCTGCACATAGAAGGGGAGATTTACTAAACCTGGAGCACTCAGAACCTGGTGCAGCTGTGCATGGTAAGCAAACCACTTCTAACTTCAGCTTTGTCAAGTAAGCTTGGCCTCATGCACACTGGACGTTATAAAAACACCAGTAGCGTTTGCTGTAGAATGCACCGTTTTTGCAGTAGCGATTTTCAGTGTTTTTTTCCGCTGTAGCAGTTTTTAGCCTTTTATTTTTAGCAAAACTATACTTTCATAAAAGCTTATGGCTCAAAAACGCTGATAAACACTGAATAGCTGTGTTTTTCAACATTTTTAAGCTTTTATCAGACTCCTCTTAAAACCCACTAGTTCTGGGTTATTTTTCCAGCCAGAAAACGCCCCTGCCAAAAACGCTGATAAGAGCCTATGTATGCATGAACACATAGGATAACATGCTGGGGAGTTTACTGGCTGTAGAAAAAAACACCTGAAGTCAAAAACAGCAGCTGTAAAAATGTCCAGTGTGCATAAGGCCTAAAACTTGGAAGCTGATTGGTTTCTAGGCACAGCTGCACCAGATTTTGCACACTCCAGTTTTAGTAAATAACCCCCACAGTGTCCAGGTGAGTGCTGGATACAAACATGAGAGCCATTGTCCTCAGGCCCTGGGGTTACCATCTTTTGTTCCAAGGGCAAAGAAGGGGAAGGGGGTGATTGTGATCTGTTTATAGTGGTTGTAAAGTCAGAAGATTTTTTATCATAGTGCATTTAAATGAAAAACCTGTGTGCAGAAGCCCCCCTCCAGCACCCCCTAATACTTACCTGAGCCCCGTCTCTCCAGCGATGTTCACGAGTTCCTCGGCCGTCCAGGACTCTCCCGCTGCTGTCAATCAAAATCCATTAGCCAGTCTGAGAGATGG
Source organism: Aquarana catesbeiana (assembly GCF_042186555.1). Classification (NCBI taxonomy): domain Eukaryota; kingdom Metazoa; phylum Chordata; class Amphibia; order Anura; family Ranidae; genus Aquarana; species Aquarana catesbeiana. The sequence goes on along the minus strand of NC_133327.1, from coordinate 609,069,698 downwards.
GGCTGTGCTGAACGGGGGCTCCATGTCTAAATGGACACAGGGAGCTGTGACTCAGCTCAGTGCCCCCATAGCAAGCTGCTTGATGTGGGGGCACTCAACAGGAGGGAGGGGCCAGGAGAGCAGAAGAAGGACCCAAGAAGAAGAGAATCTGGGCTTCCCTGTGCAAAACCATTACACAGAGCAGGTAAGTATAACATGTTTAGTTGTTTTTTTTTTTTTCTCTAAAAATATTGGACTTTTCAATCACTTTAAGGCTTGATTCTCACCTATGCATTTTCAGTGCTTTTTGCATTTTGCAGATTTGCTCTACAGAACGTGTTCCATAGGAAGCCATGTTAAGTGGGCTGCAAAATGCAAAAAGCACTACAAATGCATAGGTGTGAATCAAACCTAAGCCAGTGTGATTTAGTCATTATCAGGTAATTAAAACATATTTATCATAATGGAAATGTGTTCTTCTGGGAGCTAAAGTAGTTAATAACTCATTAAAGTTGGACATTTTATTTTGTGATTTGACTCTTTTATAAATAGAATTACGTGCATTCTGGACACTTACTAAAGAATATTGGATCCCAACAGAAGCTTGTTTCGTAAGCTTTCTCAGGGAAGAATTGATTGACTGGTATAGATTTTTCAAGATCACTATTGTTTTATTCTGTGAAATGCTAGTGCTGGGATTGTCACACAAGTGCTTCATCTTTTTTCAATGTAGAAACCCACATCCATTTTTTACAGTGCTTGTTTATTGTTTGTTCATTAGGATAATTGTTAGACCACCAGAATTGGCATGATCCAGCTGCTGGATCATTACCACGTATACATTCCTTTACTGTTGATGGAGCAGAGATGGGAAGAGCATGTGGACATGTCTTCATCTTCAACCTTGGGGAAGTAATAATTATTGGGTAATAAAATTTCAACTTGATCGATTTCTATTTCCTCCTAGAATAGTTTGCTGGGGTTGCCTGCTGCAGTCTATTGCATTTCATGTTGATGGTTACCTTTAAACATGAAATGTGGTTCATTTTTTCTGTTATTTTGCGAAGCAGCAATGTTAAACACAGCTCTAGGCTTCCATAGTATCCTTATCTATAGTGATGCTAAGAGCCTACCTCTTGACTAGGGATGAGCCGAACACCCCCCTGTTCGGTTCGCACCAGAACATGCGAACAGGAAAAAAGTTCGTTCGAATATGCGAACACCGTTAAAGTCTATGGGACACGAACATGAATAATCAAAAGTGCTAATTTTAAAGGCTTATATGCAAGTTATTGTCATAAAAAGTGTTTGGGGACCTGGGTCCTGCCCCAGGGGACATGGATCAATGCAAAAAAAAGTTTTAAAAACGGCCGTTTTTTCAGGAGCAGTGATTTTAATAATGCTTAAAGTCAAACAATAAAAGTGTAATATCCCTTTAAATTTCGTACCTGGGGGGTGTCTATAGTATGCCTGTAAAGGGGCGCATGTTTCCTGTGTTTAGAACAGTCTGACAGCAAAATGACATTTTGAAGGAAAAAACTCATTTAAAACTACCCGCGGCTATTGCATTGCCGACAATACACATAGAAGTTCATTGATAAAAACGGCATGGGAATTCCCCAAAGGGGAACCCCGAACCAAAATTAAAAAAAAAATATGACGTGGGAGTCCTCCTAAATTCCATACCAGGCCCTTCAGGTCTGGTATGGATATTAAGGGGAACCCCGGCCAAAATTAAAAAAAAAAAAATGACGTGGGGTTCCCCCTAAATTCCATACCAGACCCTTCAGGTCTGGTATGGATTTTAAGGGGAACCCCGCGCCAAAAAAAAAAAAAAAAAACGGCGTGGGGTCCCCCCAAAAATCCATACCAGACCCTTATCCGAGCACGCAACCTGGCAGGCCGCAGGAAAAGAGGGGGGGACGAGAGTGCGGCCCCCCCTCCCTCCTGAACCATACCAGGCCACATGCCCTCAACATTGGGAGGGTGCTTTGGGGTAGCCCCCCAAAACACCTTGTCCCCATGTTGATGAGGACAAGGGCCTCATCCCCACAACCCTGGCCGGTGGTTGTGGGGGTCTGCGGGCGGGGGGCTTATCGGAATCTGGAAGCCCCCTTTAACAAGGTGACCCCCAGGTCCCGGCCCCCCCCCTGTGTGAAATGGTAAGGGGGTACATAAGTACCCCTACCATTTCACGAAAAAAGTGTCAAAAATGTTAAAAATTACAAGAGACAGTTTTTGACAATTCCTTTATTTAAATGCTTCTTCTTTCTTCTATCTTCCTTCATCTTCTGGTTCTTCTGGTTCTTCTGGCTCTTCTGGTTCTTCCTCCGGCGTTCTCGTCCAGCATCTCCTCCGCGGCGTCTTCTATCTTCTTCTCCTTGGGCCGCTCCGCACCCATGGCATAGGGGGGAGGCTCCCGCTCTTCTCTTCTTCTTTTCTTCTCTTCTGTTCTTCTTCATTTTCTTCTCCGGGCCGCTCCGCAATCCATGCTGGCATGGAGGGAGGCTCCCGCTGTGTGACGGCGCTCCTCGTCTGACAGTTCTTAAATAACCGGGTGGGCGGGGCCACCCGGTGAACCCCGCCCCCCTCTGACGCACGGTGACTTGACGGGACTTCCCTGTGACGTCACGGGGAATGCCACAGGGAAGTCCCGACAAGTCACCGTGCGTCAGAGGGGGGCGGGGTCACCGGGTGGCCCCGCCCCCCGTTATTTAAGAACTGTCAGACGAGGAGCGCCGTCACACAGCGGGAGCCTCCCTCCATGCCAGCATGGATTGCGGAGCGGCCCGGAGAAGAAAATGAAGAAGAACAGAAGAGAAGAAAAGAAGAAGAGAAGAGCGGGAGCCTCCCCCCTATGCCATGGGTGCGGAGCGGCCCGAGGAGAAGAAGATAGAAGACGCCGCGGAGGAGATGCTGGACGAGAACGCCGGAGGAAGAACCAGAAGAGCCAGAAGAACCAGAAGAACCAGAAGATGAAGGAAGATAGAAGAAAGAAGAAGCATTTAAATAAAGGAATTGTCAAAAACTGTCTCTTGTCATTTTTAACATTTTTGACACTTTTTTCGTGAAATGGTAGGGGTACTTATGTACCCCCTTACCATTTCACACAGGGGGGGGCCGGGATCTGGGGGTCACCTTGTTAAAGGGAGCTTCCAGATTCCGATAAGCCCCCCGCCCGCAGACCCCCACAACCACCGGCCAGGGTTGTGGGGATGAGGCCCTTGTCCTCATCAACATGGGGACAAGGTGTTTTGGGGGGCTACCCCAAAGCACCCTCCCAATGTTGAGGGCATGTGGCCTGGTACGGTTCAGGAGGGAGGGGGGGCCGCACTCTCGTCCCCCCCTCTTTTCCTGCGGCCTGCCAGGTTGCGTGCTCGGATAAGGGTCTGGTATGGATTTTTGGGGGGACCCCACGCCGTTTTTTTTTTTTTTTTGGCGCGGGGTTCCCCTTAAAATCCATACCAGACCTGAAGGGTCTGGTATGGAATTTAGGGGGAACCCCACGTCATTTTTTTTTTTAAATTTTGGCCGGGGTTCCCCTTAATATCCATACCAGACCTGAAGGGCCTGGTATGGAATTTAGGGGGACTCCCACGTCATTTTTTTTTTTTAATTTTGGTTCGGGGTTCCCCTTTGGGGAATTCCCATGCCGTTTTTATCAATGAACTTCTATGTGTATTGTCGGCAATGCAATAGCCGCGGGTAGTTTTAAATGAGTTTTTTCCTTCAAAATGTCATTTTGCTGTCAGACTGTTCTAAACACAGGAAACATGCGCCCCTTTACAGACACACTATAGACACCCCCCAGGTATGAAATTTAAAGGTATATTACACTTTTATTGATTGACTTTAAGCATTATTAAAATCACTGCTCCTGAAAAAACGGCCGTTTTTAAAACTTTTTTTTGCATTGATCCATGTCCCCTGGGGCAGGACCCAGGTCCCCAAACACTTTTTATGACAATAACTTGCATATTAGCCTTTAAAATTAGCACTTTTGATTTCTCCCATAGACTTTTAAAGGGTGTTCCGCGGCATTCGAATTTGCCGCGAACACCCCAAATTGTTCGCTGTTCGGTGAACTTGCGAACAGCCAATGTTCGAGTCGAACATGAGTTCGACTCGAACTCGAAGCTCATCCCTACTCTTGACAATAAAGCTTAAAGTGTGGATCTGGCTAATGAACAATAACCATTTTTGTTTTATTCTTGTATTCTTTTCACCCATGTTATATTTTACACCTTTTCACCCAGTTATATTTTAAAGTGTATTTAAACTCCGATGTCTCAGATTTGCTCTTTTATGTTATGATAAATATACCTTTTAAAGCATTTTATTATATCTGTACAACTAGTTGCTGTTCAGCCAGAAAATATGATAACTTCTTGTACTTTCTACCTCACTTTCATTTAGGATTGTTCCCATTCATCTACACTGACTACAAAACACCTCCCCCCTATGTTATGGAGAGGGAGAGATGTTCGATAGTCTTAATACACACTCTTTGGGGGGACAACTCTGCTCCTCCTGGATACAGAACAGTTGTCACTGTAGAACAGGAGGGGTGTTCTGGCAGGATTATTTGGTGAAAATAAAAATAAAATGGAAAAAAAATTTTAAAAATAAAAACGAATGCAGTTACCAAGGTAAGCTTTATTACACTCCATTTTTGTTTCTGGGTTTAGATACACTTTAAGATTAGAAGGCTTTTCAGAAGGTTATGTTTTTCTTTTAATAATCTAAAATATTTTATGGCTGTACTGTTGGTTTGTCCACCTTAAATGATTGCTTTGTGTGGTTTGCCAAACAATAATTTAATTTCCATCTATATCATTTTCTCTGTGTTAAAAAAGGCTGATTTGTAGCAATATCAATCTATTTGTAATCATCCTGGTTCCTCCATCATAATTATTTTATTATTCCCATTCTAAGGCTAAAGCCACCAACTTTATATTCTTTAAAAAAACACACCTGTGCTGATTTAGTTAGCATTTAAATAGAATTAAAAGGAAATTTTCAAGTAAAAATAAGACATGAATTTGCAAGGTGTGTTTGACTATGCTTCAAAGAGGACCTGTAGCTTTTAGCCAAACCATAGCGCTAGCAGATTTGAGGTCCAAAGTGGGGGTATCCTCTATACCCATATTATTGAAGATGCCTCCTTGTGGTATAGTCACAGGAAGTTGGTTGTAGGTGAAAACTAGAGAGGCAACAGGCTTAAAATGAATGTACTGTGTGCCATACACAGTTGGTGGGCTCTTGGTCTTGCAGGAACCATCCAGCCATTTTAGTAAAGTCAACCTGTTGAATGAACTAGAAAGTTTGGATGTGATCTCCTCAGACAAATGGCTTCTCAGAGGTACCTGAAGGCTTTAGAGGTTATTTGAAAATGCTAGCATGATTTGAGCACCCTTGGGGCAGAAACCAGAAATGGAATGCTCCATGAATTTGTAAGATTGGATGTGCTGTTCTAGAAAGAAAATGTCCGTGAAGATGGGAGAAGGGAGAGGGACAAAAGAACAAAAGCTACTGGGACAGGTTTTCTTACCTGCCAGCTCAATGTTTCCCTTATGTTATCTGGCATGTATCTACTTGTCTGCATATAGAAGTTAAATTGTCACCAGATCTGTCCAAAAAAAAGCCATATCTGGTAATTGCAATTGCATATCTCTGGGCTATTGAAATTTCTTGTTTCAGGTCCTGCAGTACTATCTCTTGCATATTTGTAAAGCCCTTAGCAGCATTTATAGATTGATTTTAGACTCTACTTTAATCATCTGCTATGAGAACTCCTGGTGAGTTCAGGGTCAGGATTTTACAACTCTTGTATTCAATGGTAAGTTTAGCATTACTGATTTGTCACTGTGTCCAGTCTGGAGACATGTATAGTTTATCACTTGATAAAATAAAGAAGGCAGCAATTCTACTGATTAGATTATTTGTGCTCAGAGTCACTGTCTCCCAGAACAGTGTTTGCAGAGTAGGTTCACAGTTCTATCTTGTTTGTAATCTGGAATTCAGATGTCGGCTTCCCACAGGTTTGCATTGATATAATTGTTTTAATGGACAATTGCAACTATGTGTAAAGTTTTCTGTTGTATGCTGTATTTGGAAAAACTGTGGCATTGGTACATGTCAAAGAATGTATAATCTCCAAATGTATATCTTTGAAATGCAAATGTATGTTTTCAGTTTCTCACAGGACAATTCAAATATAAGAAAAGGTGCCTGAAGACATTAATGGGTTGAATGGGAAATGTTTGTAGGTCAATGTGATGCTGGGGGACCCTCTGATGGATTTTTCTAGCCAATCACTGTTTGCTCACATTCAGTTGGCATCTGCAGCACTCTCTTACCTTCTGTAGGCACAATCATACCAACTTGATGGTAGCAAACGTACATGTTCATAGCAACATCTTTTGTTAGAAAGATCTTCAGTGCCCAAGTTGATCCACCACCATTTAATTTCTTTTGGAAGCGTAAGGCTTGTCATTGATTGGCAGTGAGTCATCTGTCATTTAATAACTATATCACTATTGTTTGTCCAATGAGAAGAAAAGGCTTGTGTGAAGGTCTTATTTAACAATGTTTTGACAAATACAGTTTTTTCCAGCATGCTGGAATTTTTTGTGCACAGAAGGATAAGTTTACCTTTTGTAACTTGAGACATGTTATACCCATATTCGGGGTGTAACATGTTACAGATGCACCAGCCTTCACACCTCCCAAACCCCTGTTTTGACAGCGAGCTGGGGATCTTTTTCCAGGCTCCCCCACCCAGCCGCATCACTTATCAACGGTGTTCTGTGAATGTGCAGACAAGTACCAACAGCCTTTGCAGCTGTCAGCTTGTAGTTCTCAATGAACTACCAGAGCACTGTGGAGCGCTCTAGGTAGTTCATAGAGTCTTATAATCGTGTAACTGCCTGCTTATGCGAGGTATGAGCAGACAGCTTATACAGACTGTCTGCAAGAACCCTGCATTACACCTGCGATCTGCTGATTGTGGGTGTAATGCCGCGTACACACGGTCGGACTTTTCGTCTACAAAAGTCCGACAGCCTGTCCGACAGACTTCCTGCGGACTTTCGGCGGACTTGCAGCAGACTTTCTAACGAACGGACTTGCCTACACACGACCACACAAAAGTCCGACGGATTCGTATGTGATGACGTACACCGGACTAAAATAAGGAAGTTCATAGCCAGTAGCCAATAGCTGCCCTAGCATGGGTTTTTGTCCGTCGGACTAGCACACAGACGAGCGGATTTCGGGGTCCGTCGTAGTTACGACGTAAAGATTTGAAGCATGTTTCAAATCTAAAGTCCGTCGGATTTGAGGCTGAAAAAGTCTGCTGAAAGTCCGGAGAAGCCCACACACGATCGGATTACCAGCCAGCTTTAGTCCGTCGGCGTCCGTTGGACTTTTGTAGACGAAAAGTCCGACCGTGTGTACGCGGCATAATGCTTTGCAGGGTCATAATAAAAAATAACTGCCCGTTTTTTATTTATTTTTTACCTGCAAAAAGATGTGCATTTATTATAATTTTTTTTTTCTACAAAGGTGAACTCATCCTTTAAAGAAAGCTAATCCAAGTGTTTATCATCAACCTCTTCCTTTTTCTTTGACCATACATGGGCTAATTTCTTAAATGATAATAACGTGTGATGAGAGATCTGCTTGTTATCTAGAAAATTGCTGCAATGCTAAATGATCCAAAATAATTTTCCCTGGTTTGGCTGACAATTGTATTAAGGACAGCTTTTCCTTTTTCTTTGGCATTAACAGAATGATTGCTCATTAGTAACAGGAGGGTTTTCATAACGTGTGGAAACATGTTGGAACATTCCTGCAAGTGACAACAAACACTTCAGTTTCTCACAAGTGCTCATGTGTTGCCCACAAGAATATGATGCAACTGATTAGTGAAATAATCCTATGACAGCACATGCATAAACCTTCCCTTATATGAGTACCTTTAGGTTATACAAGATTAAAACTGGCCATAGACACTGGAGGGCAATCAGACATACAGGCAATTTGTACCTGCCTTTAGGCATCCATGGCAATCAGCGCTTCCCTTAACACAAATGGTCACTTCAGGTGAGTGGCGGAAGCACTTTGTAGGAGATTTCAGGTGAAAACCAGACCTGTTAAGGCCAGTGAAAATTTCTCAACAAAACATCTCAGCCTATAAGATTTTCTCTTTATCAGCTCTTGACATGAAATATTTATTGACTCTGACCACAATGGAATTGATGACTGCCTCAAGTTGAATAAACAAAGTGTGATTCTCTAAAGCTAATCATACACATGGCAAGCTAATAGAGCAATTGATCTTTAAATTATATTTTTTTGTCGAAAGTACAAAGCTATCAAAGAAATAAATGATAGTTTTGTTCATTTGCAAAGAGCGGAAATCAAAATTGCCCCAGGTGAACATGTCGGGAAAAATCTTGTTACTTTTGGTGAAACTGCCAAAGTTTTTTTTTGACTCCATTTTAATTTTATTTTCCAAAAAACAGTTTTGAAGCTGTAAGTTTATGGTCCAGTTTTGACTTCATGATAGACCAAATTCTGGACTTGTGGATGGTAAATTGTTTGGTCTCTTATGTATTACTTTCGATTGTATTTGTGATTCCTTGTATCTCAAAATTAGTTGAAACCGACTGAAAATTGCTATGTGTATGATTTAGCCTTAAGCTGGCCATGCATGACTCAATTCTTTTCATTCAGCCAGTGATGATCGCACTAAAGTTTTTCAGCAATCAGTAGTTAGACCGCCCATAGATGTATCAAAATTCAGTTGGTCCCTGCTGAACTGGCTTCATTTTGATCCATCTATAGCCAGTTTAAGGCTGGCCATAAACATGTGATTTTCTTTCCTGTAGTCAGTGTTGATGGGGGAATCCCTCCCACGGAGCTACTGTGTTCTCTTGCTGTGGGAGTAGGTGTAACTGTCCTGGCCAGGAGAACACAGTGATTTGACAGACTGGTTGTACCCAAGTTGATCGATTGATCAACTTGGGTACAATCAGCCTGTCCATACATGGGTCGAATCTCGGGTGGACCCTGTTGAACCAGCTGAGATTCGAACCGTCTATGGCAGGCTTAAAGGCCAGTAACAGTTACTATAACTAAATAGGTATTAGATGATCAGCTGTAAGAGTGATAAGTTTAGGGTCAGTATTTTACAACTCTTTTATTCATTGGTAAATTTGACATTACTCATTTTCCATTGTATCCACTCTGGAGATTGCCACAGGCTGAAAGAGAGAACACTGAGCCATGTAAATTGGCCTTAAAGGAGTATAGCACCCTCTTGTGTGTGCTAGATGTGAGTGTATACTCTTGACTCACAGTTAAGCTGTCTTAATTGGGTAGGGTTTACTAGAGTTCAGGGCTGGGTGACTCATCCTGGCAGCTCTCTGGTGCCTCCCCCTGGCCCAGAAAGTTGTAGAATCTTCTAGAACTAGAGGGTGGGGGTTAGGAGGAGCTGCCTTGAATATTTATGAAGCATTGGTCAATCCTCAGCAGTAGGCCAGCAGGGGGCTAAGATAACTCCATAAATAGACATGGGACATGCCAGCAGGGGCAGTCAGGTGGAAGATGGAAATACAGTGTTGAGAAGGCTGTCGGTGGCCCTCAGGGGTGCCCCCTAGTCTGGGGAAAGGGGGAGTGTCCTGCCCTGGTCCGGGGCTTGGGTGCTGAAAGAATCCTGCGAAAACACACAGGAGGAGGTTTTCCTGGAGGTACAGGAGCAAAAGAGGACAGAGTGATTAGTGCAACTCTGTGGGGACTAATAAAGGGGGAAGACTGTCACATGTAGCCAGTCTGCCTTGAAGTGAATGGTGTGCTTAAATCTTCTATTCTTTTCCTGGGAGATCTCCTGAGAATCAGCCGGGTGGGCTGAGGAAGAATCAGTCGGGCAGACTGGTGTAGAGAGGCAGCCAGGAGGGCTGGTGAAAGAGGCAGATGCAGCCAGGAGGACTGGCATTGCCTAAAGTGGTGCTGGGATCAGTGGCCACAAGGGAAGCTGTTTCAATACAATTGTGCTACTTTTAAGGAACAGGTTCCTACCTGTAATGGGCTGCTATTGAACTTACAACGGGCCTGTCGGTTCCACCAAGAGTGAACCAGCAGGAGCTCTACAGAGGAAGGGAGGAGCAAAGAGTGTGCAGAAGTGTAAATAGACTGTATATAGGAAGTTGTCCCTGAAGATCTTTCTGAAGTCAAGTGAGCATCCCATAACCACCCATAGCTATCCATTTTATTAACCCCCCTAATTAATAACAAAAAGAAAGCTATGGACTATTCTCTGACTCTCTGTGACTGTGAAGATTTAGTGTGCCTGGCTGTGCAGGACTGGGGGATCCCTTTCATCTGCAGGTCCTACGTGGGGTGTGCTACAGAAGGCATCAGTTCTACTGATTAGAGTATATGTACTCAGAGCCCTGGTCTTGCAAGTTCAAGTTAGTAAACTAGGGCCGGCCATAGACTGTTCCAATCTGGGCCAGTTCAGCAGGAACCGGCTGAGATTCAAACTGTGTGTGGGCAGGCTGAATGTACCAAGGTGATCAATCAATCAACTTTGGTACAACCAGCCTACCGGATTCACTTGCAATTATCACTAGTGGCTGCTATAGCCACTAGCAATTATTATTATTATTATTATACAGGATTTATATAGCGCCGACAGTTTATGCAGCGCTTTACAACATTAGGGCAGACAGTACAGGTACAATACAATTCAATACAGGAGGAATCAGAGTGCCCTGCTCGTTAGAGCTTACAATCTAGGAGGGAGGGTCAAGTTATACAAAAAGGTAATAGCTGTGGGGGATGAGCTAATGGAGAAAATAGTGCAGTTGTTAGATGGAGGCAGGATAGGCTTCTCTGAAGAGGAAAGTTTTCAGGGATAGCCTAAAAGTGGATACATTTGGAGACAGTCTGACAGATTGGGGTAGGGAATTCCAGAGGATGGGCGAGGCTCGGGAGAAGTCCTGGAGGCGGATATGGGAGAAGGTGATGAGGGAGCTAGAGAGCAGGAGGTCTTGGGAGGAACGGAGATGGCGAGTAGGTTGGTATTTTGAGACTAGGTTAGTGATGTAGCTGGGGGCAGAGTTGTGGATGGCTTTGTAACTTATTGTTAGTATTTTGAATTTAATTAGTTGGGTGAGTGGTAGCCAATGGAGGGATTGGCAGAGAGGGGTAGCAGACACTGAGCGGTTTGTAAGGTGGATGAGTCTGGCAGCAGCATTCATGATGGACTGAAGAGGGGATAGTCTATTTAAAGGTAAGCCAATGAGGAGTGAGTTGCAGTAGTCAAGGCGAGAGATAACCAGGGAGTGAATCAGGAGCTTTGTGGTTTCATTGGTTAGAAAGGGACGTAGTTTAGAGATGTTGCAGAGGTTGAGGCGGCAAGCTTTGGAAAGTGATTGGATGTGGGGCCGAAAGGAGAGTTCAGAGTCCAGCATAACACCAGGAACCCTGACATGTGGGGATGGGTGGATGGTTGTGCCATTGCTCTTGACAGAGAAGTCAGGGGAAGAGGCACGTGGGGGAGGAAATATTATAAGCTCGGTTTTGGACAAGTTGAGTTTGAGGAAGTGGTGTGACATTCATACAGATATGTCGGTTAGTAACTTAGTGATGCGTGAGGAGACTGATGGAGTGAGTTGAGGGGTGGAGAGATAGATTTGTGTGTCATCAGCAATAATCACTGTCTTCTTCCAGCTGGAATGGTTTCTCCTCGGCAGGACGGATTCCCCTGTCAGCACTGTCTGTGCTGATGGGGGAATTGTGCGAATTTCTTTGCACGGTCTATGGCTGGCCTAGGTTAACAAAAAATGTGAGATTCCCTGTTTCACCTGAAATCCATATCTAGTTGTAAGCTAGACAAGGGCAAGCTCTTTGGAGAACAGTGGTCATTGAACCAAACCAAAGTATGTCGTTCTGTGATTATTTCTAACTCATTTATTCCTATAGTTGGCAGCTATAGTACTTATAATAGTGTCATACTATTTTTAAATACATTAGGACAATATATACACTTCCTCAATTATCAGTTTGATATAGACAAGCTTTCAGACTTTCTGTGTATTTTTTCATGGATTAAACTTTCAAGTTGTCTAAAAGTATTATGTAGTTTTAAGCCCTGAAATATGCAAGTAATTTCAACATATATTTCAGGACTTAAATGAGCCTTTAGACTGTTCTGTCTTTTCCCACAGATTCATTTTCTTCTGGGCAGATTAGTAACTCCAACTGTGTCTGCTTTTTATCAAATTAAATAAGCATATTTCTGTGTAAGAACAGAGTTTTAACAGCTGAAGGAAATATTGTAAGTGCAGACATTAGATTTGGCAGGTTTGTGTGGTGGACATTAAGAATGATCTGCTTGCTCCCCTTTGTTAGTTAAAAGTCTTGCTGTGTAACCTCTAGTCATACATTTTTCCCACAGTGTGAGGGCAATGCTACCAACCAGCACATTTTCATTTACAAACTGCTTCTCTGTCAGGGTTCTGTCTCACTATGACATAGAAACACGGGACTTGTTTTAATGTTCCCAATAGGTTTTTTAATGTCCTGTTATAGAAAAAAAAAGCTTTATTAAAAATGTACTTCACTTGATGTTTTTGGAATGAGTAGACTCCCTGCCATGGAGATTTGCTGAACAAAATAAAATACAAATTTATATATAAAAAAAATAATAATTCCACCACAGACAACAAGACCTACCAGAGGGCTGATCTGGGAATGCAAAGTCCTTGCCATCGCTAAGAGAAAATAGGAAGCTCATTGGTGAATTGACCCACCATCATCCACTTCTCCTGATGTCCTAAATTTGTGGAAGAAATCACTCAATTCACATTGTTGTGGAAATTATTTTATGTGTGTTTTATAGATTGTTGTCATCTGTCTCCCTGTGTCTGATTTAACCAAGGAGTGCTCTAGCAGAGCACACTTGGGTTGAATCGGGACCAGTGGTAAAACCGTTAGAATGAAAACCTTCTCATGGGCTTGGACGTGTTCTCTGTGTGTGTGTGGGCGTTTGCTGGTTTGTAAGTACCAAGCGCAATGCGCTGGTCTTCTTGCCTTCAAATGTCTATCCATATTATAGAAGCGAAGTCCGCATAACGAGAGAAACATATTGTATCTCCATTGTGGCTACGCTATCCCTTTTGGATACATATCTGCTTTTATAATAGGACATTGATATCTGCCTTGTTAATATATTCGTATCGTATATTGACAACAGCAGTAGCAATGTCAGGTGGATGAGACGTGCACTTCTCCCTCCCACTCCTGTGGATTCCCTCCCCTTTAATGTAATTTCCTGTGATGTAATTTCTTGTGATGTCATTTCCTGTGTGGTCATTTTGTATGGAGGAAGAGATTGGCTGTTGACTTCCTGTTTGTCACTTCCTTTTGTTCATGAATAAAAGTCAAGAGGCTGTGCTCAGGAGAGGCAGAAGAGCGATGGAGCTAAGATGGTGACTATGTCGGTTTGTATGGGGAAATGCGGGATACATGGGTTGCTTAAGGATGCATTATACCTAAAAGCCTGAAAGGGCGTTTAATAGTGCAAGAATATCGTGTTTTTTCCATGACAACATTAAACAGCATGGATGGGCCATAGGCGTGCGAACAGGGTGTGCCTAGGCACACCCTAATCACCCTATGTGGTGAAAATCCCCCTATTTAGACCCTTGATATTTCACCAAATGTAAAAAAAAGTTTTCTCCTAAAAAAAAAATTAAAAAAATTATAATAAAAAAAATTAAAAATTGTAAAAAAAAAAACAAAATAATGTAATAAAAAGAAAAACTACATCACAACACAACACAACATCCACTCCCTTACTAACACCCATCTGCCCTTATGACACCAGCCACTGCTCTACTGACACCGGCAGTATATATACACATGCACACACATATGTGTGCTTGTGCACACCTACAACCAGAACCAAGGCTGCATCTGATTGGATGCAGTTGCTGTTCAGCTGACAATTTTCCTCCTGACTCCTTTAAGTTTTTTTGATCAAATAATGTAGGAGGACTGGTTCAGCAGCTTTAGCCTTGAGTAGACTGGCTGTGTAATATCTGACATAAAGTGTAACTAAACACAAGAACAACATTTTAAAGCTTTAAGTACCCCCCCCAAAAAATTTGCCACATTTGGCATGTCATTTTTTGGGGGGGGGCAGGTACCTGCTCCCACTTCGCTCGAGCCACCTAGGCGGCTCGAGCGGAAGTTCTCTTCTGGGACATGTCAGAGTTAACAGAAGTTTGCCCTACCCATGGGGAGGCGCTGCGTGATATGCACAGTGCACACACGGCTGGGAAGCCGCAAGCTGTCTCAGCTGGGTGCCCACACTTGCAATGCCGGGGAGAGGAGAGGGAGAGAAGCGAGGGTTCGGGCAGCCGCATTGCTTGACCATGGGACAGGTGAGTGTGTGTTTATTAAAAGTCAGCACCTACACTTTTTCTAGCTGCTGACTTTTAATAAACACAAAAATGAGTGGAACACCGCAGTAATATATTGCAGCTCATTAATCCTTAGATGCGGTGGCTGCATTAGCTTTCTTTTTTTTTTTTTTTTTATATCAAGAAATTTTTTAGTAAGTACGGAAAAAAACTTGTTGATCTTGCCAAAAATGCAGTGACTGCATGTATGGGAGATGAAAATCTCATTTTCAAAATGAGCTGTTTGATTCACTATTTATGGGCTGGAGATCTCTGCAGATGATTACATTAACCCTGCGGGGTAAACTGCCTATTTGCAAGACATGAGAATGTAAGGCAAATTTATCTGATGAGTCAAAACCTAATGGGGAAGTGGTGGCACGCTCTCACGTGGTGCGATGTGAAAATCTAGTAATGTCACATTACTGGACTACTATGGACTGCACTTTAATGAACATTTGCACTATTGTGTTTATTTGGACCTTTTATATGAGCTCTTTTTTCTCTGTCACTGCTATTTCACTGGGTGATCTCTCAGTTTTATGAGTTTAAGTACGTATATGGCTATTAGTGATCATATACATTCATTATATTGATTTATTATTTAGCGCCGCTACTTACCTTGTAGTAATTGGGTAAAATTGGATTCATTAACGTTACTACTGCTTACTGTTGGCTGAGGTGAGACCACTGAGGTGGCCTTGATACTATGTATGCTGATCTGGATGCCAAATGTCATCTTATGCCCAGTCCTTAGTGTTAATCATTTTGTGTACTAAATTGTGTTATTACCATTCTTAATCCATTTTATGTTTGCCTAATTACCTACCATGTTGGGTGACAATATAATAAATTTAACTTCACTACCTGGTTTGGTGCCTAGTTTCTTTGACATACAGCTACTAGTGTGTACTAAGGTCACTTTCAGTAATTTCCTGTAATATTGTATATTTATACAGTCAACCCGGTGTGTTAGAGGGGCTGAGATTTTTTGGAAGAGGTTGAGGCAAAAAACAGAGGACATATCCTAATCAGTGGCTCCTACAGGGGTAGAGCTACAAAGGCACGAATCATTCTTAGATCAATCAATCAATCAATATTGAATAAGGAATGATTGGGTATCCAACAGGCAGCTATCACTTCGATCTCCTATAGTTATTCATGTATTCCATATGTTTGTCTTAAGAAACAAATAGTTATATATTTAGCCACATATATGTATAAAAAATGTGACAGGAACACAAAAGAGAGCAATCCAGAAGACAGGCCTAGGTTTTTGAAAAAAAATATAATTTTAAGTGCAGTTCAAATAATCATGTGCCATGAAGTATCAGAAGGAACAATAACTAGTGCACTGAGCAGCTTTGCAAAGTTGAATTACCAAAGTTGAGTTGATACCAATGTTCCAGTTGGATTTCTTCAATGCAGAGATTGGCAAAGATCTCTGGAAGGTATGGACATCCAGAATGTGTATATACAGTGGGGACGGAAAGTATTCAGACCCCCTTAAATTTTTCACTTTGTTATATTGCAGTCATTTGCTAAAATCATTTAAGTTCATATTTTTCCTCATTTATGTACTCACAGCACCCCATATTGACAGAAAAACACAGAATTGTTGACATTTTTGCAGATTTATTAAGACAGAAAAACTGAAATATCACATGGTTCTATGTATTCAGACCCTTTGCTGTGCATTTGAGTCCAGCTGTGTTTGATTATACTGATTGGACTTGATTAGGAAAGCCAAACACCTGTCTATATAAGACCGTACAGCTCACAGTGCATGTCAGAGCAAATGAGAATCATGAGGTCAAAGGAACTGCCTGAAGAGCTCAGAGACAGAATTGTGGCAAGGCACAGATCTGGCCAAGGTTACAAAAAAATTTCTGCTGCACTTAAGGTTCCTAAGAGCACAGCGGCCTCCAAAATCCTCCAAAAATCCTTAAATGGAAGACGTTTGGGACGACCAGAACCCTTCCTAGAGCTGGCCGTCCGGCCAAACTGAGCTATCGGGGGAGAAGAGCCTTGGTGAGAGAGGTAAAAAAGAACCCAACAATCACTGTGGCTGAGCTCCAGAGATGCAGTCGGGAGATGGGAGAAAGTTGTAGAAAATCAACCATCGCTGCAGCCCTCCACCAGTCGAGGCTTTATGGCAGAGTGGCCCGACGGAAGCCTCTCCTCAGTGCAAGACACATGAAAGCCCACGTGGAGTTTGCTAAAAAACACCTGAAGGACTCCAAAATGGTGAGAAATAAGATTCTCTGGTCTGATGAGACCAAGATATAACTTTTTGGCCTTAATTCTAAGTGATATGTGTGGAGAAAACCAGGCACTGCTCATCACCTGTCCAATACAGTCCCAACAGTGAAGCATGGTGGTGGCAGTATCATGCTGTGGGGGTGTTTTTCAGCTGCAGGGACAGGATGACTGGTTTCAATCGAGGGAAAGATGAATGTGGCCAAGTACAGGGATATCCTGGACGAAAACCTTCTCCAGAGTGCTCAGTACCTCAGACTGGGCCGAAGGTTTACCTTCCAACAAGACAATGACCCTAAGCACACAGCTAAAATAACGAAGGAGTGGCTTCACAACAACTCCGTGACTGTTCTTGAATGGCCCAGCCAGAGCCCTGACTTAAAGCCAATTGAGCATCTCTGGAGAGACCTAAAAATGGCTGTCCACCAATGTTTACCATCCAACCTGACAGAACTGGAGAGGATCTGCAAGGAGGAATGGCAGAGGATCCCCAAATCCAGGTGTGAAAAACTTGTTGCATCTTTCCCAAAAAGATTCATAGCTGTATTAGATCAAAAGGGTGCTTCTACTAAATACTGAGCAAAGGGTCTGAATACTTAGGACCATGTGATATTTCAGTTTTTCTTTTTTAATAAATCTGCAAAAATGTCAACAATTCTGTGTTTTTCTGTCAATATGGGGTGCTGTGTGTACATTAATGAGGAAAAAAATGAACTTAAATGATTTTAGCAAATGGCTGCAATATAACAAAGAGTGAAAAATTTAAGGGGGTCTGAATACTTTCCGTCCCCACTGTATACCTGTATATAAACGTATTTATCTGTCTCTGCTTGTTCCCCTCATTTAATTTTTTTGTTTAAAAGACCATCTAGTAATAATAACATATATTGCATTATTGTTCATTCTTACATAATGACTCTCCATAAGCTTTAGGTCCACTATGCATATTCTGTTTTATTCACCTAGGAGGTTTATGGGAAAATTAGATCTATCCGACATTTCTTAAAAAAATATTTGGCCAGACTGGTTAACACTTTTGCAGTGCATAAGTTACTATATACAGATATTGTTGGAGCACCACCATCACAGAAATAATAGCTAATTAAGGGTATGAGCTTGAATGAATATGTTGGGTGGCATAGATATGTTGCTAAACAGATCATGAACAAATCTGGCCACACATGGCATGAATTGTGGCAGACTGCCTCTAAATCGACAGAAATTCAACCCATGGGTGGCCCTGTCGACACAACCCTGCTTTAAAAACATTGATTGAAAATTTGAAGGAGCCAAGTGGAAAATTTTTGCTTGCATTCAAGCAGATATAGCCACCGTGGGGTGCTCTGACAGCCATGGGTACTAACTGTCAAAATACAATAGTAGGTAGGAGAGATTTTACATTCCAGCGTGGATGGAGGAATTGAATGGATTTCTCTCATTCAGCCCCATCTTTCACATCCCATGCAAATCTAATAAGGAAGAAACAAACTGTTGCTAGACATTTAATTTTCACAGAAGCTGAAAGAATAAAACCTGCATGTGTAGATGCAAATGATGAATCGATAAAAAAAGAAAAATGTGTGAGTTTGGAATTGGCAGTCTTCATTATTCCAGCTGTTTTTGAACTATAGCTCCAGTAATCCCTTCTCAGCCCCTATGTGAGATATCATGAATTTTATCCCACACATGTCATGTATACGAAGCAGTAGTCTAACAGGCAAAAAGTAGCTTAACAGCAAATGTTCAATGCCGTTTTTCACGCCTAGTCTTTCTCCCAAAGCCAATAAATTTGGATTTCAGGCTCCTCCCGGCTAATACTTTTCACATAATCGTTACATTGAAAGTCTTGCTCACAACACTGAATTGCTTACTGTTCCCTCGCAGGCCTGCTTGTAAAGAGCATCAAAGAGAATGGCCCCTATTGAACTAACTTTAAAACCCACAAATAAAATATAGATCAAACGCTTCCAGCAAAATATGCTAACACACCATATCTTTAAGAGAAGGTCTTTAGGGACACACGTCTCCCTTTGTATGGAATTTGGGAAGACTGGTCTTTTCAGGGAGTTAGCTGTCGACTACTGGTTAATGATTGTTACAGGACAAGGATCCCGGCTTCTGAGCTGTTTATTAACAAGGAATTTCTTTGTGTTTTTAAATGAATTAAACATATGTTGCTTTGTCTCTTTATGTCCTGTACATGGCGAGCTGTGCATCTAAAAGAATGAGAAAAAGACAGCAAAATGCAAATGAAGGTGCGCGTTTTGTGTGATGGTTTCCTTTCTAGCACAGCCTAAATAATCATTTTTCACATCTCTCAGGAAACTGCTGAGAGTGACAGAATGTTTGTTAGCTGGGAAGCTGCATTCTTCCATACTGAAAGTTGGGTGTTGTGGTAAAGCTGACCTCCCTGGTGCAGGAAAATCATTCATTAGAATGGATAATTAAGTGTAAATCATAAACTGGGATTTAAAATGTAGCTTACATTTTCAGAGTAAAAGAATTTGGTTTAACGTTGGGCTTTATGTTAGTATCAGTTAGTATAAATTGTGAGTTCCATCTGTGAAGGGTTGACTATATATCTGGATACTGTAGTCAGTTACATATGATATTATTATGGGACAATACAAATTCTTTATGTGAAACTGTTTTTGGCCCCTCACATAGGTCCTTATTATCAATTGGGCCATGCTGGTGACTCATTTTTGTTTTGTGTTTTTTTTTTTTTTTTAGTGTTGTTACTTGACACGTGCCATTCTTATACTATGTTGAAAATTTTAAGTAAGAAGAATTAAAAAAAATAATAATTTGGTTTAATTGACAGCTGATCTTCTCTACCACTGAAGTGGAATTTTCCCATGGTCATTTACTGCCTTTTTCTTGTGCTGGTGCCCTGGGAACTGCTGGGTATGATGGAACACATGTCCCTTTCTTTCATGAAGCAGTGATTTGCACCCCCTTGGCCAACTGCTGGACCCAAGCACTGTCATTTTGCCAATTGTAAACTTCGGCCCAGACCAACCTGGAATTTCAACAAAGCGGATGGAGTAATAGGGTGCAGAGTGGGCAGGCTGACTATGGAACCTGTTACAGGCATACCCCACTTTTAAGTACACAATGGAACCAGAGCATGTATGAAAAAAAAATGACTTGTACTTGTCTGAATGCATAAAATGCAGGGTCACAATAAAGCACAAGTTCAGTCTCTGCTTATAATATATTTGTAGAGCATTTGTTTTTTTTTCTAAGTTATTTGATTATCTTGTATATAATCTTTTTTAAATAATGACTTTCTGGAGCCATTTAACTGTTTCTTGCCATAGTTGGTCCATACATCCATTATACCCCTACGTACATAGAAACAATGAATGGTGAAATCACCCTAATCTAAATTATAGCTCCCAGTCAATAGGGTCAGTGTGGATGTCTGTCAAAATACCTGGACAGTGCTGGCATTTGATTGGATGCAGGCGCTGTTCGGCTGACAATTTTCTGCCTGGTTTTCTCAATCAAAGAATGTCAGGCAGAAGGAGGTGAACTTCAAGTAGATCTTCACCCTCTATATGAAGTTTCCCCCTCTTGACCCCTCCTTCCCTCTTGTTCTACATGAATAGGGCTGTGTTTCTTTTTTTATTTTATTTTTTATTTACCTTACTTTTATTATTATTATTTTTTTTTTAAGCAAAATCATGGCCCCACCCTTCCATGCATTTCATTCACCTAGGTGAACTATGTGCACCGTGCTCGCTGGGCCTCCTGGGATATGCATGTCACTTATCCCAGGAGGACTTTAGTCTTTTATTTAGTAAGTAGGAGGGGGCGGGTCTAGTGGTGCGTCATCAGGAGGCCCCGCCTGCTGAACCCAGAAGAGCTGGGGGCCTCTCGATAATGTCACAAATAAGATGGTGGCATGGGACCGAGCAGTGTCTGATAGAAGGATGCAGTAAGACAATACAGGATCTGGTGGCTGGGCGAGCATCCATACTGTACCGCCCGATAAGCGGGGGTATAGAACAAAATAAACGGGGGGGTAAGCTTAAGGTCCTCTTTCAGTTTTATCAATTTGCGCGGTGTACCACCAGCTTTAAAGTATAAGCAATGATTGAGGATTATTTATCAAACCTGGAATGATATTGCTCATAGCCACCGATTGTCAAGTGTGCATTTCAGATCTTATAGCCACACGGTTCTATATTCCTAAATGAATAGAATATTGGTTTGTAAAATATCAGTGTTCTCATTTTTTATTGTCACTTGGGAGTATATATATATATATATATATATATATATATATATATATATATATATATCTAGTATATAGTGCCTTGAAAAAGTATTCATACCCCTTGAAATTCAAAGATCCACAGCTCAGGCGGGAGGATCTGTCTGCAGGACAACTATTAGTTGTGCACTCTACAAATGTGGCCTTTATGAAAGAGTGGCAAGAAAAAGGCCATTGTTGAAAGAAAGCCAAAATAAGTCCTGTTTGCAAAAAGCCATGCAGGGGAACACAGCAAACCTGTGGAAGAAGGTACCCTGGTCAAATGGGACAAAAACTGAACTGTTTTGGCCTAAAAGTAAAACACTGTGTGGCGGAAAACTAACACTGCACATCCCGCTGAACACACCATCCCCATCGTGAAACATGGTGGTGGCAGCATCATTTTGTGGGGATGCTTTTCTTTAAGAAGGACAGGGAAGCTCATCAGTGTTGATGGAAGAAGGATGGAGCCAAATACAGGGCAATCTTAGAAGAAAACCTGTTAGAGTCTGCAAAAGACTTGAGACTGGGGCAGAGGTCCATCTTTCAGCAGGACAACGACCCTAAATATACAGCCAGAGCTACAATGGAAGGATTTAGATAACAGCATATTCGTGTGTTAGCATGGCCCAGTCAAAGTCCAGACCTAAATCCAATTGAGAATCTGTGGCAAGACTTGAAAATTGCTGTTCACAGACACGCTTCATCCAATCTGACAGCGCTTGAGCTGTTTTGCAGAGAAGAATGGGCAAAAATGTCACTCTAGATGGGCAAAGCTGGTAGAGACATCCCCAAAAAACTTGCAGCTGTAATTGCAGAGAAAGGTGGTTCTACAAAGTACTGACTCAGGGGGGTTGAATACAAATGCATGGCACACTTTTCAGATATTTATTTGTAAACAATGTTGAAAACCATTTATCATTTTCCTTCCACTTCACAATTAAGTGCCACTTTGTGTTGGTTTATCACATAAAATCCCAATAAAATACATTTACATTTTTGGTTGTAACATGACAAAATGTGAAAAATTTCAAGGGGTATGAATACTTTTTCAAGGCATTGTATATCATGATAACATTGAGTTTTCTTCGCAGTGAGGAAGAATAATGCCGTAAAAACATGGCAAGTTATCTCTATGAGGATGGCAAGATTTTGTAATCGCCCTAGAGATCTTTTTGCCTGTGGGCAACTTTATGCAGATCGGCTTCTCTGAAAATGTCTGGGCTGCATTAATTAATTAACAGTTTAATTGTAAATGTAATTGCCTAATTTAGAAAAGGTTACTAAAGCTGGAAAATAAGTGAGGAAGAGGAGTCAGCACTATATTATCACCCCATAGAAAAGGATTTTAAATGTCTTGTTTCGAGCAAGGTTACAAATAATAGCTTTTAGTAAAATATATCATTATAGTAAAGAACAATGTGCACAGTGCAGAAACTCATACCAAAACAAATTCATCTGTTATTGATCTGTCTACAGAAAATGCAACTCTTGTTGAGGGTAATGGCATTGTTAATTTTATCAATAGTTTAATTAGGGACTTAAAAAAAAAAAAAAAAGTAGACTCATTTGCAAACTTGTGATTTACAACTGTTGTAATATGAATAGGAAATACTTTCTTTGGACACTTTGTTGCCATGCTACTGTCATTATGTCCAATAAAGCCTTACTTCACTTACCATTCCATGTTTTTTAAAGTAGTCCCCCAGCAACTAAAATAAAAAGCAAATCTGGTGAATAAGCGATGCATAAACTGTTGGCGCAATATAAATCCTGTATAATAATAATAATATCCCCACAGACTCACTATGTGATCCAGTGCTGATCCTATTGCCATTTAAATGACTCCCAGCATAATTCAGCCCAGTGAATTGCGAGTGAAGGGCACATGCAGTTTAATGTTGCAAAGAACTGTGTTATCGACATTGAAGGAAAGGGCTCAGGAGTCGGGCTCTGGAGTACATACAGAAATTCTGTGAGGACCATGGAATACCGTATCCCCAATTATAAAAAAAAAAAAAAAAATTCTTATGGTGGAACTTTAAAGTGATACTAAAGGCTCATATGTTTTATTATTTTTTTACTTAAAATAAAAAAAAAAGAGGTAATATTTACCTGCTCTGTGCAAAGACGCTGCACAGAGCAGACTCTTACCTTCTCCTCAGGGTTCCCCTGCGAGGGCTGTCTGCTCCTTCTCCTCCTGAGTGTGCTCCCATAGCAAGCTGTGTGCTATGCAGTGGTGGCTGGTGCTCAATCTTTTTGGGGGGGCAGCAAACCTGGCCCCCTCACTCCCTCCACCCCCCCGTCGCTCAACAGATTGCCACTTTGCTTGCCCGCCAGGCTGCACACCAGCCAGACCACCCACCAGTTCCGCACTTACCCTATCCAGGTCGCAGCTTCGGCGGCTTTCCCCTGCATCATCTCTCGAGTTTCTGCGGCCACTTTTTCTCCCGGCCAATCTGGTCTTAGGACTCCTGGCCAATCAGGTCTTAGGACTCCCGGCCAATCGGGTCTCAAGACCCGCTTCCTGATTGGCCAGGAGGAGAAGCAGGAAGACTTTAGCAAATATGAATTCACTAATGTCACACAAGTGGGTGGGCTCGGGGTGCAGTGCTCTGTGCCCTGAGACCATTTTTTTTTAAGCCAATTAGAGCTTCAGGCTCTAATGTGCTTAAAAAAAAAAAAAAAACTTTGAAATCCATGTGTCCAGCGCCCTGCATAGAGATTAGGGGCTGGGCGCATGGATTAGGGGGATGGTGCCCCTTATGAGCAGCCGCCACTGGTGCTATGGGGCACACTTGCAGGCATTCTCCAGAGCTGAGCTGTGCTCCTCCATAGAGACACACACAGCGTGACTCGGCTCCACCCCAACTTCCTCCTCACGGGATTTGACTGACAGCAACAGGAGCCAATGGCTCACACTGCTCTCTGTTTTTCCTGTGAGAGCAGGAGGGACAAGAGAGACAAGTGCTTCTGCAAATGGACACAGTGCTGCATAGAGAGAGGACCCAGGTAAGTACTTGGGGGGGGGGGGGGGGGCAGTGGAAGGTTTTTGCCTTAATGAAGGCAATGCATTAAGGGAAAAAAAAAAACAAACAACAAAAAAAAAAAAACCTTTTGATATTAGAGCCACTTACACATTTTTTTTTTTTTTGCTATTTAAAGTGGTAGTAAACTCTGAAACAAAAACACACAAACAACTTTCTCCCTGCAACGTAAAGGCATGATGTATCGCATACTAGCACATTATGAAAGACATGCCTTGAAATTAAGCTCCCCAGTGGCATGCTGTCACCCGTGCAGAGGCCTCCATCCTCTCCCGGTCCCCCCCCCCACCCCACCCTTTTGTAGGCTGTGGCTAATTGAATGGCCGAGCTGCGATGATGTCACTCCTGTGCATGCACACAGGAGTCACGGCCACCGCACAGGAATCTGAAAGAATGGCACGGGTATGCTGTTCCTTCAGAACGCATGCGCCGGTGATGTCACCGGCTGCTAAACAAGCGAATATTTCCTAAATGGTGCACATTTAGGATGCAGAATTTACTACCACTTTAAGATGCTGGTGGCGGCACTTGAATTATGTACTGCTTCTTCTAAAACGTCTGCTCTGCAATGCTCTCATTCACCTGGTTTCCCGATTGCTGATCCCTGATTTTCTATTGTAAGAGGGGCTCCTTGGCTTGCAGGGTCCACCTTTACATGCACATTCATGGTATATTTGCTACCTCTCCCTGCACTGGATGCATATAGGCAATTCTAGAGCCATAGAATAACGTCCTAAACCATATGAGGTACACAGGACACTTTTTTACATGACTATAGGATTCGTCAACTGCGGTCTTACATTTATCTTATAACTATAATAACCACACAACGCTGCGTGACATGGGTTTTAATGGCCACAACAGCCTTTTATTAACCAAAATAAATATAACCATAAACATAACAATTCTTAACACCAGGAGGGGGTCTTTGGGGTCCCATTTTGCTCAATAACCACTGTGCCCTCAGCTGTGCCCCAGCCGGCTCGAGGACATTGCGACTTTCCAAATTTCTCTTTCCCTTGGGACCTAAGTCCTGGGAGAACCACCAACAACAAACCAAGGTGGGATCCCATACCCTGTATGGGTCCCCCAAAATTTAACCAACTGTTTCAATTCTTGACCCCCCAAAGACCCCCTGACCCGCCAGCTGCTGTGACAAATTGTTCAAGAAAACCATAAATATATATTCATTTTTTTTTTTTTTTTATATATTTTTTTTTTTTTTTTTTTAAAGAAAAAACTCATAACCAAATGTAGGGCGGGAGGGAGGGAACTTCTACCAACAGGGAAAATTCTGGAATGATTTCCCAACAGCCTGTGCAACATCCCAACCTTTTCCTGCTCCACCCACACACCTGACCTGCTCCTCCAATAAGGTAAGCTGCCCTTTTTCCCCCAACTAACTCAGTAAAAACTTAACCCTTGCCGACCTGTTCCTCCCATAGTCATGCCGACCCTCCGTCTAGATTTTCCTCCGGGTCGCACTTTCAGAATGCACACTCACCAGAAGTTTGGGGAAGCTGTAAGGAGGAAGCTGAACCAATTACATTGTGGTAAAAAATTGGAATCCAGTTATAATTGTTCAAGATAGATAGATACCGGTATTTTTTTTTTTTTTTACCTGCCCTAATATTTATGTAACTGTAATGCATAAAAAAAATTAATGTTTTTGGTAACATTGTATTATCAATAAGATTCAGACATTTATTACTCAGGAGCAGTTTTTACAGCAATGTCATGTGACAGTGAAGTGTAGCAATTAGCACATCTGAAGCAGAAAATCTTTCCTGGGATGTGAATTTTGTCACAGTTTCAACAAATACGTGTTGAATTCAGTAGTTGTATTTTTATTGTTTATTTACATTGTCAGTTCAGCTGTTAAAAAGCTCAGCTCTTGCCACTAATGCCTTCTGCAGCTCTTTGTGCTTATCCTAGGCACCCCTATCAGAACCCCCATGGAGAGTGAGAACTTGTATTCTGGGAATCTCCCAGCTAAAAACAAGGCACAGTCGAAAACTGCTTAGGCTTTATTTGGACATCTGCAGAGGAATAGACTTATTTTACCTTATTAATCAGTACAATATTCATAGCATTTTCATAAAATGGTTGAACGCTAAGAAATCAAAGGAGATCTATAGGTATGATTGTTATCTAGTTTACATGATTGTTATGGTTGTATGTATAGCTTAAGGTAATCTCTGCAAATCTTTCTTTAGGTTTAGTAATTAGGGATGAGCGAATCAGTCCAGATTCAATTTGTTATGGGGGGGGGGGGGGGGTTGTTGAATCCTGCTTGAAATCCACAAAACCTCAGCTGTGCCGCAAACTCCATCGAAGTCAATGGGGGTGGGGGGGATCTTAATACTAAATTCTGACTATTTTCAAGGATAGGGGGCAAACTATTGTCAAAAAGGGCATAGTTTGATTAAAAACATTGAATAAAATACTGTACGTGGTGAGTGGGTCATTTGAGTACAACTTTGAGGGTGACAGAGAAAAAAAAAAACAATCCTTTGGTATGCATATATGCAGCCTCTCGGCTGGTGGGCCTTAATGCTGAGCAGCCACATAAATGTGTACCAGAATTTAAACAGAGCTGTGCTGAGACAATGTGCCTTGTGCACTCCTGGCACAGTTACTGGCGGCTAACGGAAAGCTTCCAATCTCTACATGCAATTGGGAGCTTTCCGATCATGTGACCACTGTGACAGCCAATCACAGCTGTCACATAATCAAAAATCCCACCTCACTTCCCAGAATCAAAAACCTCTTAAAGGGCTGGGAGGTGCTGGCATTAAGAGGTTGAATTACAGCCTTCAGGTTCTATATGATAAGGAACAGCACAATTTTCATGTATTACTGACAAAATATTCTGGCATCACATATTCTGGATGTATAATTTTATATTTTTACTTTTACATTTAACTTAAATTCACCAGCAGAAACACAATATTTTATTTCACGTGAAAAAATACTTTGTTTTGTTGTGTATTTTTGGCTGCAACTTTTTCTAATCAGGCCTGAATTAACTGGTGGAAAGAGCAGCCGCATCCAAACTCTATATGAAATTTTACTCTTAAAAAATAAAGTTAAAGCCCACAACTTCATATAGATTGGCCAGTGGCACAACAGTTTATTAGAATGTTTTTGTGAGCTTTTTTTTGCAATTCCACACTACATTGTCCTAAAAGTTTAATAAAATGTCAAAACAGAGTGCACAAAAAACAGAACTCCATGGTATATTTACCCCCTCTCATCCCTGTATCTTCAGTTATTCTTAAAATATTCAAAATATAAGCTTCAGGTATGTGTATGGTAGACAATAGCTTGCTCCAAGACTGTATGCGAGCACTTTAATAGGCAGCAAATAAAAAGAGAGAGAGAAATTAGAGTGTATTATCAATGGCTACAAATCAGTGGCGACTGGTGCTCAATTTTCCTGGAGGGGGCCTCCCCAGCCTGCCAGACTCAAATGGGTTAATATAGACATGATGTGTGCAGTTGTGTTCAGTTGCAGAAAGACAGGATATAGCTTTAAGTTGTCATTCAGTGTGGAAATAAGAGTCACCCTGGTCTTGAGGAAGTGGATTTATTTCACGACACATGTAGACCTAAGAAAGTTGTGTATGCTTATGAATATTCAATGTAAATATTGCTAATACAGTGAATCTAAATTATCTCAGCATGTTTTACTCCACACTACCTAATAAATCCTAACTACTTAAAGTAGATCTAAAAGCAAAACTTTTGCAAGTTTTAGTTTTGCCATCTTTGTCTCATTGGGGAGATTTATCTTCACGTCCTGTCCCATAGCCAAACAGGAAGTGAGAGGAAAGCCTTGCAAATTAAGGGAATTTCTTGTGGACCCCTAGGTCACCAGAACTAATGCCCTCATTGTAAGATTTCCCCTCTATTACTTTTCTGCATACAACCCAAAATTTGCGATTTTCTTTTACTTTCACTTGCAATAATAATGGTAAACAGGACAAATAGAGAGGGTGAATCTCCCTAATGGGGGCACAGATAGCTATATAACCTGACAGATATTCTAATTTCTCTCCACTCAATCCAAAACTAAAGCCCTGTACACACAGGCAGTGTCAGGAGACATTTCCCGGTTAAAAAAAAAAAAAAAAAAAAAAACGGCTAACATTCTGCCCGTGTGTATGCCGGTCTGTCGGACGTGCAAGCTGGAAAACCAGCAGCCGACCGACTCCCAATCAGCTCTCTCAGCGAATGGCAGAGAGCGCTGATCAGAATGTTCTGGCTGGGAGGGCCGTCCCCCTGTCAGAATACAATAGCTCAGCAGGGGAGATTGCTGAACTAACCTTGCATGGTTAATACAGTGTCTCTGACCGGAGCTGACCCGCAGGGTTGCACGGAAAAAAGCTGTTGGTGTGTACCCGGCTTTAGAAAAAAGTTTTGCCTTTTAATTATACTTTAAACACATTCTACTAACTTAACAAACAAAGTCAGTAGTATTTACCTATCACCTCCTCCCATGGATTCTGAAGTCTCAGCTGTCCTGTCCCCTGCTGGTCACTAAACCTCACCTCCTTAAAAAAAAAAAAAAAAAGTCCACCATTAGGCCAGCAGAGAGGGAAGAAAATACAGTGATTTCATGTTGCGCATGCGCCATACAAAATTACACTAATCCTATAAAAAAAAAGACATTGGTAATGTTGCCTTCCCAGGGGGCATCTGTGTGGGTGGGGCTATGTCACCATTGCCTTCAAAGAAATTAGGAAATGAAGAAATCAAAAAGTTAAGTAAAAGCAAAAAAGTTCTAAAAACATGCTGGCTGATTTTACAGCATGTAGAGGTGCATTCTGATCATGGGCGTCCACAGGTAGGGGCAAGGGGGGTCAAGTACCCCCCCCTGGAATCAGGGATCGGATCTTAATTTCAGCACAGTTGCGTTGCTATCGGGGTGGGGTGACACCATCAAGGTGCCGTCAAGCCCCCCCATCAGTGACACCATCAAGGTGCCGTCAAGCCCCCCCATCAGTGTAGTGTGACTTCGGGCTCTTTCCCTTGCTCAGTCCAGCAGAGAACTTAGCGGCGTTGTGACAAGAGAAAGGCGAGTTGCAGGCTATAAGAGGTTTCCCTTGCTCACCCTTCCTTTCTCCTGTCAGGGAGAAGAGACGGCGGCTCTCACCAGGTTCCCCACCCAGCTTCCTGCCCACTCTGTTCATTCCCTATTGGCCATAACTGGGGGCCAATCAAAGGAGACTAGGAGAGGAGAGTATCATGGGACATGTAGTCCAAAAATTTGGATTTTTCCACAGGGAGGAGGCTACAGCTTGATCAAGAGAGAGATTGAGAGACTGCAGCCTGGAAAAAAGCTGAGGGAGAGAGTGCTACAGGACAAAGAACGTGGAGTGTGCTGGGCGGAAGCCAGAGAGAGAGCCAAGCTGCCCCGCGCCACCAAAGAGAGAAAGACTGAGCCACTGCCAGGGTACAGACATGCTACACTACTGACCAGAACCGCCCCCGGGGAGCCCAGAGAGAGCGATCGTCCAGCCGGAGGGATCACTGCTGTAGTTTCGCTGGGTCTGGTTAGAGGGCCTGTTGGACATTATCCATTACTTATCCTAGGGACTGTGATACAGCTGCAGTCTCTGACCATAATAATGTTATAATGACATTGTTCAAAAGGGGCGGTGCATGGGTGACCCTAAAATGATGCGCCCCCCCCCTGAAAAAAGTTATGCAGACACCCATGATTCTGATGTGAATTTTAGGTAAAGGTTAAAGAGAAACTTCAGTAAACTATACACTATAAACAGTAACTATATAGACACGTACAGTAAACAATACATTGGTTGTTTGCACAAATTCATTTGATTACTTTTCTCACATCCCAAATCACATTTCATTAGGATCCAAAAACCCAATTAATTAGCACCCTGAGTGTCTTGAAGTTCAGTACAGTCTGGAAATGCTTCTGATCTTTGTTTTTCTGCCTTCCTACATTCAACTATGTGCTGTCTCGGTGGTTCTAAATTTAGGATACTGATTAATTAACCAGATTTGGCCAATGTCTACTCCACAGGTGTAGACTGTATATGCGTAGATTTGATTTTTTCAGTGCTTGTCTTCTGTCCCTTGAAAAAAAAAAAAAAAAAAAAATCTTATTTTTAATGAATTAATTCCGTATCTGCTTGTGCTTTATATCTTCCACATACTACTTTCAAGGGTGCAGCGCTCCCCTTTAAAATGTTCAGTGCATAAATTAATTAATATATAAAGTTCCTTAAGTGATCATAAAAATAATATTAATAAAATACAATAACTATTATATACAAATACATATAAAAATATATCAAAGTGAGTCCATCATTCAGTGCCAGTCCATAAAGATATATAAAATCTTTGAATCAAGTAATCCCATACCCCAAAAATAATCCTGTGTGCATCGACTCTTGTTCACCACGGTGCCCTTCATCCTACCTAAGGGTGTCTTCTCAGCTGCTTGGGTGGACCCCACTATCTAGACCTTTGAGAAAGCCCATTGGGCATTTTTACTCATAATACATATATTGTATGGGAGCGATCTGCACTATGATTTTTTTTCCTCTTGCCTCTTACATATATGACACTACTCTAAAAGCTGTGGACTGGAATTGAATCTGTTAGTGGAGGCAGTGCCACTTTTACACTGCAAAGGCGCATACTCACATCCTTTAGGTAGTGGGGTCCATCCAAGCAGAGAAGACACTCTTAGTTGGAGTGAAGGGCGCCATGGTGAACAAAGGTTAATACACACAGGATTGTTTTTGGTGTATGAGATTACACGGGTCACGGATTTTATACATACACTATATTACCAAAAGTATTAGGACGCCTGCCTTTACACGCACATGATCTTTAATGGCATCCCAGTCTTAGTCTATAGGGTTCAGTATTGAGTTGGTCCACCCTTTGCAGCTTTAACAGCTTCAACTCTTCTGGGAAGGTTGTCCACAAGGTTTAGAAGTGTGTCTATGGGAATGTTTGACCATTCTTCCTGAAGCGCATTTGTGAGGTCAGGCACTGATGTGGATGAGAAGGCCTGGCTCGCAGTCTCCGCTCTAATTCATCCCAAAGGTGTTCTATCAGGTTGAGGTCAGGACTCTGCACAGGCCAGTCAAGTTACTCCACCCCAAACTTGCTCATCCATGTCTTTATGGACCTTGCTTTGTGCACTGGTCCAAATCATTTGGTGGAGGGGGATTATAGTGTGGGGTTGTTTTTTGGGGGTTGGGGTTGGCCCCTTAGTTCCGGTGAAGAGAACTCATAAGGCCTCAGCATACCAAGACATTTTGGACAATTTCATGCTCCCAACTTTGTGGGAACAGTTTAGGGATGGCCCCTTCCTGTTCTAACATGGCTGTGCACCAGTGCACAACAAGGTCCATAAAGACATGGATGAGCGAGTTTGGAGTGGAGGAACTTGACTGGCCTGTACACAGTCCTGACCTCAACCCCATAGAACACCTTTGAAATAAATTAGAGCGGAGACTGTAAGCCAGGCCTTTTCGTCCATATCAGTGCCTGACCTCACAAATACCCTTCTGGAAGATTGGTGAAACATTCCCATAGACACACTCCTAAACCTTGTGGACAGACTTCCCAGAAGAGTTGAAGCTGTTATAGCTGCAAAGGGTGGGCCATCTTAATATTGAACCCTATGGACTAAGCCTGGGATGCCATTAAAGTTCATGTGTGTGTAAAGGCAGGCATCCCAATACTTTTGGTAATATAGTATATATATCTTTATGGACTGGCACTGAAAGATGGACTCACTTTGATATATTTATATATATTTGTATATAATAAATATTGTATTTTTATTTTATTATTATTATTTTTATGATCACTGATGAACTTTATATATTAATTTAATCTAGGCACTTAAGTATGGAAGGAGATCGCTGCACCTTTGTAGGTAGTATACATTAATTGGCATTTGCACAGACTGGTGTTTAACTGCCTCCTATATGACTTAGTTTTGTAGCACGGTGTTCTTGGATTTAGCTATAAGGATAGCGTGGAAGGTTTATTTACATATACAATGGAACCTTGGTTAACGAGTAATGTGATTAACGAGCGTTTTAAAAGACAAGCAACTTTTTTTTAAAAATCCTGTCTCGGTTTGCGAGTGTTGTCTCGCAAAATGAGCAGAATTCAAGCTAATGTGGTGTGCAGTACTGCATTTGGCCAGAAGTGCGGGGGCGCCAGTGACACTCTGAACGGTTCCGAGCCGTTTGGAAATACTCATTTCCCGAGCGCCCCCCCCCCCACCTCTGGCCACATGCGGTATTGCATGCAATAGAAGTCAATGCGGAACGAATTATCTTCGATTCCATTGACTTCTATGGGAAAACTTGCTTTGATATGTGAGTGCTTTGGATTACAAGCATTCTCCTGCAACGAATTATGCTCATAATCCAAGGTTCCACTGTACATTAATTATCCCCTACATAGCTTGCTTCACATTTTGAGGAAACACTCTACATCCCTGTCATAAAGTGTTTTTGTAAGACCCCTTTCACACTGCAGGCGTTTTTCAGGCGCTACAGCGCTAAAAATGGCACCTGAGGGCGTCAAAAAAGTCCTGCCAGCAGCTTCTTTGGAGCGGTGAAGGAACGGTGAACTCACCGCTGCTCCCCATTGAAATCAATGGGGCAGCGCTGCGATCCCGCCGGCAAAACGCTCCAGTGGTGTTTTTCGGGCGGATTTAACCCCTTTTCAGCCACTAGCGGGGTGTTAAAACCGCCCCAAATAGCGCTGCTAAAACATCGGTAAATCTGTGCTAAAAATAGCGCTGCTTTACCGCTGACGCCGGTGGCGGCTTGGTGTGAAAGCCCTCTAAACCAATTCCAATAACAATAATGGATACATTTGTAAAGTTCTGGTGGTTTGCCTTGCCTTGCTTTGTCCTCAGTGTCTAATTACAAAACAACAAGCTACACAAAGTTTGTCTAAATATCCAATATCCGAAATGGTATTCAATGGCTCTTGCTTTTGCAGGACTGAAGATGGTAAATGTATCTTTTGTATTACTATATACATAGTATGAGTCCATTGTTTTTTTTTTGTATCGTAGGTTTAAATGGTAAGAACATTGTTTTTTGACCTATTTATTTATTTTAATTTTAAAAGAAGTTACTTTTAATTTACGTTTTAAACAGTTGTCGTATATAGGGTATCAGTGTTTATGTAAAATCTTTATTTTATAAAAGAACATTTAGACCCCTTTCACACTGAAGGCATTTTTCAGACATTTTAGAACTAAAGTGCCTTTCAAGCACTCGGGCTTTCACACTGGGGCGGTGCGCTTGCAGGACCGAAAAAAAAGTCCTGCAAGCAGCATCTTTGGAGCGGTGCGGGAGCAGTGTACACACTGCTCCTAAACAGGCCCTGTCTTTGAAATCAATAGGCAGCGCTGCCAAAGCGCCTGCAAATCGATTTGGCAGCAGCGCATTACGGGCGATTGAAACCCCTTATTAACCCCTTCTTTGGGGTTAAAAGCACCCCGCTCCCTCCCGCACAACGCCGGTAAAGCGGCCATGCTAGCAGTGTGAAAGGGCTCTAAATATACACTGATCAGCCATAATGTTATGATTATGACATTGAGTAAGTCCCCCTTTTGCCACTAAAAACCACACCCTTTGCCACTAAAACAATCCCAACACATCGTGGCATGGATGTCACTAGACCTCTGAGGCCCTATTCACACCTTAGCGACTTGAAATCGATTTCCTGATTCCAAATTCCACTAAAATGATGACAGAACATGGTGCAATGCGATGCGCAAAAATTGCAGGAAAATGGGCATGGAAAAAAAGCTTGAAGCCCTCCTTTGGCACGTTTGTTGTGTGTGGGGCAGCAGGTTCAAGTTAACAGGCTGACTCATGTGCGACGTGCAAAAACAAGACCCAAAATACAACACGCATGTACGGATTCCTGCTACATGAAATGTGACTGGGGCCTAAGGGTTTGCTGTGATAGCTGACACCACCAAGCCATCAGTAGCAGATCCTTTAAGTCCTGTAAGTTGTGAGGTGGGGGCTCCATGGAATTTACTTTTTTTTCCAGCACATCCCACAGATGCTCGATTGGAATGAGATCTGGAGGAGTTAGAGGCCAAGTGAAAATCTTAAAGCGGAACGCAAGGCTCCTTCAAAAAAAAAATAAAAGTCAGCAGCTACAAATACTGTAGCTGCTGACTTTTAATATTATGACACTTACCTGTCCACAAATCCAGCAGTGTCTTCACCTGAGCCAATTTTTCAGTCGGCTCTCAGGTGCTGCCGCCTCCGTCTCAGGTAAGGGAAACTGACAGTGAAGCCTTCCCTACTGCACATGCAAGAAGCACGCTGCGGTTTGTGAATAGCCCAGCGCTGGGGGGTAGGAGGAGGGGGGCCGAACTTCCGGATGAGTTTGCCATGGCAAAGTCACCTGGAAGTGGGAGGGGGTACCTGTCAAAACCAGGTACCCGCTCCCTTCCCTCTGAAAGGTGCCAAATGTGGCAGTGGAGGGTGGGGGGGATGGAGCTCTGCTTTAAACTCATAGTGGTGTTCCTCAAACCATTTTCAAACTATTTTTGCAGTGTGGTAGGGCGCAGAAAACTGCCATCAGGAAATACCATTTCCATTAAGGGGTGTACGTTGGTCAGCAAAAATGTTTAGGTAGGTGGTACAAGTCAAATAACATTCACATGAATGGCAGGACCCAAGGTTTCCCAGCAGAACATTGTTCATAGCCTCACACTGCTGGGCTGCCTTCTTCCCATACTATATCCTGATGCCATCTATTCCTCAGGTAAGCAATGAACCCACCCTGCCATCCATATGATGTAGAAGAAAACATGATTCATCAGACCAGGCTACCTCCTTCCATTGATCTGTAGTCCAGTTCTGATGCTCACGTGCCCATCGTAGGCACTTTTGGCTGTGGACAGCATGGGCACCCTGACCCTTCAGCGGCTATGAAGTCCCATAAACTACAAACTGCAATGCCAATTTTTTCTGCTTTCAATGCATCAACTTCATGAACAACATGTTTACTTGCTGCCTAATATATCCATTGATTTTCAGATGCCACTGTAATGTGTAAATCAGTGTTACTTACTTATGCCCAGTACACACTGGATCAAATAAACCCCCCCCCCCCCCCCCGGTTTGAATGGAAAAAAAAAACCTGACAGCTCAGATCGGAGATGCTGTACAAACAATCCAATGTTAGTACAGCAATCTCCCCTGCTTAACTGTTGTGTTCAGAGGGGGTGACACCCCCCCCCGCCTGAACACTCCAGTCAGTGCCAGATGTCCTGTTTTTTTAAGGTGGGTGCTCAGATGTGGTAAAACTATGGTTAAGCCCATTGGCTGAGAGCGCTGATTGGCAGCTGGTCGGCTGCTGGTTTTCCAGCATGCTCATTTGACAGAGGCTGGGCATTTAGCCAGCTTCTGTCAGTCCAGCTGCCATAAACACGGGCTAAATGTCGGCTGGCCAATGTTTCCCGACATTCGGCCCATATATACTAGACTTTAACCTGTCACTGATCATAAAATTATGGCTGCTCAGCTAGGACAGGGGGACTCTGAAGACTATATATTCTGATCTCCATGCTCTTCAAGTCATTTAGGAAGCATAGTTGTAAGCTGGAATACTTCTCCAATTAGTAAATATGAATCGTTGATGGGCAGTACTTCATATTTACTAAATTAAATATGTTGAGGAGACAAGTTATCAAAATATGTTTTTAGCCCTGAATGGAAAACATGAGACTTATTAATACATTGAAAGTGATGCATCCCTGTGAAAGGATCATGTAAAAAGCCCCTTGTGTTTTGTAATCTAATATACGAACTGCGCCTTTTTGTAATAATATGAATGAACCATCATGACTCCATTTTATTACCCCCACCATCTTATGTGAAGTCTCTTATTGTGTAAGCATGTGTAAGAATGTTTTTCTTGATCAAGCCGGTTCTAGGAATGTATATCCTGTTTAGCCCTAGGTAATCAGCTAAGCTATGTGACTAATGACCAGATGTCCTATCTAACTATTGATAGATATACATCAAGTTACACACTGGTATAACCCTAGACACGTATGCAGTAAACTAACCACTCCCCCTCCTTTGTTCTATACTGAATATAAGCTACTTTCATGCTCAATAAAGATAGACATATGAATGCACAACCTGCCTTGTTCGTTCATTCAGTGTCTCCAGATATCTGAGGGTGCTGTTGGTGTACCTACAAGAAGGGTGGTCATCCAGAATACCTAATATTTCCTTTCACCCTGAACTTTCCAATTGTCTAAGGCTGAGGTTCTGGTTTAATATTAACATTATGGTCATATGTTAATACACACAGTATAGGTATCCTTTTACTAGATTTTTTTTTTACTAAATTTTTATTCAGCTTGAGAATTCGTAGACAATAAACCTTATTATTACATTCATCACATCTAGAAATAGTACAACGTGTTGGAGGGTTACATTGGTAAATGTAAAACGAGGACATACTTGCTTTTCCCATCTGTCAGAGGTCCACCATGTTCACTCGATAGAGAAAATTCTCAACTAGATGAGCCCTTAGGCAGTTCGATCATATCACATATGCACAATGTAGCCAAGTGCCACTCACTGTGAAAACTTTGTCCTTGGTGATGTCCCTGTTGATTATATTGATCACCTGCGTCACAAGCTACTCTTATAATATACTAGGCAGAGCAAAGGAGGGATGGGTGTCTTATTCTATCTGCTGATTTAATATCATGTTTGACATGGTTAATTGCCATCTTTCTCAACCAATTAGCAAAGCAGATTAAAGGTGATATACTTAGTAAATTGAGCTGCATTTCATTTTAGGATGAGAGTAGAAAATTCTTTCCATTAATGATAGGAGTTCGATGCCTTGCCTCCTATAATGATGATAGATCAGATGATAGTGAAAGATTGTCAGAGGCGCCTAATAGCACAATCATGCTCTGCCTATCGGTGTTTGTGCATGTTGGCATATTTAAGTTAAATGCATATGTTTCTTTTTTAAGTTGGATATTAACATTAGCACTGAGGATGGTCGTGGATTTTGGTAATTTAGTTGAATTTTTTTTTAATGTTTATAAGTTGTTTTTTTATGTGACTTTTGTACCTTTGAAATTTTCATATTAAAATCAATATTTATTACAGGGTGCTTCTGTGAAATCCTATTTTTTAACCTATTTTTGGTTTGTGGACTATGCATAGTAATATTGTCTAGCATAGAAGGTATAAGTAGAAGGTTAATACGCCACACAATAGCGCCCCCTATATATTTTACATACTGTTCCGTGTGTGAGATCACACATTATTTGGGTGGCAGCTGGTTCACTATTTTGCCGTCAGGGCAATTTATACACTTATATTGCATTTAGTATTGGGGGCGCGGGGGGTACTCCTATTTACTATGTGACACTGCAATGACTTCCTCCATCTCTCTCTGATGCTTCCTACAGTGGTCTATGAACTAGAGACCAGTGAGGTTGTGCATCCCTGCTCTGACTCTGAGCCCCGGTTCACTCCAGTGCGCTGTGCAATATCGCATTTGATTCGCACCGCACTACAGTGTAAATCACAAGCGATGTCTATGCGATGCGATTTCAGCCATACAGATAGTATGCCTGAATTTGCATCGCATGTGGACCAAACTTGCACAGGACCCTTTTTTTGGTCCATACCAGAATCAGATCCCATGCGATCTGATTCATGTCCAAACTGACGGTTCGCACTGCGATATGCAAAGTGATTTGGGGGTGTCATTACTTTCTATTGACGCTCCCAGCAGTTTGCATAGTGCAGTGTGAACTGCCTTGCGAGTCAGGTGTGATCCAGAAACCCGCAGTGGATTCTCAGGGTTTCCGTATCGCACAAATGTGACCCGAGCCTGAAAAGAGCTATATGGCAGGCGACCAGTTACACTCTACAGCAAAGAAGTAAATAATTGCCAAAAAAAAATTTAAAATGCTACACAGCTCCACCCACTGGCCAAAACAAACATTGTTAGTATGAAATTCGCTTATGCAATATTTTATATGTAGCTAAGTATAAAAAAAAATCTTAAATCTGTAACGCTTAGTTCCAAAAATGACAAATACAAAAAATGATCTACATCCCCTATAATGTTAGTATAAAAGTGGTTTAAGTGCTATGAAATATCTAAGTACCATCTAAAGTCTGTGACACACAGTACAACACCCTATTCAATGACCCTATGCAACACCTAGGTGAGGATAGGGTTAAGATTAAGGTTATTGTAGGGTACTATAACATGTAAGTTTTGACAGATGGTTGTTTATTATGACATACTGAGATTTTTCAGTCTTACATGACAGCTCCTTCTCAGTTCTCAGTGTGAAGCAGGGAATAAAGGTGTCTATCTAATCCCAAGAACAAACATGTAGTATACTGCAATTTACCAGTCCTTAGATATGATGACTGCACTGCACTTTTTTTTTTCTTTTTTTCAGGCTTGTTTCTTTTATTTCATCTGTGATCCTGCTAGTAACACTCTACTGACTTAGTGTTATCAAACCCACAACAGTAAACTCAGTGTGTATATGCAGCAAAGCATACTTGTTATACTCACTGTGGAACCTAAGGGGTTAATCCAACGCATTGTGTAAAAAGGCTGTTTGATACTGTCTTCTCTGAGCCTCCCGTTCTTCCACTGTCCCCAATTCACCTCCTGATAGTACAGAGCCTTTGGAGTCACTCTACACATGCTCAGTTTGGTGTGTATTGCTAGAGAACTTTTTTTTTTTGGCAGAGTGCATATAATCAGCGCAGGGCCAATCAGCACTGTCCAGACAGAGGGTCAGGGGTCATGCAGCCTCATAGGACAGTCAGAGTATAATGAAAACTCCTCCTACAAGCTTTAACCAGTGCTCGGCCAGACACTGATAGACATCACAAGATTGCCATATGCTGCTGATGAGAAAAGGTATTTAGCAGTTTATATTTACTAAAATAATTGCATTTCCAAGTTCTGTGTACTGTTGGAGACCAGATATAGTGAATGCAGGGTCCTGGGTTTAGTAACACTTTAGGATGACAATGTTTACCCACAACATTGAACATCTAAAGAGTCACTGTGGCACACTAGGACAGAGACCTAGGACTACAGGATACCTACCCCCTCTCTTCTCCATAATATGGGGGAGCTGTTCTGTAGTTCACAGTGGGAGCAAGGCTAACTGAGCAGCAAAGGCAGAGGACAAGGCAAATTAGACAAACTTTTAATTTCTTTATTTAAAAGACCAAAAGGGAGCAAATAAGAGAAGTCCATTGTTAGGGTTTACATATAATTTAACTACGTGTGCTTCATCCCTGTCCATTAAGAGACAGATTCAGGTACTACAGACTGATTGTTTATGGAGTCTGTCTCTGGCCAGCCATACTCCTGATGCTAAATAGCAACAAAATAAAATGACATATTTCATTAATAAAGCAACTCAACTGTATCTGAGCACCAGAAACTGAAAACGCTGTTTAATTAATTTTTAGCATTCAAAGCAAACACACCCATCCATGTCTCCATGCTTTATTTTGTTGAGTAATTTGAAAAGCACCCCCTAGCATTTTAGCTGTGGCCATCTTAAATAAGGAGAGATGATTAATGTAGCATTTACTTCCTGGTATCCCTCTGCCCTTTGCTCAGGCATTCAGGAAGGAGGGTGTGCTTACCTGAAAAAAACCCTTCCTAAACGCTGTTTGATTTATTTTTAATATTCATAGCAAACTCCCCCATCCACCCATGTCTTGTTTATTTTGTTAAGTAATCACTTTAAAAAACAACCCCCTAGCATTTCTGGCCCTGGCCATCTTAAGGAAGGGCAAATGATGAATGTAGCATTTATTTCCTGAAATCCATCTGTCCTTAGATAAAGCATGCATGCAGAAGGGTGTGCTTGACTGAGAAACCCCCCCCCTCCTCCTTCCTCTCCCCTCCTCCCACCTCTCCCCTCCTCCCCTCCTGAAGACTCCTGGGATGTATGATATCATTTGCCTAGGCAAGAAACCAGGAAGTAACTGAATTAAAAAAAACTAAAAATACTAATGCTGGAAGGATTAAAAATAATCAGTGATGATTGGGAGAGTGAAGTTCCACTCTTCCAATACGTCTAATTTCCAAGTATTGTTTAGAATTAGATGGCTTTTACATGAAAATACAGATATATGAGAAAGCTTATAAATATTTTCATATATTTATATTTTCCTGAATATATTAATTATACAACTGTATTTGCATTTAAGTTTAATGCACTAATCATGACTCCTAAATGGATCATTATCCCAACTGGCCCCCATAAAACCTATAAACATGATAACCACACAAGTGCAGCAGCACATCAAAACATATGAGTGCAATTGATCATGAAACCTGAATCATGAAATGATTCTTTTTTCTCCCATGTAGAGTCAGATTAAACCTGCGGTACCTAGGCACTACCAGAAATCTGCACAGAAGCCGGTGATTACCTTGTAATAGGACTTCTCTCCAAGCCCAGCCTAATGTACAGTGTTTGGACAGTGAGGATTACCATAATAAAAATGTCACCTGCCTAATGACTGTGCCCATCTGTCACCATTTAAATAAGCCAAGGAGTTCAGATTTCATTTTGAGAAGTTATATTAGGCTTGTGACTGGCTTCTAATCTAAGGATCATGTAGATTCAGCAGTACATTAAGTAATGAAGAGGTCAGGAGATCCGATTTTCTCTGCTACTGATAACACTTGAAAAAATAATTGATTTCTGCCAAGGACCTGTACCGCACATTCAGAAGAAAGAAACAAGAATTTCTATATGGAAAAGGATTTAAAGCAGAAGTAAAAACTCACTCAATCAACCTTAACTATATTAAATCCTTCCCTAAGCTTCCTCGATTAATATACAATATTTCTTTGGATTTCCTGTTTTCATGCACTATGTAGTTCAAACGATTAGGCTCCATTCACATTCACATATAATGTATGTCTTGGGTTTAATATCCCTGATAGCAAAGATAACTTGCCACAAATTTGTGGCAGTGTTGAATTGTAAGTCTGTTAACTTGCTTCACATTTTCACAGACGAGTTGTACACTTGCAGAGCACTTGAAGCCCAAGTTTTAGGTGACACTTTTCCAATTTGTAGCAAATTTGCGTGGCAAGACTCTAGCAAGAGCAAAGTTGCAGTAGTGAGTCTAAAGCAAGAGCTCTGCAAGTCTACAACATGAAAATTCAGCCACAGTGACCCCTGTGGTGGGAGGACTATTGCACAACTTAACTGAACCAGAACGTGCAGCAGACTTGCAGAATGTTTGCAAAGAAAGTTGATCTGGAGTCATGCGGACTTGCTGCAATTGAGCAACAAACTTGTGCATGAAAACAAGAAATCCAAAGTATTGTATACTAATCAAGGAGACTAATGCTGTGTACACACGGGTGGACATTTTGACCTAACTCGTCCGCCGGAATGAATCCATCGGACAATCCGACCATGTGTGGGCTTCATCGAACTTCCGACGGACCTTTTCGGACGAAAATCAGACAGACTTTAGATTTTATCTTCTGAAAGTTAAAAGATCAAAAAATAAAATAAGATTCCTGGTGGATATTCGTATATGAATTTCTAATTAGTCTACCCAATGTGTGCGGTACAGGTCCTTGGCAGAAATCAAATATTTTTTCAAGTGTTATCAGTAGCAGAGAAAATCGGATCTCCTGACCTCTTCATTACTTAATGTACTGCTGAATCTACATGATCCTTAGATTAGAAGCCAGTCACAAGCCTAATATAACTTCTCAAAATGAAATCTGAACTCCTTGGCTTATTTAAATGGTGACAGATGGGCACAGTCATTAGGCAGGTGACATTTTTATTATGGTAATCCTCACTGTCCAAACACTGTACATTAGGCTGGGCTTGGAGGGAAGTCCTATTACAAGGTAATCACCGGCTTCTGTGCAGATTTCTGGTAGTGCCTAGGTACCGCAGGTTTAATCTGACTCTACATGGGAGAAAAAATAATTTCACGATTCAGGTTTCATGATCAATTGCACTCCTATGCTTTGATGTGCTGCTGCACTTGTGTAGTTATCATGTTTTTATTTTTTATCAGGTTTTATGGGGGCCAGTTGGGATAATGATCCATTTAGGAGTCATAATTAGTACATTAAACTTAAATCAAATACAGTTGTATAATTAATATATTCAAGAAAATATAAATATATAAAAATATAATTTATAAGCTTTCTCATATATATTGATGTTCATGTCAAAGCCATCTAATTCTAAACAATACTTGGAAATTAGATGTATTGGAATAGTGGAACTTCACTCTCCCAATCATCATTGATTATTTTTAATCCTTCTAGCATTAGTAATTTTTTTTTAAATTCAGTTACTTCCTGGTTTCTTGCCTAGGCAAATGATGTCATACATCCCAGGAGTCTTTCGGGGAGGGGAGAGGAGGGGGGGGGGTTTCTCAGCACACCCTCCTGCATGCATGCTTGAGCTAAGGACAGATGGATTCCAGGAAGTAAATGCTACATTAATCGTTTGCCCTTCCTTAAGATGGCCATGGCCAGAAATGCTAGGGGGTTGTTTTTTTAACCTGATTACTCAATAAAATAAAGTTAGAAGACATGGGTGGATGGGAGTTTGCTTTGAATATTAAAAATAAATTAAATAGTGTTTTTTCGTTTATGGTGCTCAGATGCAGTGCATATCCACTTTAAAGCATTTTTATTGCCCAGTGGTTACTGCAAATACATAGTTTCATTTTAAAACAAAACTAAAGCTGGCCATGCATGGATTGAAATTTGCTCGTTCAGCAGGGACTAGCTGAATTTCAATCTATGTATGGGCAGGCTGGTTGTACAAAAGTTGATTTACTGATTGGCTTCTGTAAAACCAGCCTGTCAGATTTTCTCTGCTCGATCAGCGTTGCAGGCTATAGCCGATGGTGCTGATTGGTGTTCTCTAATGGTGGGAAAGTCTCACTGCTGCCAGAATACAATAGCTGAGGATTTTTTTTTGTTCAACCCAGTGCTTGAACAAAAAACAAAATGACTCATTTATGGGCTGCTTTAGCAATATCCACAAATTGTAATTCAAATACTTGCTCCAACAATCCAGAACAACTATTACATTTTAATTTCACTTAACGATAATTCTCCCGCTCTACAAGACTCTGGTCCGGCCGCACCTGGAGTATGCTGTCCAGTTCTGGGCACCAGTCCTCAGGAAGGATGTACTGGAAATGGAGCGAGTACAAAGAAGGGCAACAAAGCTAATAAAGGGTCTGGAGGATCTTAGTTATGAGGAAAGGTTGCGAGCACTGAACTTATTCTCTCTGGAGAAGAGATGCTTGAGAGGGGATATGATTTCAATTTACAAATACTGTACTGGTGACCCCACAATAGGGATAAAACTTTTTCGCAGAAGAGAGTTTAATAAGATTTGGGGCCACTCATTACAATTAGAAGAAAAGAGGTTTAACCTTAAACTACGTAGAGGGTTCTTTACTGTAAGAGCGGTAAGGATGTGGAATTCCCTTCCACAGGCGGTGGTCTCAGCGGGGAGCATTGATAGCTTCAAGAAACTATTAGATAATCACCTGAATGACCGCAACATACAGGGATATGTAAGGTAATACTGACACATAATCACACACATAGGTTGGACTTGATGGACGTGTCTTTTTTCAACCTCACCTACTATGTAACTATGTAACTATGTAACTTGCCCGCAATGGATACATGTTTATAATACAAAACTATTACAGTTTTAGGCTTCAGGCTTTGAGGGGGGTAAAGGTTTGGCAGCAAAGTGTATATGAGGTAGGAAGGGTGGTGACCAAAGAAAATAAACATTCTTCATCCAAAGAAGCTATGTATCATCTAAGACCCTGGCAGAACAATAAATGTCAAGCTGGGAAGGGATAGGGAATGTATATGCATAGCCTACAGAATGGGACAACACGGCATAGGGAATGTACAATACAGTGTACTGAACGACGTGGTGTGGAATATAGAATGTACAACACAGTGTACAGAATGAGGTGGTGTGGAATA
Source organism: Aquarana catesbeiana (assembly GCF_042186555.1). Classification (NCBI taxonomy): domain Eukaryota; kingdom Metazoa; phylum Chordata; class Amphibia; order Anura; family Ranidae; genus Aquarana; species Aquarana catesbeiana. The sequence goes on along the minus strand of NC_133327.1, from coordinate 609,025,584 downwards.
GGGACTGTACAACACAGTGTACAGAATGAGGTGGTGTGGAATAGGGACTGTACAACACAGTGTACAGATAAAGGTTGTGCAGAATAACCGACAAAGACGACTGTCAAGCTGGGAAGGGGAAGGGATAAGGAATGTATAGTGCAGTGTACAGAATGGAGTGGTGTGGAATAGGAAATGTACAATACAGTGTACAGAACGAGGTGGTGTGGAATAGGAAATGTACAATACAGTGTACAGAATGAGTTGGTGTGGAATACAGGGGCGGATCCAGAGTCTAGTCTCGGGAGGGGCACTGCCAGAAAATGTTTTTTTGCGGGCAATTTATCGGGGCAATGGCTGGTGTTGGCGCTTTCATCATCACTGCACCATGGTTGTTATGGTGTCAGGATGATTGAAGCGCATTATTTCTATTATTACATTGTAATATGAAATGAAATGGTTCAACTCACCATAATGCAGAATCAGTGGGAACCCTGAGTGTGTCACTTTCCATGTCGACCTGCCTTCAGATGCAGCTTGTCACTTGCCACGTCCCTGCCACAAGCTGCATATTGTCACTTGCCTGCCACCAGATACTAATTGTCACTTGCCATGTCGCCTGCCACATGCTGCTGATTGTCACTTGCTACGTCACCCACCACACATTGCGGATTACACTTGCCACGTCACCTGCCACATGTTGCTGATTGTCACTTGCCACATGTTGCTGATTGTCACTTGCCACGTCACCTGCCGCACATTGCGGATTACACTTGCCACATCATCTGCAACATGTTGCTGATTACACTTGCCACATGACGTTGCGGATTACACTTGCCACGTCACCTGCCACATGTTGCTGATTGTCACATCACCTGCCACACATTGCTAATTGTCGTTGGCCTGCTAAGGTGCAGATTGTCAGAGTGAAGGCAGGCAGCAGAGAGATGATGTAATCTCTCTGCTGCCCGCAGCTGTACAGTGAGGGCGGAACTGCAGTGATGCAGGGTGGGTGCTGAGAGATGATGTCTTCTCTCTGCTCCCCCCCGCCAGCTCACTGACTGACCAGCCTCTCCGTTCACCTGTGGACCGGCCCGCCCCCTCACTCGATGTCTGCCCTGCACGCCCGCACACTCAGCTGGCGACCCCCCCCCCCCATTCGTCCGCTGACCTGCCTGCTCAGGCTCTCTCTCACCTGAATATGGAATGTACAATACAGTGTACAGAATGAGCTGGTGTTGAATAGGGAATGTACAATGCAGTGTACAGAATGAGGTGGTGTGGAATAGGGAATGTACAATGCAGTGTACAGAATGAGCTGGTGTGGAATAGGGAATGTACAATACAGTGTACAGAATGAGCTGGTGTGGAATAGGGAATGTACAATGCAGTGTACAGAATGAGGTGGGATAGAATAAAGAATGTACAACACAGTGTACAAAATGATGTGGTATGGAATGTAGGGAATGTTACAGCACAATGTACAGAATGGTACATTATGAAATGAGGAAAGTATAGTACAGTGATTACCACCTCCTAAATTTTTCAAGCTGTGTGAAGTTGAAAGCTGATGATATCAGATCACATCTAACTTTAAATACCTACATATAACACAATGAAACCCAGTCTATGATCCTTCTTATCTATCATTTCTCCCAATATAGACTTGATCACACTTGTAACACACGCCTGAAAGTCATTTGTGTATGCCTTTCACATTTTCATGGGTTCCCCCCTGCCATATTTTTAAATTTTATATACAAATTTTTAATGGTCACTTGTTGCTCAATAGTGTGCTGAGCATCCTCACAGAACAAAAGCATAGAGACAAAAATCATTTACAGTCACACAGTCTGTTGTTTTCAATTAGTCTGGCCACAGACACTAGAGGGGTGCCAGACATGCATACACGGTCCACTGGTCCCCGGGGCACACAAAGCTGCCTATTACTCCACAAACTCATCAGCTCAGTTTTGCCAAGCTGACAAGTTTTCCTCAAAAGAAATAAAGGGGAAGCAGATGGGGACAGCACAGTTCAGGCTTCTGACATTGGTTTATCATCAGGGGAAAAGCAACAGGTTTTTTTCACCTGCCCAATTGATGTTACCTGTAAACTGCCAGCTGACTGACTTGGGAGCCACTCTTAATAAAATGGTCTACTGATGCAAATGGTTAACTTTGGTCACAGAAGACTTACATCAGGGGTGCCCAACCTTTTGAAGAGTGAAGGCCACTTAAGCGACTTGGTAACTGATTGCGGGCCACAATGAGCAGAGAAGGCAGATGACAGGTCCATGTCCACTCTGCATATGCAGAGCAGACACAGACACAACCCGCTCTATTCTGAGCCCTCCAATCCGATCCACCCAGATGGAAGGGGACTGTTTACCATCTGTTTTTTAGCGAATTAGATTGGAGGTAGGCGGGTGCAAACAAACACAAGTCCGTTTAGATCTGCCACTCAATAGAGGTGAATGGAGGCTCCGATTGGGTCGGACAGATCGTGTGAAAGGTGTGAAAGGTAGAAAACTTACATAAAACAAGGTAAAAACAGTAAATTCGCCGGCCGGCAAGCGAGCACCCATCCACAATAGGATAGCAATGACGTCAGAGCGTCAACCTCCCGACGTACATTTCACCTACAAATGGTGTCGTCTGGGGAACCTCACATTTATTAAAAATCATTAAAAGCGAAAACAGTATTTAAAAACAGGAAACTGGAGCGATCTGCGCTCCACGGCTCGAAACCGGAAGTGATGCAATGATGCTGTATAGTCCCTCCCTACGCGTTTCGTCTATGGGACATCATCTGGACCACTCCAGCTGACCTCCCATAGACGAAACGCGTAGGGCGGGACTATACAGCGTCATTGCATCACTAATGATTTTTAATAAATGTGAGTACCCATCAGTATTATTAATAAATGTTTGGATATTTGTATGGTATCACACTATGGATTCTCTTTCCTCTCTACATGTGGGCAACATCTAAGAGGTTAACAGTGAGTAGACCACTTACATCGCAGACAAGGAGGCACTTGGAGAACACAGGACAGGAAGTTTCCTCCCACTCCACAGGCTGCACAGTGGCTCATACTGTGAAGGTGAAATACCTCCTTGTGGGGTGAATAATAGTGGTGAGTGCATTTCTTATGGGGCACTGTTTTCCAAGAAGCACAGAACAATTTGAAAGAGCACATTGTCACTTTATTGGACTTGTTTTATACACCAGGGTTTAAGGACGGTATATGCATATTTCTGAACCCAGTTTCACAGCAACAATATACACCAGTCATATATGTTGAATTTTTTTGCACAGAAATGTCACTTTGAATTGCAGGTTTTGCACAGGATTGTGTTTTCGTTTGAACATAACATTATGCATTATATATAAGCGGTTAGGTAGTTTACACAGTAGGATTTTTTGTGTATTTTTGTGAATATACAAATATTTATTTTCTGCACTTTTATTGTCACTTTTTGCACTAAATGCACCCCTGACACACACCCCTCAAGTATTTAGAGGTTGTAGGTCACCTCTTAATAAGAGCAGCGCCATACCTATCCCCTCTTTTTCACAATGAGTTTGCACAACATACAATTTATTAGAGAGACCCTCTCATTGGTTAACATTGTTACATTTTTATTATTGTCTGTGCCCCCAGTGGGGGAGATTTACTATGTATTTGTACTGGAGATCATTGTCACTAAAAGTAAAAAGTAGGGTAAATCCAATGAGTTGTCACCAGAACAAGTGGTGAGGGGAAAAAAATGTCAAGAGGGACAAGTTAAAAGGGGAGAATCCCTCACTTTGTGAGATTTCCTCTAACTTCCTGTTGTGTCTCTGGGACAGAAGAGAAATTTCCCCAATGACACACAGACGGCAAAAAAATAACTAGACTGTTAACCCTTCCCTACTCTATCAAAGAATTTAAAAAAAACAAACTATGGTATACATCATTTTGGAACTACACTTCCCATGATCATGCACTCTGCACTGTAGTTAAGCATCAAGGCAAATGTAGTTCCAAAACATCTGGGGTGCCAAGGTTCGCTATCACTGGTATACATATGCTTGAACCAGTCATTTTGTGGACTTAACTTTTGATGGTTCATGTAACTGGGGCACAGCAGGAGTGTCTTATGCCTGCATGCTTTGTGCTGAAAGCATTTCCTTTATTATCTCAAGAGTTAGAAAGTATTTTTCTGTTATAGAAATTTTGTTATTTATAAATAAGGTTTTTAAACCATTAGCACAGGCTCGGAAGGTTATATACATCAAACAAATCACTCACCTATCTAAAAAAAAAAAAAAAAAAAAAAACGTAAAAAAAATAGCTATGAATTTCCTGTAATAACAAAGGGAAAATACGGCAGTCTCTGCACATTTCACTATTCTGAGTCATCAGCTGTGACATTTATAGGCATTATTGCACCAAAGGGCAGAGTCTGATTAGACACAGGAGAGCACTCTGGTGTACCTTATATGCCAAGACTGTGTCAACCTGGTACCACCTAATAGATGGTGGCATAGCACATTTATACGTAGCTGTCTTTTCAACACTTTAAAGGTGGGAATCTGACTGGTCAGCAATGTACTATCAGTCCCTTGCACAAACCTGATATGTATACCATTGTTACGTGCATGTAGTGTGAGCTTCATACGGCTGCCTATTTATTTTTATCTCTGTCTTACCAACAAAGATGAGTAGAATGTCCTGATAAAAAAAAAATATTAGTATGTTTCAGCCTCCTGATAACAATCATTTGTTCTCTTCGCTCCTCCCAAGACAACCTGCTCTTTAACTCCCATGTCACCTCCTCCCATGCTCGCTTCCAGGACTTCTCCTGAGCCTCTCCAATCCTATGGAATGCCCTATCGCAGTCTGTCCGACTATCTCCTACTTTGTCCTCTTTCAGACGATCACGGAAAACTCATCTCTTCAGAGAAGCCTATCTGGCCCCTGCCTAACAACTGTACATTTATTTTCTCCATAAGCACCTCCCCAACAGTTATTACCTCTTGTATCTCTTTGCCCTCCTTCTTAGATAGTAAGCTCTAACGAGCGGGGCCCTCTGATTCCTACTGTATTAAAGAGTATTGTATTTGTGCTGTCTACCCTCAAGTTGTTAAGTGCTGCGTAAACTGTCGGCGCTATATAAACCCTGTATAATAATAATAATTTGCACTCTTAACCACTTCTGGACCAAGCCTTTTTTGACACTTGTTGTTTACAAGTTAAAAATATGTTTTTTACAGTGGGGACGGAAAGTATTCAGACCCCCTTACATTTTTCACTCTTTGTTATATTGCAGCCATTTGCTAAAATAATTTAAGTTCATTTTTTTTTCTCATTAATGTACACACAGCACCCCATATTGACAGAAAAACACAGAATTGTTGACATTTTTGCAGATTTATTAAAAAAGAAAAACTTGAAATATCACATGGTCTTAAGTATTCAGACCCTTTGCTCAGTATTTAGTAGAAGCACCCTTTTGATCTAATACAGCCATGAGTCTTTTTGGGAAAGATGCAACAAGTTTTTCACACCTGGATTTAGGGATCCTCTGCCATTCCTCCTTGCAGATCTTCTGCAGTTCTGTCAGGTTGGATGGTAAATGTTTTTTATGTCTCTCCAGAGATGCTCAAATGGGTTTAAGTCAGGGCCATTCAAAAACAGTCATGGAGTTGTTGTGAAGCCACTCCTTCGTTATTTTAGCTGTGTGCTTAGGGTCATTGTCTTGTTGGAAGGTAAACCTTCGGCCCAGTCTGAGGTCCTGAGCACTCTGGAGAAGGTTTTCATCCAGGATATCCCTGTACTTGGCCGCATTCATCTTTCCCTCGATTGCAACCAGTCGTCCTGTCCCTGCAGCTGAAAAACACCCCCACAGCATGATGCTGCCTCCACCATGCTTCACTGTTGGGACTATATTGGACAGGTGATGAGCAGTGCCTGGTTTTCTCCACACATAACGCTTAGAATTAAGGCCAAAAAGTTCTATCTTTGTCTCATCAGACCAGAGAATCTTATTTCTCACCATCTTGGAGTCCTTCAGGTGTTTTTTTAGCAAACTCCATGTGGGCTTTCATGTGTCTTGCACTGAGGAGAGGCTTCCGTCGGGCCACTCTGCCATAAAGCCCCGACTGGTGGAGGGCTGCAGTGATGGTTGATTTTCTACAACTTTTTCCCATCTCCCGACTGCATCTCTGGAGCTCAGCCACAGTGATCTTTGGGTTCTTCTTTACCGCTCTCACCAAGGCTCTTTTCCCCCGATAGCTCAGTTTGGCCGGACGGCCAGCTCTAGGAAGGGTTCTGGTTGTCCCAAACATCTTCCATTTAAGGATTATGGAGGCCACTGTGCTCTTAGGAACTTTAAGTGCAGCAGAAATGTTTTTGTAACCTTGGCCAGATCTGTGCCTTGCCACAATTCTGTCTCTGAGCTCTTCAGGCAGTTCCTTTGACCTCATGATTCTCATTTGCTCTGACATGTACTGTGAGCTGTAAGGTCTTATAGACAGGTGTGTGGCTTTCCTAATCAAGTCCAATCAGTATAATCAAAAACATCTGGACTCAAATGAAGGTGTAGAACCATCTCAAGGATGATTAGAAGAAATGGACAGCACCTGAGTTAAATATATGAGTGTCACAGCAAAGGGTCTGAATACTTAGGACCATGTGATATTTCAGTTTTTTCTTTTTTTAATAAATCTGCAAAAATGTCAACAATTTTGTTTTTTTTCTGTCAATATGGGGTACTGTGTGTACATTAATGTCGAAAAAATGAACTTAAATGATTTTAGCAAGTGGCTGCAATATAACAAAGAGTGAAAAATTTAAGGGGGTCTGAATTCTTTCCGTCCCCACTGTATATACACATTCTGGATGTCCATACCTTCCAGAGATCTTTGCATTGAAGAAATCCAATGTATATAAAATATATTTATTTATGTTTAGCAAAGACTCTAGAGAACAAAATGTCTGTCGTTGCAATATTTTATGTCACATGGTATTTGTGCAGCGTTCTTTCAAACGCAATTTTTTGGGAAAAAAATACACTTCACTGAATTAAAAAAAACTAAACAGTAAAGTAGGCCCAGTTTTTTTGTTGTATATTGTGAAAGATGATGTTACGCTGAGTAAATAGATACAGAACATGTTAAGGTTTAAAATTTTGCACACTCATTGAATGGCGACAATCTGCGGTACTTAAAAATCTCCATAGGTGAAGCTTTAAAATTTTTTAACAGTTACCAGTTTGGATTTACAGAGGAGGTCTTTTACTAGAATTATTGCTCTTGCTCTGATGATCGTGGTGATACTTCACATGTATGATTTTAACACCATTTACGTTTACGGGCGCAAATTATGTATGCGTTTTCTTTGGTGTGTGAGCACGCGGGAACGGGGGCGCTTTAAAATTTGATTTATTTTTTTTTTAACACTGTCTCTTAAAAAATAAAATAAAAATCTGATCACTTTTGTTGCTGTCACAAGGAATATAAGCATCACTTGTGGCAGTAATAGGCGGTGACAGGTACTCTTTATCGAGGGATCTGGGATCTAAATGACCCCAAATCCCTCCTTTGCACTTAAAAGTATTCAAAACGCCAAAATCTGCATTTTGGAATACTAGGGATTTCTTTTTAAATCTGCGCCATTAGCAGCTGAGTAAACTGGAAGTGACCTCGCTTCCGGGTTACTACATCGGAGACCTGTTTGAAGCCGATTCTGGATTTGTTTGGGACTCCGTTCAGCCGGCGGATGTACCGGCTGGTCGCTCGGGTCTCCCGGGCAGCGGGAGGGGGGGAAGACGTGCCCTTATGATGACGGCCACTGCGGCTGCTGAGCCGCATCGGTTGTTATCATCAGAAAGCCGACGGGCAGCTCTAAAAAAAATGGTACTGGTCCTGCAGCTGCAGGCTTCACCCCGGTACAACCACTTTCTCAAAACCACGTACAGGTATGTCATTTCCCGTGAAGTGGTTAAACCTCTTCTCACATATAGTGGGTTTTATACCGTTCTGTGCAAACATCATTGAATACAAGTAGAGAATAAATAAGTTTTAAAAATGCTTTTGTAAGTGTCATTCTTTCCAAAAGTGTATGTCAGAATCATTACCGTGTAATACTACTGTTTTGTAAAAGAATTTTCATCTGAACAGAAGAGGCTGGGGGTTAGCGGATAGGACATGTGAGACAGACAATAATCTGGCTACACTGCCATTATCTTATTGTATTTAGGAGTTGGCAGCCCTTGGGGAAATTAGCGAGCTGATAGTACTGGCTGAATCTTTTCATGATGAGCAGGCACCATCTGGTGACAGGCCGCTTTGCAAATGTCATTTTGAAGTATACTTGGAGATAAATAGCGATCAAAGTGATTCTCAAATTAAAAATAACATAATAACTGCCCTTTTTACAGCCATTGCTTACTACCTTGTGTTATGTTAAGAAAGCCATAGGGGATGGAGTCAAGTGGAGTGAGTAATTTAAAGAGCGAGGTTGCAGGTAAAAGGATGAGTTTCATAATTCATGTCCTTTTGTGTGTGGTCCCTTCTATTGTCCCTCTGGTCACTTCTAGCATTTAGATGCATCTTCTTTATTCATTCCTAATCGATCTACAGAGAATTTCAACTGTGAGAAAGGGGAAAGATGATATGGCAATTATGTAATACAATAAGTAGAACTGGCAGAGGCATATCTAGTGAAAATTGTGCCTATGGCAAGCACTGAAACTGCGTCCCTGTCAAAACATCCTGAAACCCATCTTTCAATTAACCTTAACAAAAAAAACAGTTAACAAAACAACAAGTCAAGCTCTTTAATCTTCCAATTAACAATGATGAGCTGCACTGATAGGCTGCACTGATGGACACTGATTTATGGGCACTAATGAGGCAGCACTAACACTGATAGGCGGCACTGATGGGCACTAATGGGTGACACTGGCACTGACAGTTGGCACTGATGAGCTGCACTGATGGGTGGCACTGATAGGTGGCACTGATGAGCTGCAGTGATAGGTGGCACTGTCTGATAGGTGACACTGGCACTGATAGGTGGCACTGATGAGCTGCACTGATATAGGTGGCACTGATAGGTGACACTGGCACTGATAGGTGGCACTGTTTGGGGGCGGGGGGCTTTGACATATCAGGTTTCTAAACAGACCCCTAATATCTCACTTTTGAGACAGAGAAAGGGACTGAGGACAGAGATTCCCCAGTCCCTTTCTCTGCAGCCTCAGCTGCACTGAACAGTGAATGAATGGGAAGTGCTCTGTGCTGAGCAGCTTACCATTCATTAACAAACTGAATCATAGCAACCCCCCCTTTCCAAAGCAACAGCTGACAGGAGAGGAGAGAGGGAAACTATCCGTGCTGCAGGGAGCCATCGCAGAGTGAAACAAGACAAGTGGCAACCCTGTTTCCCTCCACACCCGGTCCGGCCGACTTCTCCTACCTGGGGCCCGAGAACTGAGTGCAGTGCTCCTTCTGCAGCATTCTCCTGAGTAAGCTGAGAGCCAGGGATGGGTGGTGTCCCTTCCTCTTGAGAACCGAGCTGGGCAACGGACCGTGCGGTGTGGGACACTATCACTTTCAAGTGCAGGCGGAGTGATCTACCGCACTGCAGTTCCCGACAATTAAATTAAAGCCCTAGCCTGCCTCAGCATATTGATATAGAAGGGGCTGGGACTTAATTGTCGGGAGCCGCAGTCCAGTGGATCACTCCGTCTGCACCTGAAGGTGGTGAAATAATCCCTATTTCTGCCCATTATCGGCCCTGAGTTGCGGACGCCAATGCTCCCAATGTCAGTTTCATTTCATTGGGGGGGTCATAGCCACCTCTGGCCCCCCTAGTGACGCCACTGCTGCCCAGCCACTCACGAGCACCCCCTTCATATGGCGCCCATGGCACTTTCCATATGTGCCATACCCTGGATACGCCACTAAGAACTGGCGATTCATATAAGATGTGTTGCCACACATGGGAGAAGAAACTGGCTAACATTTTAAAAAATTTTTAATTATTGGTGCAGGAATATGAATAAATATATTGCCGGAAGGCTCATGTTCCTGCACTATAATCATTCATATCATACACTATATTGTCAATAGTATTGGCATGCCTGCCTTTACACACACACATGAACTTTAATGGCATGCCATCCTTAGTCTGTAGGGTTTAATATTGAGTTGGCCCACCCTTTGCAGCTATAACCCCTGGCAAAATGTATGGAATCATCACTCTTGGAAAATGTTAATTTGATTGTTTAATTTTGTAAAACAAAAACTAATTACAGACATGCCTCAAAACTATTTTCATGTAACATTGAACCTTCTGGCTTTAAGAAACACTTGCAAAAATAGTGTAATGCACTCCTGGTCCCTGCATTCTGAGCCTAATACACTGGTGAACCCTGCATTCTCTGCAGAATGCATTCCTAAACCCTGCACTCTCTTGTATTACTACTTTTTGTAATGAGTAAAAATGTTTTATAAAAAAAAAAGGTTGGTCTTACTGTCTTTTTGGGGGGGAGAGACACTGTGCCTGGTGATCTTTGACTTTATCAGTTTTGTTCACGTAGATCTCAATCTCTCAAAGGTTGCCTATCTCTGGTCTATGGGAATGTTTGACCATTCTTCCAGAAGCGCATTTGTGATGTCAGGCACTGATGTGGATGAGAAGGCCTGGCTCGATGTCTCAGCTTTAATACATCCTAAAGGTGTTCTGTTGGGTTGAGGTCAGGTCTCTGTGCGGGCCAGTCAAGTTCCTTCCCCTCAAACTCGCTCATCCATGTCTTTATGGACCTTGCTTTGTGCACTGGTGCACAATCATTGGAACAGGAAGGGGCCATCCCCAAACTGTTCCCACAAAGTTGGGAGCGTGAAATTGTCCAAAATGTCTTGGTATGCCGACCTCTTAATGCCCTGTACACACAATCGGACATTCCAACAACAAAACCGTGGATTTTTTTCCCGACGGATGTTGGCTCAAACTTGTCTTGCATACATACGGTCACACAAATGTTGTCGGAAATTCCGAACGTCAAGAACGCGGTGACGTACGACAAGCTGAGAAACATGAAGTTCAATAGCCAGTGCGGCTCTTCTGCTTGATTCCGAGCATGCGTAGACTTTTGTGCGTTTGTGTACGGAATTGTGTACACATGATCGAAATTTCCGACAACAAGTTTTGTCGGAAAATTTGAGAACCTGCTCTCAAACATTTGTTGGTGGAAATTCCAACAACAAATATTCTATAGAGCATACACACGGTCGGACTTTCCGACAACAAGCTCACATCCAACATTTGTTGTCGGAAAATCCGATCGTGTGTACGGGGCATAGGAGTTCCCTTCACTGGAGCTAATGGACCAAGCCCAACCCCTGAAAAACAACCCCACACCATAATCCCCCCCCACACCATAATCCCCCCCCCCCCACACCAAATGATTTGAACCAGTGCACAAAGCAATTTCCATAAAGACATGGATGAGCGAGTTTGGGGTGGAGATGATTGACTGGCCTGGCCTGCACAATCATTAATCAATAATCATTTATATCATACATTTAACCTAAGTTTTTCCCTAAATGCTGCTCATATATGGGTAAACTCATCATCTATGACCACAGACAGGGTGGCAAACGTGCATCAATTTAATTTGCCAAAAGCACTAATCTAGTAGTAGTATTTTTGAGCAGTTAATTGTTCTTATTCTGTATTTAAATGCAACCATGGTACAATGATGAGTGTGGTGCTCAGAAAATTTGACTGCCGGTACAAATATGGGCCAATGTGATTTTTTTTTTTTTTTTTTGCCCAGGGGTTCATTATGTCCCTTCCACAGAGCTGTCTGTAATGATAGAAGAAAATATATATTTGCCCGTTCTGCAATAACTGAGCACCATATATGGTACTGAACACCTAATACAGAAGGTGCTACTACACTAGGTCCATGAAGCTGGGTGAGATCTGAGAGGATAAACATCCTCCCACAACATCATTGCTGATATGGGCCTCCACATGTCTTGTTATTGTTCTTAAAGAAATTTCTCATAACTTTCACTGTGCGGCTGATAAAAATTACAATAAGCAGAAACCAATAATTTAGAGCTAAGCTCAGATGATCCATGAAATCTATTGCATGCAGGCATGGACTGATTACCTTCGGGCACTGCGGTGCCTGCATTCCAAAACATGAATGACTGCATCAGGCCATTATTGTGTGTACACTCATGGCGCGGGGTATGAGAGTCATCATACTAACACCTTTTGGTGATGACCCATTTTGAGGAAAACAATAGATATCAGACAAGGTTTTCCTTCTCGTATGTATTGTTCTCAATGAGCCTTGGCTAGCAGTATATTCAGGTGCATCGTCAAACCTCTATGGTGCCCTTTTGGTATCTTTTTGTGTTCCTAATGAAGAGTGCGTGACTACACAGCTTGTTCCTGAAGGAACAATCAAGGTAAAGCATGCCCAGTTACTGAACAGGTTTAAGGGTGTTTAGATAGCTGACGTGTATCTTGCCTAGAAGATTCCTACAGGCCTTGAGAAGTGGAGAGAGGGGTTGTATCCATGAGGGACATAAAATAAATCATGTGTAAAACTGAACCTGGATTTTACTTTTGCTACTAAGCCAAAAAAAAGTGCTATTTACTAAATGGCTACAAACATTGGAGCAGAATACACTATAACAAAGTAGATACACAAAGTTTACAAAGGATATTTATTGGGAATGGAAGCCACCAGCCCGCCACATTTGTTAAGTAACTTTTGCTTTGAAACACAAAATAAATTAAATGAAAATGGATTCTTGGCTGATGTAATAAAACATGTAATATTGAATGTGTGGAATACATAAGGAAATAAAAACTTTTCTTTCCGCTATACCCATTTTTTATCTTTGGGTATGACTTGTGTTTTAAACAACAGATATCAGTGAATACTAGATTTAAAGCAGAAAATTAAGGTCCTTTGTGTCCTCGCTGCTACTGCATATCACACCAGCAACACTGGTTTATGTTCTTGTAAAAATGGAATATTATTTTTAAACCGGCCTACTGATTTTTTTTAACCTGTAAATGACCTGGTCCTTGGTGGTTTGGAAGAATTGATGGAACCTGCATCAACCTTGTGCACCCATCAGTGCCACAAATCCAAAAAAAAAAAAAGGCATTTGGGTTCAGCACCTTTTTTGTTCTGAAGTTCCCCTGCTTTGTAAAAATGTCAATACCAATATGGAATATAATGGTTATAAGGACTATAGTTTTTGACCCTGGTATTTTACGGACATTCACACCCTGTAACAATGCAAACTGCTATTCTGTGCTATTAGTATACATAGCAGCCAGTATGTATGTTAAAAAGTTTTCAGATACAGTTTGTATAACTTTTTTTCAATTAAATATTCAGAGCATCTGTAGTCAGCTGAATGTGAGTATTATTTTTATTTTATGCATCAACATACCCTCAGGTCCATAAATGATTGGCGATCAAACTTTTTTTTTTTTCAAGCTATATGCCTACGAGGTGTTTCTATGCTACCAGTTTTTTCTCCAACACTTTTTACATCAATCTATTATACTGTAACTTCAAAGTGTGCAAAAAAAGAGTGCTGATTTAAAAGATCACTTTCAAGAAAAAAATTAAGTGAAATCTACATCTAGAAAATGAATACACAGAGGCACACAGGGGGAAGTGAAAGGGCAACAGAGGAGAGAATAGAAATAAGGAACGTAGGTCTATCTAGAAATTGGTCACATAATACAATAGCTATGCTTTGTCCATTTTAGCTTCTGTTAAAAAATAAGTCACCCTACACATGTGCCAAGAACATTATCACTATAATGCATTGTCTAACATGAGTACACTACTTTGCACCTATCCAGGAGCATTTTCCCTATAACTTTGTCACCCTTTTTGAGAAGCCTTTTTCCCCAGTTGCAAGTTCTACTGCCATAGGTAAGCTCTGCCACCTAGCAGCATTGTGGCCACTAGTTGCTATTGTTTGTGTCAACCTAAAATGCAAGATCTCAGGTCACTTTCATATTTAACTTAAATTACCATGTGAGCATGTATCCCTTTCCTGGAACCTTGTCCAGGTTAGGTATCTTGTGATAAGAGCCCTGATGACTTTAACCTTTCTTATCTGTAAAGGTGAAAGAGGCTGTTAGAAAACCAGATCTAAGGAAAGAATTTGGTTTGCTACCTTTTCACAGAAAAAAACCCCACCAGTTTCTACACCTTCCTTTTAAGTATTGGGTGACAGGAAAGCTTCAGATACCATTAGCAACCTGTTTGAGGTAGTGGATGGGGCTTTGTACTGCTACAATATTAGCAAACTCATGAAATGTTTTCTAACGTTTTAGGTTTGCTGGTATCTTTGCTTTGGTCAAATTTCATAGCTAGTGGAACACTGTTTTAGGTCCACTTGTTAAAACCCTTTATGTTGAAAGTGTGGGTTAGGTTTAGCACTTTGCCATCTTTTGTTATTACTCCCAAGCAGCAGATACCTTAGAGTGCAATGACACCTCATGGCTATACTTTATGAATGTTTGCCACATTGCCATTGGATTTTTATTCTGCATTAAATGGGAATTTCGACAAAAAAATTCTCATCATTTTTTTATCCAATTTTGATGTTTATTTCAAATTTTTTTGCCCTTTTGTTGCCTCACTAAATCTATTGGTAAAAATACTGAGAATGTGGTTAACAAGTGCGTATACTGTATGTTTAACTTTATAAATATTTTTTTACATGTTTAAGGAATGAGATTGCTTCTTAGTTGGAAGGATGGAGATAATCCACTGTGTATCGATTTGTTTGCCTATAAATGAACCTTTTTTTTTTTTTTTTTTTTTTACTGAAGTCAGTATCTCAGCAGTTATCTCAGTGGTTCCATGTTAGGAGGTGGCAAAGATGAGTCTTGCCTTTCTTCAATTAATTTTCTGCAAAATAAGCAAGGACTGTGCACCTCTTCCTGTTCTCACTGCCCCCAGGAGGAGCCCACTTGACAAAAAGTTAATAGAACTGTAGGCTTTGCATGATACATTATATGATAGTTGAGTTTTTATTTTGTAACTTCCTTGGAAATTTGGCAGCTAAAATCAGATTTGTTGTCATAGCTAATGTCTCATTTTGTAATCCCATCAGAGTAAAGGAAAATGATGGTGTCTGTCAGACATCATGTCTGGTACATACAATGTAAAGAAAGTGGAATCTGGATGTTCTTTCATGCTTTGTCTAAACCTAAAAATGAAGAGAGTGCAAAAAATTGAGGCAGTTTCTTTTGGTAACAATACTATAAACCATTCCTAATGTTATGTATTGATTATCCACTTCTTATTAATGATTCCTCATGAGACTATGCTCATATAATTATCTGTCTTCCATTAAATCATTGCAAAAGTTAGTTCACATCAACATGGCCATGAGCCCCAAGACAATACATGGATCTCAAGCCATATATCATAGCTATGTGTTACTACTGTTCTGCACAGAACATAAGGATGTGTCTTGTTTTACAGCCTTAAGGTGGAGGATATCCTCTTAAAACAAAGTAAACAGTCAACAGGAATCGGTGTGGGATTTCACACCCTCCTTTTCTCCCAGTGTAAAAAGTCATCAATCTCGATTGCTATCTTAAGCATGAAGAAAGGACTTAAAGTCTTTCAATTACCATGCCATCATTAGTCATTTTGCGAAACAAGCGAAATGAGTTTGAGAATGGTCTTGAGCATGTGCACGTGTGTGACCACTTTGATTTATTGTCAGAAGATATACCTGTGTTGTCTAATGTGGCTTGGATCCCCTCTTTTACCCAGAGACTCGTGTTCTTTGAAGTTAATGTAGGTGTAAACCCAGTCAAAAAAATCTCACATGAACTTATATGGTAATGTCATTTCAAAAGTTTTTAACATTCCTAAATCTGAATTTTGTTTCTGTCTCTGAGTTAATTTCTTATATTTTCACCCTATCACATGCTTTCCTAGTGAAGACGGCAAGAGTACTGTACAATAGCCAGACACGGCCCACTTTAAAGTGTTTGTAAACCTAAAAAAATGATGTTACTGCCTATTTAATGTATACTTCATTGTCAAAAGTATTGGGACACTTGTCTTTACACGCACATAAACTTTATTTGTGTCTTAGTCTGTAGGGTTCAGTATTGAGTTAGCCCACCCTTTGTAGCTATAAGAGCTTCAACTCTTCTGGGAAGGCTGTCTACAGGGTTTAGGTATGTCTATAGAAATGTTTGACCATTCTTCCAGAGCATTTGTGAGGTCAGGCACTGATGTTGGACGAGAAGGCCTGGCTTGCAGTCTCTGCTCTAATTCATCCCAAAGGTGTTCTATTGTGTTGAGGGCAGGACTCTGTGCAGGCCAGTCATGTTCTTCCACCCCAAACTCGCTTATACATTTCAGCTCTTGAGTGCTACCCTTTGGGCCCCGTCTGCTAATTTCGTGTTGGGTGAGCTTTGATTCCGAGCATGCGTGTTTGTACTTTCGACTTGTATATGACGGATTTGTGTACTGACCATAGGAAAATCTGACATCCAGCCGTTGTCCGCTGAAAATTTGCTAGTCTGTCATCCAACATTTGTTGGCAGAAAATTGGACAACAGTTGTCAAAAGGAGCGTAATAATGGTAAGATTTTAGGACAACAGTCTGTCAACAGACAACCCCCTGCCAACAATCGAATCGTGTGTATGAGGCTTTAGGGAGGCTTCCGATCCCATAAGCAAAACCGGAAATGAATGGAAAATTAGGAGAATCCAATGTCCCCTCAATTTCTGTTCTGGGGACAACACAAAATTTGGGATTTTCTTTTACTTTCACTCATTTTTCACTCAACCTTCTCTCTCCTGTGCTATAGCCAAATGACTGCTACAGTGCGTGCCCTAAGTGCCAGGAGGGCATCCATGTACGTCTCCCCTAGATCGTTCCCCTGATTAGCGAGTCCATGAGACTTGACTGATCAGAGATTGGTGTAAGGGGCCCATCTTGGATCCTTACCATGTGATCAGCTGTCAGCCAATGACAGCTGATCACGTGATGTAAACAGAAGATCGATAATCAGCTTTTTTTCCCTCATGTTGACAGTGTGAAGAGGAAAAAAAAGCTGATCTCCGGCTTCTGTCAGGGGGTCATTGGTCCCGAACAGGGAGAGCTGCCGCCGCCTCATCTGTGCCCGCCATTGCTACCTGCCAGTGCCTACCAGTGCATATTACTGCTGCCTATTAGTGCCCACCAGTGCCACATACCAGTTCCACCTATCAGTGCCCATCAGTGCTGCCAATCAGTGCCTCGTCATCAGTGCCACCTATTAGTGCTGCCATTTGGTGTCACGTGGAGTGACAGTGCTGAAAGCTGAAAATTGGCCTGGGCAGGAAGGGGGTTTGGGTGCCCAGTAAGCAAGTGGTTAAATATATTTTTATAAAAATGTTGAAAGTAACCAAAAGACAAAAGAACAGTCAGGGAAAACAGCGACCAGTTTTATCCAAAACAAAGGTCTAGCAAAGAAATAGTACATTTGCTGTATGGTGAGATACAAAATGTAATATAAGGAATGGCGCTCTACTTCACCTCCAAAAATTGCAGAAGTCATATCTAGAGTGAATGCTCAATACACTATGGAAAAAATCCTAGCATATACAGAAAGAAGAACCCCAAGTTTCCACAAACATTGGGAAACTTGGAGTTCCTCTAAATATGCCTCCTCACATGTATGAAAATTATTCCCACTTCTCCACTACTGAAACACAACCACCAAAGGTCTAGTGGTACAATCCAATATTGGGTATGGTCATATAAGAGATGGTATAATGGTTGGCATACAACATAGCAATAATACACGGTTTACCTCATATTAAAAAAACTGAGAAAGTCTAACTGATATAACTCAGTCATTCTAAGTTTATTATTATTGGTTAACGACAAGTTTACCGGGAACTTACGTGATAGTATGTTTGAGGGGACCCAAAGTAAGGTCCTCTCAGGGCTAACTTTGAAAAACTAAGCAGAAAGTCTGTTTACAGTGTGTACCCACAAGGGGTGACAGGCTTGATAACTGCTCAAAGCTTCAATGAGGATATTTCTTAGTAACCCTACCAGTTAATCTGTTTCACGCTATTAATGAAGTAAGATCCTGAATGACGAACAATATGTACAAATGAAAAATGTAAATTCTGCTTGTATTTTGTATATTCTGGAAAAATACCAATAAAAATCTATTGTTTAAAAAAAAACAAAATGTAATATAGAAGAGTAATATATAGCAAATATGGTACTAGTCGATCTACATCACTATTCTAGAGGAATGGATGTCTATCTTTGTCACTTACTCCAGCAATAAAACATATAGAGTAGTTTGACAGTAAGCACTAGAAAATAGTAGAAAGAAAAAGACTATCCACATTCCCTTATTACCAGATAAAGTCTTTGAAGTTTGGGGGGGGGGGGAGTATCCCTTTGACATAGCACAAGTAACTAATCCATTAACCTAATAGAAGGCTCCAAGCACTGGGAACAATCAAGAGTAAGAACAGTCATTGACTTTTCAGTTTACCTAGGGAGTTTGAAACCTAGGCCTTGGGGTACCAGTCGGTAAAGCGGAAGAAAGACATCAAATTTACTAGTTTGGGCAGTGAGAGGGTGCATTCTACCTTCACTTTTGATGATAACGGAACACAGGACAAGTAGAGAGAGTGAATCTTCCTAACGGGCACAGACAGCAGTGAAAACCAGTATTAGAATCTATTTTGTCTGTCCAAAACTATAAAAAAAGTTTTGCCCTTAGTTATACCTTAAGAGATCCATTTGAATAGTTCTGTCCATAAGTGGTGTTTGGTGGGCAATATTCACAAGAATTGTAAACGAGTTCAAGTCTTATGTAAAGAACTCAAAGGGTTTGATTTACCAAAGGCAAAGAGACTATGCACTTTGCATGTGTAGCTGCATGCATTTTTCTTTGGAAATGAAAAATTTGGTAAAGCTTCAGTTTGTGAAGAATACCCAATCAGGTGCAATGGAAAAAAAAAAAAATTGTACACGATTGGATGATGGAATTCAGCAGAGATGTGCCACATTTACTATATTCTTGGGAAAATGAGTGCACTTAACCACTTGACGACCGCCTCACGCCGATGTACGTCGGCAAAGTGGCACGGACAGGCAAAATCACGTACATATACGTGATTTGCCTTCCGCGGGTGGGGGGTCCGATCGGACCCCCCCCCGGTGCCCGAGGCGGTCGTCTTTTGTCCAGCGGCGATCCGTGATGAGGGGGAGACCATCCGTTCGTGGCCCCCCCCTCGCGATCGCCGCCGGCCAATGAGAACACTCCTTTGCTGCTGTATGCTAAACAGCAGCAAAGGAAGTGATGTCATCTCCCCTCGGGTCGGTATTTTCCGTTCCGGCCCGAGGAGAGAAGACATCTATGTGAGTGCACAACACACACACACACAGTAGAACATGCCAGGCACACAAAACACCCCGATCCCCCCCCCGATCGCCCCCCGATCCCCCCCCAATCACCCCCCCCCCCCTGTCACAAACTGACACCAGCAGTTTTTTTTTTTTTTCTGATTACTGCATAGTGTCAGTTTGTGACAGTTACAGTGTTGGGACAGTTAGTATTACCCCCCTTTAGGTCTAGGGTACCCCCCTAACCCCCCCTAATAAAGTTTTAACCCCTTGATCACCCCCTGTCACCAGTGTCACTAAGCGATCATTTTTCTGATCGCTGTATTAGTGTCGCTGGTGACGCTAGTTAGTGAGGTAAATATTTAGGTTCGCCGTCAGCGTTTTATAGCGTCAGGGACCCCCATATACTACCTAATAAATGTTTTAACCCCTTGATTGCCCCCTAGTTAACCCTTTCACCACTGATCACCGTATAACCGTTACGGATGACGCTGGTTAGTTCGTTTATTTTTTATAGTGTCAGGGCACCCGCCGTTTATTACCGAATAAAGGTTTAGCCCCCTGATCGCCCGGCGGTGATATGCGTCGCCCCAGGCAGCGTCAGATTAGCGCCAGTACCGCTAACACCCACGCATGCAGCATACGCCTCCCTTAGTGGTATAGTATCTGATCGGATCAATATCTGATCCGATCAGATCTATACTGGCGTCCCCAGCAGTTTAGGGTTCCCAAAAACGCAGTGTTAGCGGGATCAGCCCAGATACCTGCTAGCACCTGCGTTTTGTGCCTCCGCCCAGCCCACCCAAGTGCAGTATCGATCGATCACTGACACTTACAAAACACTAAACGCATAACTGCAGCGTTCGCAGAGTCAGGCCTGATCCCTGCGATCGCTAACAGTTTTTTTTGTAGCGTTTTGGTGAACTGGCAAGCACCAGCCCCAGGCAGCGTCAGATTAGCGCCAGTACCACTAACACCCACGCACGCACCGTACACCTCCCTTAGTGGTATAGTATCTGATCGCATCAATATCTGATCCGATCAGATCTATACTAGCGTCACCAGCAGTTTAGGGTTCCCAAAAACGCAGTGTTAGCGGGATCAGCCCAGATACCTGCTAGCACCTGCGTTTTGCCCCTCCGCCCGGCCCGGCCCAGCCCACCCAAGTGCAGTATCGATCGATCACTGACACTTACAAAACACTAAACGCATAACTGCAGCGTTCGCAGAGTCAGGCCTGATCCCTGCGATCGCTAACGTTTTTTGGTAGCGTTTTGGTGAACTGGCAAGCGCCAGCGGCCTAGTACACCCCGGTCGTAGTCAAACCAGCACTGCAGTAACACGTGGTGACGTGGCGAGTCCCATAAGTGCAGTTGAAGCTGGTGAGGTGGCAAGCACAAGTAGTGTCCCGCTGCCACCAAAAAGACAAACACAGGCCCATCGTGCCCATAGTGCCCTTCCTGCTGCATTCGCCAATCCTAATTGGGAACCCACCGCTTCTGCAGCGCCCGTACTTCCCCCATTCACATCCCCAACCAAATGCAGTCGGCTGCATGAGAGGCATTTTTATGTCCTCCCGAGTACCCCTACCCAACGAACCCCCAAAAAAGATGTTGTGTCTGCAGTAAGAGCGCGGATATAGGCGTGACACCCGCTATTATTGTCCCTCCTGTCCTGACAATCCTGGTCTTGCATTGGTGAATGTTTTGAACGCTACCATTCACTAGTTGAGTATTAGCGTAGGGTACAGCATTGCAGAGACTAGGCACACTTTCACAGGGTCTCCCAAGATGCCATCGCATTTTGAGAGACCCGAACCTGGAACCGGTTACCGTTATAAAGGTTAGTTACAAAAAAAGTGTAAAAAAAAAAAAAAATATGAAATAAAAAAAAATAGTTGTTGTTTTATTGTTCTCTCTCTCTCTATTCTCTCTCTCTATTGTTCTGCTCTTTTTTACTGTATTCTATTCTGCAATGTTTTATTGTTATTGTTATTATGTTTTATCATGTTTGTTTTTCAGGTGTGTAATTATTTACACTTTACTGTGCTTTATTGTTAACCATTGTTAACCATTTTTTTGTCTTCAGGTACGCCATTCACGACTTTGAGTGGTTATACCAGAATGATGCCTGCAGGTTTAGGTATCATCTTGGTATCATTCTTTTCAGCCAGCGGTCGGCTTTCATGTAAAAGCAATCCTAGCGGCTAATTAGCCTCTAGACTGCTTTTACAAGCCGTGGGAGGGAATGCCCCCCCCCCCACCGTCTTCCGTGTTTTTCTCTGGCTCTCCTGTCTCAACAGGGAACCTGAGAATGCAGCCGGTGATTCAGCCAGCTGACCATAGAGCTGATCAGAGACCAGAGTGGCTCCAAACATCTCTATGGCCTAAGAAACCGGAAGCTACGAGTATTTCATGACTTAGATTTCGCCGGATGTAAATAGCGCCATTGGGAAATTGGGGAAGCATTTTATCACACCGATCTTGGTGTGGTCAGATGCTTTGAGGGCAGAGGAGAGATCTAGGGTCTAATAGACCACAATTTTTTCAAAAAAGAGTACCTGTCACTACCTATTGCTATCATAGGGGATATTTACATTCCCCGAGATAACAATAAAAATGATTAAAAAAAAAAATATGAAAGGAACAGTTTAAAAGTAAGATTAAAAAAGCAAAAAAATAATAAAGAAAAAAAAAAAAAACACCCCTGTCGCCCCCTGCTCTCGCGCTAAGGCGAACGCAAGCGGCGGTCTGTCGTCAAACATAAACAGCAATTGCACCATGCATGTGAGGTATCACCGCGAAGGCCAGATCGAGTGCAGTAATTTTTCCAGTAGACCTCCTCTGTAAATCTAAAGTGGTAACCTGTAAAGGCTTTTGAAGGCTTTTAAACATGTATTTATTTTGTTGCCACTGCACGTTTGTGCGCAATTTTAAAGCATGTCATGTTTGGTATCCATGTACTCGGCCTAAGATCATCTTTTTTATTTCATCAAACATTTGGGCAATATAGCGTGTTTTAGTGCATTAAAATTAAAAAAAGTGTGTTTTTTCCCCAAAAAATGCGTTTGAAAAATCGCTGCGCAATTACTGTGTGAAAAAAAAAATGAAACACCCACCATTTTAATCTGTAGGGCATTTGCTTTAAAAAAATATATAATGTTTGGGGGTTCAAAGTAATTTTTTTGCAAAAAAAAAAAACTTTTTCATGTAAACAATAAGTGTCAGAAAGGGCTTTGTCTTCAAGTGGTTAGAAGAGTGGGTGATGTGTGACATAAGCTTCTAAATGTTGTGCATAAAATGCCAGGACAGTTCAAAACCCCCCCAAATGACCCCATTTTGGAAAGTAGATACCCCAAGCTATTTGCTGAGAGGCATGTCGAGTCCATGGAATATTTTATATTGCGACACAAGTTGCGGGAAAGAGACAAATTTTTTTTTTTTTTTTGCACAAAGTTGTCACTAAATGATATATTGCTCAAACATGCCATGGAAATATGTGAAATTACACCCCAAAATACATTCTGCTGCTTCTCCTGAGTACGGGGATACCACATGTGTGAGACTTTTTGGGAGCCTAGCCACGTACGGGACCCCGAAAACCAAGCACCGCCTTCAGGCTTTCTAAGGGCGTGAATTTTTGATTTCACTCTTCACTGCCTATCACAGTTTCGGAGGCCATGGAATGCCCAGGTGGCACAAAACCCCCCCAAATGACCCCATTTTGGAAAGTAGACACCCCATGCTATTTGCTGAGAGGTATAGTGAGTATTTTGCAGACCTCACTTTTTGTCACAAAGTTTTGAAAATTGAAAAAAGAAAAAAAAAAATGTTTTTTCTTGTCTTTCTTCATTTTCAAAAACAAATGAGAGCTGCAAAATACTCACCATGCCTTTCAGCAAATAGCTTGGGGTGTCTACTTTCCAAAATGGGGTCATTTGGGGGGGTTTTGTGCCACCTGGGCATTCCATGGCCTCCGAAACTGTGATAGGCAGTAAAGAGTGAAATCAAAAATTTTCACCCTTAGAAATCCTGAAGGCAGTGATTGGTTTTCGGGGTCCAGTACGCGGCTAGGCTCCCAAAAAGTCCCACACATGTGGTATCCCCGTACTCAGGAGAAGCAGCTAAATGTATTTTGGGGTGCAATTCCACATATGCCCATGGCCTGTGTGAGCAATATATCATTTAGTGACAACTTTATGAAAAAAAAAAAAAAAAAAAAAAAAAAGTGTCACTTTCCCGCAACTTGTGTCAAAATATAAAATATTCCATGGACTCAATATGCCTCTCAGCAAATAGCTTGGGGTGTCTACTTTTCAAAATGGGGTCATTTTGGCGGGTTTTGTGCCACCTGGGCATTCCATGGCCTCCGAAACTGTGATAGGCAGTGAAGAGTGAAAGCAAAAATTTACACCCTTAGAAATCCTGAAGGCGGTGATTGGTTTTCGGGGCCCCGTACGCGGCTAGGCTCCCAAAAAGTCCCACACATGTGGTATCCCCATACTCAGGAGAAGCAGCTAAATGTATTTTGGGGTGCAATTCCACATAGGCCCATGGCCTGTGTGAGCAATATATCATTTAGTGACGACTTTTTGTAAATATTTTTTTTTTTTTTTGTCATTTTTCAATCACTTGGGACAAAAAAAATAAATATTCAATGGGTTCAACATGCCTCTCAGCAATTTCCTTGGGGTGTCTACTTTCCAAAATGGGGTCATTTGGGGGGGTTTTGTACTGCCCTGCCATTTTAGCACCTCAAGAAATGACATAGGCAGTCATAAACTAAAAGCTGTGTAAATTCCAGAAAATGTACCCTAGTTTGTAGACGCTATAACTTTTGCGCAAACCAATAAATATACGCTTATTGACATTTTTTTTACCAAAGACATGTGGCCGAATACATTTTGGCCTAAATGTATGACTAAAATTGAGTTTATTGGATTTTTTTTATAACAAAAAGTAGAAAATATCATTTTTTTTCAAAATTTTCGGTCTTTTTCCGTTTATAGCGCAAAAAATAAAAACCGCAGAGGTGATCAAATACCATCAAAAGAAAGCTCTATTTGTGGGAAGAAAAGGACGCAAATTTCGTTTGGGTACAGCATTGCATGACCGCGCAATTAGCAGTTAAAGCGACGCAGTGCCAAATTGGAAAAAGACCTCTGGTCCTTAGGCAGCATAATGGTCCGGGGCTCAAGTGGTTAAAAAGTGCACAGTCTATTTGCCATTAGTGAATCCACCCCAAAGAGTTGCCTACCTTGTTACACGACACTTACAGCATTACACTGTATTTGTGTTATTTAGTTTTCCTTATGTTTTAGCATAGCTTCTAGCATTGAGATGCAAAAGAGGGATACTTTTTTAGCACAAATTATGTAGGCAAAGAACATACCCTTACCACAGCAGCTTTTTTTCACCAATACATTTCCTTTATAGTGGCCTTCCAAAACCGTACATAAAGGACAGTCCCCCCAAATGCGAGACAGCTGAAAGCTATGTTTTAGTGTAGCTGCCTGTTTAGCATTTTTTTTTCTTTAGAATTATTTGTTATTATTTGAATGTATGCAGATTGTTTATCTAGTGGACTGAGCATAAAATACATTTTTTCATTTTCATTCATTGCTATTCAATAATATTACTTGGTACAGTAATACGTTTTTTCTGAACAGGTGAATTTAGATAAATAATTGCTTAAGAATAAATTCAAAGGTTACCAAGTGACCACCATATTTAATGACAGATTGTCTAATTAGCTTTGGAAATCTTTGTGTGCTGGTGCATTTTCTGTGCTCATGAACACCAGGATACCTAAGGAAAGAGAAGACAAACCCTTTCTGCCCCTGGTAAAGTGTCATCTATTTTTGTTTCCTTATTGATGAAATGCATTATGGTGGAAATTTGTAAATTCAGCTTATTTTTATCTGTATCCTTCACCTTGCTTGTGAAGATTAATGACATTTGTAAGGGGGGGTCTGGCCTTTGCCAATGTTGTTGATATTAATGAATGATTTCAGCTTTTCTCAGTACCAGACTCTTTCTGCAATAGTTTGTTTGACATTTCTAAGCATTTTTTTTTCTTTCAGAACAGCTGTTCTTGGCTGGTCTATGTTTGGTCATTTTCTTTACACATTTTATCAAAACTACCAACTGCTTAGTAAAAGAGGCCTCCTAAAGCATTTTTTTTAAAATTTATCAACGTATTCAATATATTATGTATTTCTATGTGCCATTATGTTGACCATGCACATGCAGATTATCTGTGGAAAAGGCTAGTTTTAATCTTTCTTGGGTAATGCCATCTGTTAAGGCTGTCACTAGCTTTCCTGCCTAATTCTTCAGGTGGAATTGAACATGCAACTATTCTAGGCCCATGCTGGCATTTAGTGGTCCTACGAACAATATGAATGCCCGTTGTTCTCTACAGATGGCCCAATCTTTGGGAGAATGAGCTGCCTGCCACCAAAAGGATCTGGTGAGCCAGAGTAGCAGTTTTACTTAAAGGCATAGTAAACCTTTACAAAAAAAAAAACTGTAGATAAGGGATATCTGTAGATGAAAACAAGCTATATAGCTTTGACCAAAATTGAGTAATGCCTTTGCTATAGGTGTAAGCCATTTACGTACCTCTTGAAGCCTGACCTAAAAACTTGTTGGAACCTTGCTAAGTGAGGCACATATATTACTCTTAACCTTCACTATGACAGGAGCAAGCTCTTTTTCTGATTTAAACCCCCTCACATTTGCTTTCTCTCCCCTACGGTGGTAGCTCTGAGTTCAGCGTTTGAGAGCCCACTCATGTGATGGTGGGGGTGAACAGTAATAGCCGGGCCTCACTTAGCAATGTCCTAGCAACATCCTAGGAGTTTTCAGGCTTCATGAGGTACGTAAATTGCCCATACCTATAGCAAGGGCATTATTCAACTTTAGTGAAAGCTGCACAGTTTGTTTTTATCTACAGATCCTGCTTATCTGCATAGGCAGTTTTGTTTTGGTAAAGGTGAACTAGCCCTTTAAAATAAAAATGTTAGTTTAGCCCTACAGGACAAATTGGCAGAGTCTAGCCCCCACCGAGCTGCTACTTGGAGTACCTTCACTGTTCTCCCCCACAACTATGGTTGCCTGCTGGAGCTCTAGGAAATAAGGAGTGCTAACAGGTATAATGGAGCATGTGACTTTCTCCTCTTCCTCCCACATCACAGTGCTTGCTAGGCCTGAACACTGGGGAAGGTCATTAGCCCAGTGTAACACAGAACCTACACAGGTCAATTAATTCTTAGTCCCAGCAGGCAAGCTCTGTAGCAGTGTGAGACATGAAAGGTAAGTATTGGGGGGGGGGTGGGTTCAAAAGAACACAGTAAGTTTGCTCTGAATGGCACCCCCAAACAGCAGAATAAGGCAAAGCACTTGGACAGAGCACAAGTTCCGTTTAATAAAATATGTTATAAAAAAGTTCCCATATGTGAGCCATAATTAAATCCTGTCTTACACACTCCAGCTCAGCTAAGTAAAAAGAATTTCAGGAGAAAAGTTGAGCTGACACACTGTGACTTCCACTTTCATAATATATGTATATTTTATTGTTCTTCATATTTGTCATTTATCTTCATCCACATGCTTGCGTAGGATCACCATCTGAGCTTAAAAAAAGTTAATGCACTCTTAGCTCAGGTAGGCAAACTGGGTAGCAGTGTAAGGCAGGAAAGGTAAGTTTTGGGGGAGATGAGGGCCTATCAAAAGATCTTGTAGCCTTGCACTGAATGGCACCCCTTACAGTAGCATATACTTACCTTCCCTTACACCCCCACGCTGCTCTATTCAGCATGTCGTAGGAAAGAAAAAAACTGGTTTCCAGGTATAGGGGCATGTGACTCGCATCCCTTTCTACCATGTGACATAGTTTTTGCTTCGTTACTGACCACTCAGGTACGTATGTTTTACGTAGAGAAAGCGAGAATGTTCTCAGAAGAGGGCTAACTATCTGCTTTCTTGGCTGTCGCATAGAGTCATGGGTTAGTGAAGGAAAGCAAGGTATAGCTTTCTGTTGAGGCAATCATTAAGGCCTTCCTTTTACATTGCCCTGCATGGCCAAAGCTCAAGTTCACTTTAAGGAATTATGTTGTTATCAAGCAGTTGCCATATGTGAGCTGTAACATGTATTAAATCCTGTCTTACCCACTTAGCTCAGCTAGGAGAAAAGAATTGCAAGAGAAAGGTTGAGCTGACATGCTGTGACTTCCACTTTCATAATATATGTATATTTTATTGTGCTTCGTGTTTGTCATCTATCCTCATCCATCTTATTTGCATGGGATCACCAGGGCATGTTTCCCTTCTGAGCTGAGACAATTTGTGCAGGCAAAGCGCTTTAGATATTAGTGCGATACTTCCAAAAGAGGCTGGCACCAGCCAGTGGTGTGACGCTACAGCTGTGCACTGAAGGGAGGATAGATTGGGTAGTGAGAGCAGAGCCATGATTGAATAAAACAATCCTCCTATGTGTTCTGCAGGAGGATTTGAACTTAAAATAAACTGGTTAACACTTTCTGAACTAAGCTTGTCTTGTTGCAGAAGCAGACTGTCGCTTGATTTTCATTCTCTTTTCATCAATCAACAAAGGGTGCTCATTCTTAAGAAAGAGATATTGCTCAGCTGTGCTTTAAAACAGCTGTGTTAAATTAACCAGTCACAAGGGATGCAGTTGCCATGATCAAATATTATATAGGTGATGTGATGCTGCAACATGCCCATAGCTAGTAGAACAATATATGTTATGTGTGCTATTTCTTAGGAAGTACTTATTAGACTGGATTTAACAAACTGCAACTTTATTCAACTCTGGGCAAAGATTTACTTTATAGCTAGCCGAGCATAAGCAGATTAGCTAACACTCCTGTACCTTGCCTAGAATGGCCTATTGTGCAACAGTTTTGGTCCTCCACAGTGATGGCTAAATTTTTGAAGATATGGGTGCTCTCCATGGGTGTCAGAGAGACCACAGCTTGCGAAGGGGAAATGATTTACAATACATACTGATGCTCATATAATCAAATACTCCATTTAGACCATTTTTCAAAGCTATATCTGGCATATATCTGAGCAGGCCACTCAAGTTCCTAAACCCCAGACTCACTCATCCGTGTCTTTATGGACCTTGCTTTGTGCACTTGTCCAAATCACTTAGTGGAGGGGGGGGGGGTGGTGATTATGGTGTGGGGTTGTTTTCAAGGGCTGAGCTTGGCCCCTTAGTTTCAGTTAAGGTGTCAGTATTTCAAGACATTTTGGACAATTTCTTGCTCCCAACTTTGTGGGAACAGTTTGGGGATGGCCCCTTCCTGTTCCGACACGACTGCGCACCAGTGCACAAAGCAAGGTCCTTAAAGACATGGAGGAGCGAGTTTGGGGTGGAGGAACTTGACTGGGCTGCACGGAGTCCTGATCACAACCTGATAAAACCCCTTTGCGATGAATTAGAGCCTGAATCAGTGCCTGATCTCACAAATGCACTTTTGGAAGAATGGTCAAATATTCCAATAGACACACTCCTAAAACAGCCTTCCCAGAAGAGTTGAAGCTGTTACAGCTGCAAAGGTGGACAATGGCTGGGACTCCCATTAATATTCATGTGCATGTAAAGGCAGGTGTCCCAATACTTTTGACGTAGTGTATATGCAGGCTGATTAACTACTTCAGCCCCGGAAGATTTTACCCCCTTAATGACCAATAATACTGAGAGTAAACAATGTTGCAAAACATTTGCCCCTCTGAAATGCAAAACTTGAGACCCTTATGGCTAGTGTTGGTGTTTGGTGACAGGGTAAAGTGGGGGTGAGTAAACCTTACTTCAGTCCCTTTGTTTTGTACTCCTAACCCTGAATACAGTGTTTTATACATAACTTACCCCTGCATTTTGTGCATTACATATTTCTGATCCTGCATTATGTACTAGGGATGGGCCAAACGACCCTCTGTTCGGTTTGCACCATAACTTTCGAACATAGCAAAAGTTCTGAACAGAATGACAAACCCCATCAAAGTCTTTGGGACCGGAACTGTAAAAATCAAGAGTGCCCATTTTGAAGGCTTATATGCAAGTAATTGGGCATACAATGGTTATGGGGGTCCGGGTACTGCCCTGGGGGACATATATCAATGAAAAAAAAGTTTGTAAAAAACATCATTTTTAAATGAGCAGTGATTTATTGATGCTTAAAGAGAAAGCATAAAAATGAAAAATTCCTTTCAATATAGTGCCTGGGGGATCCCCTTAGTCTACCTGTAAAGTGGCACATCTGTACTGTGTATAGAAGCTGCTGCAACAATAATTGCATTTATAAAGCCAAAAAATATATATTTTCCCTGCAAGCTTTCTTTATTTTGTGCTTGTTGAGCCAGTATGTATGATGAGGCCACAATGTAGTGCACTACTACAGACTTTGGATAGGAGTATGTACAGAAAAATTGGTCTTTGGGTGTCGGTGGCAGTTTCACACCATAACCCTATTGAGGTACTCTTGATGAAAGCAAGAATTGGCCTTGCTGTTACAAATTGCAATGATATGCACCTGTGGCCGCTGCAACATTGCCAAGGTCGAGTTCCACCTGGTGGGCATGTCACGAATCAGACGGTTTACGGGCAGATGGAACTCCTGCATAATTTCAGCCAACCGAGTGCTGCCTGTGTATGACCACCTAGCTACAGACTCATCTGGCCTGCTTTAGCAGATCTTCTAAACCTGGGTACCTATTTAGGAAATGATGCACCACCAAATTGAGGACATGTGCCAGGCATGGTACGTCTCAACTTTCCCTGTCTGAGGGCGGACAGAAGGTTCGTGCCATTATTGCACACCACCATTCCTGGCTCCAGCTGGCATGGCGTGAACCGCCTCTGGGCCTGCCCCTGCAGAGCTGCAAGAATCTCTGCCCCGGTGTGGTTCCTGTCCCTTAGATACACCACTTTGCAGTAACGCACTGAAATATTCCGCGATAAACGGCATGTAACGTACTGAAATATACAGCGTTAAACTTGCACTAACGCACAGAAATATACTGCGTTAAAAATGTAATGCACTGAAATATTCTGCATTAAACTTACAGTAGCGCACTGAAATATATTGTGTTAAACGGTCACTACACTCACACTGACTGAATTATCACTAGATTCACGCTAATATAGATGAATGGTGATTACTACATTCACACTGACTGAACTATCACTAGATTCACACTAAACTAATATTCTACACTGACAACAGAATCAGAATAGCGCACTATAGCACACTAACTGTCTAGTAGCACTGAACAGAGCCCTGTTCTATCTCTCTCCACGCCAATATCACACTAAAAATGTCGGCTATTGAAAGAATACTTTTATAGTGTGGGGGGGGGCTAAGAGCAATGAGCCATGATTGGATAGAGTCATCATGACAGCATCCAATCATGGCGCTGACAGTGCTCTGTTCCCTGATTGGGCAAAGCTTTCATTGCTTCAGCCAATCAGGGATTCCAATGAACTGTCCGGCGCAATGCATTGTGGTCATTCAGCGGGCCGAACAAAGGGCTGAACGCCCCGATAATTCGTGTGTTCATCGAACGCCAATGTTCAGCCTGAACTCATGCTAGGGCCAAACCATTCGCTCATCCCTATTATGTGCCCATAAACCCTGAACTTTGTTTGTTTTCGACTCCTGACCCCTACAATTTGTGCCTTATAGAGTCCTAAACTAAATTATATTATTATATTATAAAGGGTTTATATAGCGCCAACAGTTTGCGCAGCACTTTACAAATGCACTATATTGTACAGTGCATACTTCTGACCAGTATGCATTGTCTCGATAGTTGCTGATTGCGAAGTTCTTCTTTAAGGTAGGCTCAAAGTGTTAGCTCTCTATTCTCAGCGTTCACAAAATCATATGTAATGGAAGCATTAGTGATTTTTTTTTTAACCCCTTCCCGCCGACCGTACGCAGATATGCCTACTCGGCTTTCCGGGGTTATACCGGGATGATGCCTGCAGCTGCAGGCATCATCCCGGTACCGTTGTTTACAGCGGGTGATCGGCTACCCGTGTATGACAACTGATGCAGCTAAAAGCCGCTCGGTTGTTATACCGGAGGAGCGGGAGGGGACATCCCCCCCCTCCCGCCGCCTTCCGCTGCTGTTACCGGGCCTCCAGTGCGATCGGGAGGCCCGGTGTCCATTCGGCTGCCTTCGGCGGCTGGGGGCGGGCTGGAACGAAGCTGTGAGCGGCTTCGTTCCAGCCTTCTCAATGTAAACGCGGAAGCGACGTCATGACGTCACTTCCCGTTTACTCGGCTGCCAATGGCGCCGAATTTAAACAAGTACACAGTATTCAGAATCGCTGTTTTCGGCGATCTGAATACTTTGAAGTGTAAAGGAGGGATCGGGAGTCTTTTAGACCCCCGATCCCTCCATAAAGAGTACCTGTCACCACCTATTACTGTCACAAGGGATGTTTACATTCCTTGTGACAGCAATAAAAGTAAAAAAAAAATTTTAAACACAATTTATAAAGTAAAAAAATAAATAAAATAAATAAAAAAAAAAATTTTTTTTTTTAAAGTGCCCCTGTCCCCGCGAGCTCGCGCAGCGAAGAAAACGCATACGGAAGTCGCGCCCGCATATGTAAACGGTGTTCAAACCACACATGTGAGGTATCGCCGCGATCGTCAGAGCGAGAGCAATAATTCTAGCCCTAGACCTCCTCTGTAGCTCAAACCTGGTAAACGTAAAAAATTTTTAAAGCGTCACCTATGGAAATTAATAGGTACCGTAGTTTGTCGCCATTCCACGAGTGCGTGCAATTATAAAGGGTGACATGTTTGGTATCTATTTACTCGGTGTAACATCATCTTTCACATTATACAAAAAAATTGGGGTAACTTTACTGTTTGGATTTTTTAAAATTCATGAAAGTGTCACTTTTCCAAAAATTTGCGTTTAAAACACCGCTGCACAAATACCGTGTGATAAAAAATATTGCAACAATCGCCATTTTATTCTCTAGATTCTGTGCTAAAAAAATATATATAATGTTTGGGAACTCTAAGTAATTTTCTAGCAAAAAATACAGATTTTAACTTGTAAACACCAAATTTCAAAAATAGGCTTAGTCATTTGTGCTGAAGGTTTATATACAGTGCCTTGACAAAGTATTCATACCCCTTGAAATTTTCCACATTTTGTCATGTTACAACCAAACATGTACATGTATTTTATTGGGATTTTATGTGATAGACCAACACAAAGTAGCACATAATTGTGAATTGGAAGGAAAATTATAAATGGTTTTCATTATTTTTTACAAATAAATATGTGAAAGTGTGGTGTGCATTTGTATTCAGCCCCCCTGAGTAATACTTTGTAGAACCACCTTTTGCTGTAATTACAGCTGCAAGTCTTTTTAGGTATGTCTCTACCAGCTTTGCACATCTAAAGAGTGACATTTTTGCCAATTCCTCTTTGCAAAATTGCTCAAGCTCTGTCAGATTGGATAGAGAGTGTCTGTGAACAGCAATTTTCAAGTCTTGCCACAGATTCTCAATTGGATTTAGGTCTGAACTTTGACTGGGCCATTCTAACACATGAATATGCTTTGATCTAAACCATTCCATTGTAGCTCTGGCTGTATGTTTAGGGTTGTTGTCCTGCTGGAAGACGAACCTCCGCCCCAGTCTCAAGTATTTTGCAGACTCTAGCAGGTTTTCTTCTAAGATTGCCCTGTATTTGGCTCCATCCATCTTCCCATCAACTCTGACCAGCTTCCCTGTCCCTGCTGAAGAAAAGCATCCCCACAACATGATGCTGCCACCACCATGTTTAACGGTGGGGATGGTGTGTTCAGGGTGATGTGCAGTGTTAGTTTTCCGCCACAAATAGCGTTTTGCCTTTAGGCCAAAAAGTTCATTGTTGGTCTCATCTGACCAGAGCACCTTCTTCCACATGTTTGCTGTGTCACTCTTCCTTAAAAAGCCATATTTGTGTAGTGCACAACTAATAGTTGTCCTGTGGACAGATTTTCCCACCTGAGCTGTGGATCTCTGCAGCTCCTCCAGAGTTACCATGGGCCTGTTGGCTGCTTCTCTGATGAATGCTCTCCTTGCCTGGCCTGTCAGTTTAGGTGGACAGCCATGTCTTGGTAGGTTTGCAGTTGT
Source organism: Aquarana catesbeiana (assembly GCF_042186555.1). NCBI lineage: Eukaryota > Metazoa > Chordata > Amphibia > Anura > Ranidae > Aquarana > Aquarana catesbeiana. Next base: position 608,991,991 of record NC_133327.1, on the reverse strand, counting down.
GCCATACTCTATCCATTTTCAGATGACGGCTTGAACAGTGCTCTGTGAGATGTTCAAAGCTTGAGAGATTTTTTTTATAACCTAATCCTGCTTTAAACTTCTCCACAACCTTATCCCTGACCTGTCTGATGTGTTCCTTGGCCTTCATGATGCTGTTTGTTCACTAAAGTTCTCTAACAAACCTCTGAGTGCCTCACAGAACATCTGTATTTATACTGAGATTAAATTACACACAGGTGGACTCTATTTACTAATTAGGTGATTCTGAAGGCAATTGGTTCCACTGGATTTTAGCTAGGGATATCAGAGTAAAGGGGCTGAATACAAATACACGCCACACTTTTCACATATTTATTTGTAAAAAAAAAAATTGAAAAGCATTTATAATTTTCCTTCCACTTCACAATTATGTGCCACTTTGTGTTGGTCTATCACATAAAATTCCAATAAAATACATTTACGTTTTTGGTTGTAACATGACAAAATGTGGAAAATTTCAAGGAGTATGAATACTTTTTCAAGGCACTGTATGTCTGTGAGATTCTTGCTTGTGGCACAACAATCAAAGCATATGTTATGGATACAAGAAGGTTCAAGTTTTAATTAACTATGCCTCTTTAGGCCCCAACTGTTAATATAATTTGACCACGCCCACTTTGTGCCTTGGCATGCTGCATTGTTAAAGTCCTTGCCTCAGTTCTGTTATAATACTGGTAATGCCCCAGAGTTACAATAATGTCCCCCCTTCTCCTCTTCCCTTCCCCTTGAAATGTATTTTTCCTGAAATTCAGCTGGAGACCGAAATGTCTAAAAGCAGACAGCTTCTGTTGTCTTCTCTTTTTGGAAAAAGCCATAATTCTCTGGGAATTATTTTACATCTATCAGATGTTTTATTTGTAAAAGAAAGCTTTTGTAACAAAAAAAACATAAAAAAGTATGAACTAAAAAAAGCACTTAAAAATATTTCTTGGTTATAAGCGAGTTGGTGTTAGTAATGTGACCTAGAACCTTTCACATCACAATTACGTTCACGATTTCTTGTCTGTCTTCTTTGATATGACCTCAGAAGGTGACTGTGCACCTGGATAGTTGGCCCAATGCATATAATATTTCAGAACAGCTTCTCTTAACTCATGACGGTGTAATCACTTTCTCCAGTCTCAGCTGCACAGACGACACTACTGAAGTGTGAAATACCTTATAGCCAGGTCAGCGCAAGGACATTCACCGGGATGACTGCATTATTATGAAATCTTGTATTTTACTGATGGAACACTTCACACCGTAGGACGGTTTTCAGAACCACCAGATGATTTTTTTTAATCTAACCTTCTCTTAGTTTTTTTTTTTTTCTTAAGGTTAAAAGAGAACACTGCTAATCATTGTTTAAATTTGAGATGGTCATATAACCATGATTGCCATTCTAATTATAAAAACAACAAAACTATAACCTTTTTTTGTAAACTAGGTCTAAGTTTAAAGAAACCCCGTCATACGTCTTTTGGAAAACCAAGAGGTTTGTATTTTTTTCACCCCTTCTTTCAAGATGTTGTAGTCAGCAATGTCTGTGGCTTGATGTATTTTGGGAGGAGGACTAGGCGCTACCATCACAGTGGGAAGGGCCCAGACACTGACACAAGTCTTTCAAGAATGTGAAATACTGGACTCCACATTTTTTGCATCGTTAACTGATGGTCAAATTTAGTAATTTCTGCAGCAACACGTTTAAATGATTCAATTAGACCAAAGTTTTTCTTCAGTGAACTGCAATATGCACTTCTTTTTTATGACACTGTAAGTAGCAATTCAATTAACATTAATTGGGGGAAATTAACAAAGAGTGGTGCATATTGAAGAAGAGCTCTGACCATGATTAAAATTAAAAGTTAGCAGCTACAAATAATGCAGCTATATATAGACACTTACCAGTTCAGGGACCCAGCTCTGCCATCACCTGGTCTGGTCTTTTGCTTACCTTTAGGTCCCTGACACCATCATCTTGCTTGTGGGAACCCATCTGTGACTTCCTGGTGTTTCCCACCAGCTTCCCAAATGAAAGACCCACTGTGCTGAATGGTTCCACAGTCTCCTGGAATGGGTGACATGTTTCAGGAGGTTGCAGGCCAGGGGAGGGGCATGAGCTGAGCGGAAGTGTAAGCAAGTACCTGCCAGAAATGGGTACCTGTCCCAGGAAAAAAAACTTTCCAATAGAGCAGCGGGGAAAGGAGTGGAACTTCTCTTTTCAGGTGACGTTCAGCTTTATTTACTAATTAGGAGCAATCTGTTCCGTTTTATATGCTGGGTCTGTACCAGATATGGCATAGAGAGCAAGAGAGTTGGAGCTGCTTGCTTCAGCAAGAGGAAGGTGAAAGGCTGTTACCACTGTGTTTGCCAGGATTCATAGTCTGGCATATAGGCAGAAAAAGGAGCTTTACCTGCCTATATGCAGGCTTTGTGAGCTGTATTTTAACCCTTATCAAAAGAAAATAATGATAACAGGACAAAATAGTGGCGCTATAGGAATACTCAGCACAAGCGTTTGTTCAACCCAATGTGACATTTAGCTGAAATGTAAATAATTAGTAAATAAAAACACACGTGTAAATTCTTATTCAATGTAAGACCCCTTTCACACCAAGGCGTTTTTGCAGCGTTTTAGCGCTAAAAATAACGCTCATAAAACGCTCCCCATGCATCTCAATGGACCCTTTCACACTGAGGCGTTGCGCTAGCGGGGCGTTGAGAAAAGTCCTGCAAGCAGCATCTTTGGAGCAGCTTTTGGGCGTTGAAAAAAGCGCTTCAAATACACCCTTCTCCGTTGAAATGGATTGAAAACACTGTAAAAACGCCTGAATAGCGCCTATAATCCGCCCTGAGCTGTAGAAAATTCACATGATCTCACAAAAAGGTAAACATGCAAGCAGAAAAGAGAGCATCTACAACAACAGGACTGAAATTGTGGGAAGGTCCGAATGATTAAACAGACCATCAAAGTGCCAAAAAAACAAAATTAAAGTGCCAAAAAAAAGAATTAATCCCAGAAAAATGAAGATTTGAAGTAAAACAAGACACTGCTTGTTACTTTATAAGACACTGCTTGTTACTGCTTGTTTTACATAATCTCACAAAGGATAAACATGCAAGCAGAAAGATAGCATCAATAACACATGCTTCAATAACGCTTGAAAAACGCTGTTAAAATGCCAGCAGAGTTGCGTTAATTTTACCGCTAACGCCCCTAAAACGCTGTAAAAACGCGGTAATGGCGCTAGGGCGTTTTAGGGTGTTTTTGAAGCGCCTTGGTGTGAAAGGGGTCTAAAATCTTCCTGTTCCATCCACCTCACCAATGTGCAAGTGATTCCACTCCCCCAAAGAGACGCACTCACCGAATTTCAATGCCTACACTCTCGTGTTAGGCTAAGACACTTTCAAACCACATAGAGAGGGTTTTAAATGAGCATCAAAAATCCAACCGTGCACAATAGGGATCTCTCCACATATAAATAATAAAGGTGCTCCAATAGTGTGATAACATATAAACCAGTTTATTAAAAACACTTCAAATTTTCACCCTTAACACTCACATTTTAGAAATTCAAAGCCAGCAAGAATAATCACAGCAAAACTTCAAGTAACAATAGCGCGGTGGATCCTGCAGGTCACAGCGGACCCGAGGTGTGCTAGCGTGTGTATCACTCTCACCCCTTCCTTGGTCCCGGATCACAAACTCAAACCTCCATTTCCTAATCTGACGTCAGTGCGTTTCTTTAGGGGAGTGGAATCACTTGCACATTGGTGAGGTGGATGGAACAGGAAGATTTTATATTGAATAAGAATTCATTTGAACACTTTATGGACTTCTTTTTGTGAAGATATTTTGCAAAAAACATTTTTTTTTTTTTTATTTCCACTTGTCACAGGGTGAAATTGTTTATATATTCACATGTGTTTTTATTTATTTATTATTTACATTTCAGTTATATGTCACATTGGGTTGAACAAACACTTGTGCTGAGTATTCCTATAGCGGCACTATTTTGTCCTGTTATCATTATTTTCTTTTGATAAGGGTTAAAATACAGCTCACATTTTGTTTACTCTTAAGTGGCAGCTTCAAGTTCGGTCCCTTATCCTCCGGCGCAGTGGTGGTATTTTCAGTGGTGGCGAATTTATCGTAAAATATCAGCAGTTTTTGTTATATGCAGGCTTTACCTCGTAGTGTGTTCATTGTACAAGCAAATACGGTTCACATCCCGTATGCCAGGTCCAGTTTGGCTGGGGTCTGCAGCAGTTTTTATATTGAAAACTACCATGATTTTATTATTATTCAGGCATGGAACCCATACCAATTTGATTGGACAGTTGTAAAACAAAGCTTCCCCATGTGTCTGAACTGCAACTCCAGACTTTCCTGACAAAGTGTGCTTCCAACCCAGTCCTGAAAGAGGGGTTAAACCCTGAACCAAAATGTAATATATTGTAGCTTACCAATCATTGGATATGGTGGCTGAACTGGTTTTCATTTTTTTAGGCTTTTCCCTCTGTTTTCAAATGATGATTTGGACAGTAACATACCTCATGTATTAGAGTGCCCCGACTCTGGGTGAAGAAGCACAGGGGCACCTTTTGGACAGTGGCATTGTCACTCTTGGGGGGAGGTTAGATGTAAAAGCTCCAAACTCCAGCTCACCCAGCAGGTTACAGCAACAGTATTTTTTCCTTTTGGGATAAAGGTTTTTTTTTTAAAAAAAGCTGATCATCATTATTATTATTATTATACAGGTTTTATATAGCGCCAACAGTTTGCGCAGCGCTTTACATCATGAGCAACTCTGTCAGTGATCAATGGTTTGTCTCATCCCTGTAACCGATGCATTTGCAGGAGAGCTTACTCTGTTAAAAAAACAGGCTTACTGGTTAGATTACCAGGTAAAAATAAAAGAAGTCATAAGAAAATTGAATGCAGTCATAAGAATTGGTAAGCTGCAGTATAATAAATGTTTGCTTTTGGGTTTAATACCGCGTGAAGGCAGGCAAACCCTTTCCCTTGCAGACATGTAAAGTTCTTACAACTGATGCCAGTTTAAAAAAAAATTGGGTATGAAATTGTGTTTGTGTGTACCAAAATTCATTAGAGTGTATTTTTTCCTGAAAACTGACATTCGGTAAACTGCTGCGCAAATATAGCAACACCCACCATTTTATGCTCCAGGGACTTTGCTTTCAGAAAATATATAGTGTTTGGGGGTTCAAAGTAATTTTCTAGCAAAAAAAATGAAGATTTGTACATATATGTGAGAAATGTCAGAATTGGATCAGTTTTTAAATAAAATCACTACCCTAAAAATAATAATAAATATCAGGGCCCATATACACAAGCTCCAAATCAAAATGCCTCCTTACACATGCCTGCTGAATGACAAAAGCGCTAAGGGGAGCACTAAATGTGCCTCAGCATACATCAGAATGGTGTGCAGCCCCCCCCCCAGCCCCCTAATACTTACCTGAGCCCATCTGTATCCAGCGATGTCCACAAGTGCCTTGGCCGTCCAGGACTCTCCCTCCTGATTGGCTGAGACACATCAGTGGCGCCATTGGCTGCTGTCAATCAACCTCAGCCAATCGGAAGAGAGAGGGGGCGGGGGCGAAATGCAGCTCTGTGTCTGTATACATGGAGCTGCAGCTCAGCTCGGGTGCCCCCATAACAAGATGCTTGCTGTGGGGGCACTCAACAGGAGGGAGGGGCCAGGAGTCCCGAAGAGGGGCCTGAGAAGAGCAGGATCTGGGCTGCTCTGTGCAAATCCACAGCACATAGCAGGTAAGTATAACAGGTTTGTTATTTTAAACTTAAACATGCATCTTAAAAAAACTAAAACATAATGTAAAATACAGTATTAGAAATGTAATGAATATAATATGTAACCATACCTTGTTATTAAGTGCTGTAATCCTGATAAAACTCATGTCCATTTCTGAAGATTCAATCTACATGAAATGCATCTTTAATGAAACAGTCTTCTTTAATGTTTCGATGGTTTATGGTTTCTTTGCTTTATACTGATTAAATAGGACAGTAGAAAAAAACCTTTTCACTTTGCTCATTCAGGGGTTCTCTTTATAGACCACCTATTCTGCTCCTAATAATTACTTTCCCCACGCACCTCACTGTCCTGGCCACCAGATGGAGCCCTTGGAAATATATGGTACTTGCGAGTATAGATGAACTTGTGTCTTTTCCCCTTCTTTTACTATGCAGTGCACAGCACCTGAGCAGCCAATCGCCAGGCCCGAGAACTGTGACCTGGGTGGAAGTTTGTCCTTTATCCTGTATAAGCTTTAAGAATGCAGTACCCAGATAGCAAGCAATTGTGCTGCAGTTTGAAAATACCTTTCTAAGCTATTGCTGGACTTGTCAGGTTTCACAAATGTGTTGCACAATTGGAGCAAGTCCACATTGCATGACTCCAGATCAATTTTCTTTGCAAACATTCTGCAAGTCTGCTGCAAGTTCTGGTTCAGTCCCACCACAGGGGTCACTCTGGCTGAATTTTCATGCTGTAGACTTGCAGACTCTTGCTGTAGACTCACCACTGCAACTTTGCTCTTGCTAGAGGCTTGCCACGTAAATTTGCTACAATTTGGAAAAGTGTCAATTAGAACTTGTGCTTCAAGTGCTCTGCAAGTGTACAATTTGCCAGTGAAAATGTGCAGCAAGTTAACAGACTTATAATTCAACACTGCCACAAATTTGTGGCAAGTAATTTTTGCTATCTGGGAAGTTCCTTGAGGGTAGGGACCAGTGGCGGCCGATGATAATTTTTTTTTTTTTGGGGGGGGGTGGAAACCGTACCACCCCCCGGTCAGTCGGTCTATGGTGGACAGCGCTTCTCCCAGGCTTCACTGGCGGCTTCCCTTGCTCGGCCGTGACCGCTTTCCCTTCCCCTGCTCTCCACAGGCATCGCGGCGGCTTCCTCCATCCTCCTCGGTGCCCAATTGGGACTCTTCTCTTTTCGGACAATCGGAAAACTGGTCTCATACCTGCTTCTGATTGGCTGGATTGAGGATTAGTGTTTCAGTAGCGAATATTCATTCGCTGTTGTAACACCTGGATGGGCTCCTGGCACAATGCTCTGCGCCACGAGCCCACCCTATTTTGAAGCCTATTAGAGCCTCTTCAAAAAAACACTCCCATCGCTGTAATTCATGCGCCTGGCGTCCTGAAAGGGGCCGGATGCATAAATAGGGGGTGGCGGTGTCCTGTCAAAATAGCGGCTGTGGATAGAACATGGGGGTGGCGCTCCGGCGTCCCTAATGGACGGGCCACCACTGGTAGGGACTGATGTGAATGTGTAATATATATCTGAAGCACTGTGTAAATTGACGGCGCTAGATAAGTACCTGTAATATATTACGAAAAAAATGCAGAATAGAACTGAGTTTAAACAGAGCTCACTACTGGGCACTGTAGTGGACAAACGATGCAGCAGGGGCAACACAGGTAAGGCAAGGAGGTGTGCTATAACATAACCTGCTAATGTGCACTGCATTGCCTAAGGCCCCTTTCACACTGGGGCAGTTTGCAGGCGCTATTGCGCTAAAAATAGCACCTGCAAACCGGCCTGAAGCTGCCGCTGCTGTGTCTCCAGTGTGAAAGCCCCGAGGGCTTTCACACTGAAGTGGTGCGCTGGCAGGAGGGAAAAAAAACTCCTGCAAACAGCATCTTTGGAGCGGTGAAGGAGCGGTGTATACACCGCTCCTTCACCGCTCCTGTCCATTGAAATGGGGCAGCACGGCTATACCGTTGGCGTAGCGGCGATATGCGGGCGGTGTTAACCCTTTTTCGGCCGCTAGCGGGGGTTAAAACCGCCCCGCTAGCGGCCAAATACCGCCGATAAAACGATGGTAAAGCGCCGCTAAAAATAGTGGCTTTTTACCGCAGACACCCCCACCGCCCCAGTGTGAAAGGGGCCTAAGTGACAGGTTCACTTTAAGAAGAGATAGGGTAAGTATTAGAACACATAACGGAGATGTGTTTTACTTGATCATTCCATGTGGTCTTTGGGCAACATCAGCACCCTTAATTGGTTAACATATATCCCACTTATGGACTTTTCTGATTGATATATGCATTATTGTTTTTTATTGTATTGACAAATGTCCAAGAAAGATACATAAAATATAATAAAGGGAGAGCTTGAGCTTCTTGTGGCTTGTATTTATAAAGCTCATCACTCAGAGACGAATAGGATTGTGACATGTCTTTTGCCCTACTACTTCTCAGATAAAAGCTCTAGTCTCATGACAAAGCCATTTGCTGTCTTTTGCTGCAAGACTATAGACAATACCTGAGTCTCTTTTCTTCAATGTCTTTAACATGTCTCATTGTTCAGACTCTGGGTCACTGGAAGCCAGCGGAGAATGATTCAGAGAGCAGAGAGCAAGCTAAACTGTTTTCTAATTTGTCTTAATGAGTTGTCAGAACAAAGTGCTAACTTCACCTTTCTATGAATGCATCCGTTTAGAAGATCATCTCTTTGTTTGGACACAGAGACTTAATAACTGCCACAAAACATTTGATTGATCACAATGTTAAATGCAGCAGAGGCAAATCCACTTTGACGATGCTTAATCATTATCTAGTGTGCTCGGCAAAAGGCATGAATCCGACATTAATTGGCTGGTCTGAAGTCATGGAATGGGGCATTCCTTGGCACACACTTGAATATTTATAGTATGTCCCAAAATCTGAACTAATTAAAGTCATTCTAATGCCTAAACATTGTTTTACCTTAATGCATTCCTTGCATTAAAGTGGTTTTAAGGGCTGAAGGTTTTTTACTTTCATGCATTCTATGCATAAAGGTAACAAAAACCTTCTGTGTGCAGCAGCCCCCTAATACCTGAGCTCCCTCTTGATCCAGCGATGTGCACTAGAGCATCGGCTCTCTGCGGAGTCTCCCTTCTCATTGGCCGAGCCAATGGCTCCCGCTGCTGTCAATCATAGCCTTTGAGCCAATGAATAGAGAGGGGGTGCCCCCATTGCAAGCTGCTTTGAGTGGGGGCACCCGGCAAGAGTGAGGGTCCAGAAGTGCCAGCGGAGGGCTTATCTGTGCAAAAACCACTGCACAGAGAAGGTAAGTATGGCATGTTTGTTATTTTTTTTTTGCCTTTAATAATACTTTAAGGTAAAAAAATTTTAGGCATCGGTATTCTCCCTCAACCCCCCTGTTACTCATCTGAGCCCTCATTCGATCCAGCGCTGTGCACGTCTGCAGCTCTTCTCTCCCCTCACTTCCTGGTTTCACTGGCTTTGCTGGGGTACCGGGATCCACTAGCACCCACCGCTGTCATTTAAAGGCCTGTGACGAGGGAGGGGTGGGTGGGCCCGAGTGTCGCTGTGGTGGGTGGGCCCGAGTGTCGCTATTTGTGTCAATGGACGCAGCAGCAGGGCTTGGGAGCGAGCATGCACAAGTGCCTCCATGGGAAGCAGCTTCCCATGGGGGCACTGGACATAGAGGAGGAGCCAGAAGTGGTGGCAGGGGACTCGAAAAGAGAAGGTTTGGGGCCACTCTGCAATTCGATTGCACTGAGCAAGTAAGTATAGAGATGTTTGTTATTAAAAGAAACAAACATTACCTTTACAACTTTAGGGGTGATGTTCAGTTATTTGTTCACTATGGATGACACAAGATAATCTACATTTTAGAGTGTATTTTTACCTGGTATCGTGTGAATAACCCTCTACCTGTCCATGGGTGACATTGCTTACTTCCCTACTGTACTTAAGGGAGGATTCATAGTTGCCACCCAGGCTTGACTTTTAACATGTCTGCCTTGGCTTCTCTTGATTACATGGGGTGATGGGATTAGTAGTTTACAGAAGTAAGAAAATATTGTTTTTGCTTTCAGTTCATCTTACAGGAGGTGACAAGGCACTTTTTTTCCCTTTTTAAAATACTTGCTAGTAATTTAAATTGTAGCTGCCACATCTAAGGACCGATAAACTGCAATATATTACATTTTTGTTCTTGGCTTTAGATGTCCTATAACAATGGAACATGTGTTTCATATTGGGCAGTTTGGCATGCTGTTCCATATAGCACTTTGGTAAGAAGTGACCTCAAGGAAAGAGTGTAAGCAAATAGGGCATGAATAATGGACTATAGATGCTCTATCTATCTCTCTGGATGTGTGTGTAGACACTTGAAGAAAAAAATGCTTCTTACTTATCTTCATTTGCTTGATGCTCACCAGAATGGGAGCCGTCTTTGTCCAGTTATCATCCAGGGTCAGCATCTTATTTCGGAACTGAGATTTTGGTTCAGGGATGGCACAGTCATGCAAGTCCCAATGCCTGGGCAGTTTTTGGCTGTTTTTGAAAATGTCTGACACAGATCAAACAAAATTACAATGTTGCATAATACCTCCTTGCAGACCACCCCACGTACATCTACTGCTGCAGGGTGGCCGCTGTGTGCGCTAGATCACGTATCTGATACCTGATCAGCGCTTCCGGGTAAGGGGCACGCCTATATACTTACTGTGCATTTGAGTTTCCACTCCCTTATTTTTTTATTTTTTTATTATTTACTGACACTTCACCATTGGTCAATATTTGTGTGTTTCTATGTTATATATACATTTGGTATCCAATCATTGGGTGTATAGTGCATATTACATAGTACAGCACTTTTCAATTCATTTATTTTATAATTTGTTCTGATTTCAGCTGTTTCTTATATTGATCCTATTACCTTTTACATATTTTTATATTTTTGATGAGATCATATTTATAGCGCGGCGTAGTATTTACTCACTCGATCACTGTATTAGTGTCACTATTGATGCCAGTGTCAGTCAGTCAGTGAACCCCCAGCCAGCGACAGCTAGTGTCTGATTTCCCGCCACACTATTAGTCTCACTGATCCCCGCCACTACCAGTATAAAAAAAAAAAAAAAAAAAAAAATTCTAGTATATATACCATAGTTCGTAGACGCTATAACATGCAAACCAAATAATATACAGTTATTGGGATTTTTTTAATTTTTTTTACATTTTTATTGAATACGTTTTATAGCAGACAGTAATAAAATAATAAAAAAAAAAGTGGTGATCAAATGCCACCAAAAGAAAGCTCTATTTGTGTGAAAAAAAATTATATAAACTTCACTTGTGTACAGTGTTGCATGACCACACAATTGTCAATTAAAGTAGCACAGTACCGAATAGCAAAAAATTGCCTGGTCATGAAAAGGGGTAAAACCTTCCAGAGGTGAGTGGTTAATCACTTATGTTCAAGGAAGTTTTTTCTGATAAAAGGTAGAGCTTTTTAAAAATATATACTAAAATGTATAAATTATGATTATATGTCATGTCGTCATCATCAGTTTATTTGTGCAGACTTGTAAAGTGTCTGACAGGTCCACTTTAGGGAAAAGGGACCTTTTCCTGTGAGGTTTGGTTCATACTTATTGGTAGGGATGCACCGATACTGGTTATGTATCGGCGAGTACGAGTACCAATACTTTTGGTCACTAGATGGCGCTTTAATCCCTTTTTATACATACACACACAGGAGCGGTGGGGAAAATCGCATGTGATTCAGACAGTGATCGCACCACGTTCCTATTTAAATGGCATGCAATTCTTTGCAGTGTGATTTGTGCCCATTCATTTTGTATTGACGCACCGCAAAGTATTGGTTTCAGTGTTAGGACCAGGAACTTGCCAATCTCTGGAGACCCCTTGTACACTTTACTGAGACCTGTTGCACTGTGACCACTTGCAATTTTGGCTCTCCAGACTGCGTAGCAGCACTGTTCCCCTGTTTCCACCGACTGCCTGATTGTTTCAGTCAACCTAGATCCTCCAATCCATTTTTGGGCCTCAGTACATGTGTCAGCCTGTCGCTGTTCTGGTTCTACAGATCCAGCGGGGCTGTTGAGTGTTTGGAGGGGGAGAGTGCTCTCTCCCCCCTCCTTTTCTTTTTTTACATTATTTTTTTGACTACAACAATTGTCTCTTGGTGGATTGAGCTTGCTGGGGACCCCCTGCTCCGGTTCTTCCTCACATTCTTTTAAAATTGTGGATGCATTTTTGAAACCTGTCTATTCACTGTGATACACTGTGCCTTCTAGAAAAAAACCCTGATGGAGACTACAGTCCATCTCCGAAACGTAGGGTTTCTGGATTGTGTATTCTATGTCGCATGTCTGTACAATTTATATGCATCCTTTGTTTCATATATTTCTTTTTTGTACTACATATTTTTCTTTTGATTAATAAACTTTATATACCTTTTATATTGCTTTTTGGTAGTGCCTTCAAAATCCCACCCCTAGGGGGTTTCTCTAGTTCTGGTTTCAGTGTCGGGAGCATTTGGGCGAGTACCAATACTTGTACAAATGCTTGGAAAATGCACCAATACCAGTATTGGTATCAGTGCATCCCTACTTAAATATTATGTTTTTATTCATCCACTTTTTTGTTACTTTCAGTTTTTAAATGTCAACCCTCCAAGGAGCCATTTAATGGGTCTGCTGTACACGGCTAGATATTCACAACCCATGTGACTGACCTGAGCAAGGCTTGCCATTTTTAAATAACAAAATGTTCACTCCAGACTTCTAATGGTCAGCTGTGAAGAATGCACATTATGCTTTTTAGTATCGAAAAACCTTTTTTATCTGAAAAGAGCTTGTTCCTATTCTGTGGAAACAAATGGAAAGATTGTATTGCAGAGCTTTTCCCTGTAAGCGTGCCTAGGGCTGGCATCGGTTAAATTGCGGAGGATATTTGCAATGGATTTGGAGCTGTGTATTCGAGGAGGATAGATTTGTTGTTCTCGGTAAGTGATGTGCCTACCGATAAGCAGCTATAGACTGGAATCATTGCTGTAACAGTAAATGCTTCTTTTACTGGTGTTTAATAAAGACTTGGGTGAAGATTATTACAGCAGAACTGTAATAACCCCAGATAACTCCTTATTTGTATCTAGTTTATGTCTCCAGAGTTAGAGTTAGGACATTAATTACTATTTTTATTGCAAGTAGTTAGGGTGGTTCTGCTTTGCCATCCTTTTGTACGGTTCCGCGCTGAGAACAAGATCTAACATACTTTTAGATAATGATAGCAAAAGGCAAGCACTTTCTGCTTCGGCACCATTGTACTATGAATTATAGACATAACAAAGTGATCTACTAACAGTGTTATTATAAGGTTTTGCTGCATACTCCATTCTGAAGTTTTCTGAGGCTGAATTTGGAACTAGTGAAGAGTATTAGACTGAATGTTCTGTAATGGGTGCTTTTTAGCCATGTTTAAATTTAAAAGCTTTCATGCTTTTCTAAACCCGCAGCACTATTAAAAATGAAGAAAGAAGTAAAGTCAAATGAAACATGTTGGGGAGCCCTAAAGCAAAACTTTGAAAATAGCCAGACACTAGTAGACATTCTGGCTTACTAAATTATAATTACTGCAAATGCTGTGGAACACTTAGCTAGGCCGCTAATAATGGAATTTAATCAAGGGAAGAAGAATTGAATGGCCTGGTGTCTAGCTAACATGGTCTCTATGCAGCCTACTGAGTAGAAAGTAGAATAATTGGAAAGTAATTATTTGTAGTATAACATAAAATTATTTTTAGTTATCATTATGGAATTTACCTGAAACTTTTTATTTTATGAAACTTTGACATAGTTATTATTTGTGCCATAGTTTGGGGATATATTTAATATATGAATATGTAAATCCTCTATATGTCAGAAAGTGCTGCTGAGATTAAAATAATGGCAGGACAAATCAACTAACAATGACATTGTTGAAAACTAATTGGAGCAGACTAGTGTACTTAAAATAGATTTAAGCCCAGTCAAAAAATATCTCATTAAATTTAATGTTTGAATTCAATTTTAAAAGTAGTATTTTTTAAAAATCTTTTTAAAATATGCAGCTTTAATTACAATAATGTCTTTTTTAAAATGTACCTTATCCTTTTGACGCCGGACGCTTGAAGGGTGGACCTTAACGCATGCATATATGCGGCCCTGTGTAAACCACTTACTGTGCTGAGAGCGCACGCACTCCTTGCTCACTCCCAGCATGGTAGCCAGCAGGGATCAGTAAGCTCCCGATGCATACTTGCGCTCGGGGGCTTTCCAATCATGTGACCGCTGTAACAGCCAATGTGACCTGAATGCCTACTTCCACCTTCCAGCTTTTAGAACTCTTAAAGGGTCAAGAGGCGATCGACGCAAAGGGGTTAATTTGCGATCATGTGTCACTGGCGCCCTGAGCCTTCTCTTCTGTTTACTACCTGCTTGATCCTTCTTTGAGTGTCCACATCGGTGCCTGCTGAATGTGGACACTTCCTATTAGGCTTTGGAAGAGAACTTACACCACCACAGCAGTACAGTAGGGGATCAGCAATCTCTAGCTCCATCACATAACTGGATTTGCAGTCCCCTACGCTCAGAAAGGCAGCAATGAGGGACCTGAAGGGGAAAAAAAAGCTTAGTAGAATGGGTTAGAGGCAGATGAAAAATGTTTTGCCAAGTGTGGGGCTTTAAAGTGGTTGTAAACCTCAGTCATGTAATCTGAGCAAAGCACATTTCTCTGTAGTGTCTACTCATCTCTCTCCAAAGTTCTAAGTGTCGTTTCTCTCTGGTGCTTTTTTCCTCTGTTATCAGCATGATTCACTTCTGAGAAGTTTTCCCAACACATGAGATACATTTGTGTGGGGGTGGGGGAAAGAGCTTAGAACGGAGCTTGTATATTCAGAACACAGTTCTTCTGCTGTGTGGAGGAGGGGTGTGTTCCTTTCCTCCAATCAGCATTCACACACTGTTACTACAGCCTCTCCGCCCCATCCTCTGTGCTACTGACAGATGAAGAAAGATTTTCACACTTTTCTGCCCTTTTGATGGGGTGTAGGGAGGAGAAGACTGAAAATAAACTAGTAAAACATATGTAGGAGGATTTGTTTCATCTCTGTGTATCATCTGAGGCTGTTCAGTTCACTGGGTATATGTAAGACCCCTTTCACACCGAGCCGCCTATAGCGTCAGCGGTAAAACGCCGCAATTTTTAGCGGCGTTTTACCATCGGATTTGCGGCGCATTTCGCCCGCTAGCGGGGCACTTTTACCCCCCACTATTGGTCGAGAAAGGGTTAAAACCGCCCGCAATGCGCCGCAATAGGGGCGTTTTGCCGGCGGTATCCCAGCGCTGCCCCATTGATTTCAATGGGGAGCAGCGGTGGAGGAGCGGTAAACACACCGCTCCTTCACCGATCCAAAGAAGCTGCTGGCAGGACTTTTCCTGACGTCCTGCCAGCGCACCGCTCCGGTGTGAAAGCCCTCGGGCTTTCACACTGGAAACAATAGAGCGGCTGTTTGAGGGCAGATTGCAGGCGCTATTTTTAACGCTATAGCGCCTGCAAAACGCCCTCGGTGTGAAAGGGGTCTAATGCCACGTACACACGATCGGACTTTCTGGCATACTTGGTCCGGCACACTTTCCGACGGACTTTGTCCGCCAGGTGCGCCTGACTTTAAAACGAATGGACTTGTCCACACACGACCGGACTTTCTGGCGGGCTAAACCCGCCCGTCTTTCCGACGGACTTTCGCCAGAGTTACGGCGGACTTTCAGAATGAACGAATATATACAAAATAATTTTGCGCTGCCAGAGAAGAAACAAGCAGCTAACACAATCAACAAGATGTAAACAATAGCAAAAACAAAATAAGTGTAGCGCTATGAGATAATAAAAAAGTCCAATGTAAAAAACATTAAACCGGCAGTTCAAAATATAATGGCCAAAGAAGGGTCATCCTTGGGAAAAGATGAGGAATCTTCAAAAACCAGACACTTCAAATATATAAACCATCTGGAGTGGAGACATGCACAACACCACCAAAAGTGAAGAAGCTTACCAGAATCGGTGGACCCAACGGGGCGTACGCCGAGTAGGGTCAGATAGGCTTAGGTGGTGATTGGCTGCAGGTGGCCCGGAAGGGCAATGTTGATGGAATGGCTCACACGTTGCTGTGTTCCTCAAAACGATGTCAGAACCGGGGGGTATGGAACAAACGGCACGCTGAATATCAGTCTAACTTGGAGTCTTTGAGAGCGTTGCTCCACCCACCTGTCAGGAAACACACCTCCACCAATCTTTAAAAGGAGGCTCCTTCCAACTTATCATCAGTAGTAGTAGAGAACCTCCAGCCCAAGCAGACAGCAGTAGTTCAAAGCATTGGATAATAATCCCACCATGCGCCAACAGACTGGACTGTAAAAATAAACCAAATTCCAGATAGCAGCGGTATCAGACACTGGATAATGATCCCATCAGGCTCCAACACCTTAAGCTGTAAAAGTGGACCCGGTTTTTCAACGGACAAAGGAATCACGGTATCTTTGGAAGAGCTGATATCCAATCTGGCAGATCAAGGCAGCCAACCATCAGCAAAAATAAATGCACATAAAAAACAGAGCGGTGGTTTGCACCAGCCAGCTCAAGCGGTTAGACGTCTCACAATGGGCTCCACCCGACTAGTTTCTCCATAATAGGCTTCAGCTGGGAAAGGAGACTCGAAATTTGGAATTTGGTTTATGGTACCCCTACCCATTCACCTAGGGAAAAAGCGTCAATAATAAAACACACTACACAAGTTTTTAAAATAATTTATTAAACAGCTCCTGGGGGGGTCTTCCTCCAGCTTCGGGGGTCTTCTTCCGGCTTTGGTGGTCTTCCTCCGGCTTCGGGGGTCCCTCTGGTTCCTCTTCTCCCGGCGTCCGGTTGGTTCTTCTCCGCTCCCTCCGGCCTCTTCTCCCGGTGTTCCAGTTCTTCGGCCGGTTCCTACGCTGTCTTCAGGCCACTCTTTTGCCAGCGGAGGTCCGGACTTCTGGGCTTTTTGTCTTCTTCTCTCTTCTGACACGACGCTCTCTCCGGCTGGACTGCTCTCTGAGCGCTCCGTTGTGACTTATATAGGCGGAGACCCCGCCCCCTTATGATGTCACAGTCCCTGGGCATGCTGGGACTGTGACGTTTTAGGGGACGTGGTCAACATCACCCGGTGACCACGATAAGCCCCCCGTCCGCAGACCCCGACAACCAGCGGCCAGGGTTGTCGGGAAGAGGCCCAAGGCACGCCCCATGTTGAGGGCATGCGGCCTGGTACGGTTCAGGAGGGGGGGGTGCTCGCTCGTCCCCACCCCCTTGCCTGACCGGCCGGGCTGCGTGCTTGGATCGGGGTCTGGTATGGATTTTAGGGGGGACCCCACGCCGTTTTTTCGGCGTAGGGGGTTCCCTTTATAATCCATACCAGACCTAAGGGCCTGGTATGCCCCGCGCTCACCGCAATAGGAAAATTTGTTTTTCCTATTGCCGCGAGCATGAAATGCAATACCCTGTCCTTGTGTCATATCTGGTCTGTTGGACCAGCATACAGACAAGCGGGCTTTCCGTCGGACCAGCACACAGACGAGCGGACTTTCCGCCAGAAACTGAGTCCGATGGAAAGATTTAAAACATGTTTCAAATCTAGGTCCGGCGGGCTTTTGGGAAAAAGTCCGCCGGAGCCTACACACGGTCGGATTGTCCGGCGGACTCTGGTCCGCCGGACCAAGTATGCCGTAAAGTCCGCTTGTGTGTACGCGGCATAAGAGTTTACAACCATTTTAAGTTGAAGTTAACCTGTGGGCATTTAAATGTGTACAAATGTTTCGCTAACAGTAAATGAGCTTTACAACAAGCCCTCACTGACTTTTGTAACTGTAGCCACTGTGGAGCAATGCGTACTCAAATTTCATAGCCGAAGCACTGAAGTTGGCTGTAGTCAATTTCTCAGCAGCTCAACAAACCCTATTCCCCCGGAAGATTTTTCTGGCAGTGCAAACTACTTACAACGAACATGCTGCAGGAGGAGGTAGAGGTTTAGGTAATGGATTTTGCTGTCTGTCGGGGTGCATGGATAAACATATCTGGCTGATCAGAAGATCCAATCTTTGTGGCAGAAAAAAAGCTGAAATTTCCACGCGTTTTTCAACTTTGCATTTTTCTTTTTGCCTAAGTTTATACATTATACAAAGACTATAGCTTGATATAGAAACAATAACTAAAACCACGCTATGCTTCTAACAAGTAGCCTGCCAAAGATGGTATGTACACCCAAACAAATCACATATATAAAAGCGAGTAGTGGCACTATTTTGACAGGAAACATATAAAAAGATTTCAGCCACAATAAAGCATCAAATGTCCTTTTTAAGTTCCTATGTACAATAGTTCAATTTGAAGATCTTTTTGCACCACACTTTGTGCACCTCCACTTGGGTCTGGAAAATTGTGCATAAACATTGATCTTATGTACTGTAGACAAGTGTGGCTTACCATACACAGTAAGCTCATTATCATAAGATGGTCATAAACCACTGTGTAACAGACCATCCATGATATTTCTTACAGGATCCTCCAGAGATCACCCTCCCAATGATTCCTCTGTCAACTCCTCCATCTTTGATCATGCCCCAGTCTGTTAAAAAGGAGTCTTTGGGCATTTGGCTCATGCCTACATGTCCCATTAGGCTACAATGTTTCTGGTCAACTATTAATGGAGTTACCCTACTATCTACTCATATTTCTGAATTAGACTACATTTTACACTGTGTTCTGGGGTTTTTCACAGCTCTTTGCAAATTTTAGTATATCAGTTTATCTGTTTTTATCTCCTTCAGACTGCAAATATCATGTAGCTGAATGCTCATAATTGTAACAATAATTTGGGTATCAACCTTACATCATTATTTTATACTTATCAAAGAAGTCATGAATTTGCCTAGTCTGACTTTATCATTGGCATTTTCACTTGAAGAAGAATGTCAGCATTGCAGGTCAACCATCTTCTAAAGATGCTGAGTTTGTGAGAGGTCATTAAGTCTTGCAGCTTGTATGCTTGTTGTTCACCATCCAATGTACTTCCTAGAGAACTCATGTAGCCAGACACACTGGAATCTTCTGCTTTCTGGCACCATAAAGAATCTGACCTTCGTAACAAGATCTGTTTGAAAGCTATCACTTGCTTTGGCTAGGTACAAAATGTCAGTGTGTCCGAGAAGCAATTTTACAACATCACAGAACCACAGCAAATCAATTAAATAAAAAATAATTTATCTTAGCATGGTACATTAGACATGGGCGCAAATAGCAAAACTCCTGACGTAGGTCCAAATTTCATCAATATACCCCCAAAATGCAAACAGACTAGAAAATATTCAAGGCATAAATTATTTTCTAAATAATGACTAGCATTTAATGAGAAGGCATTGTCATGATCTTTTGCCATCAAGCAGCGACTTTCCCAATAATTGCCACTGCAAGTCATTATGTGCTGCTTGACGGTAAGCAGAAGTTGCTCTATATTTAACTAGAATGGATTTCTTTTGTGAGGGTGCTTTAACACCATGATAGTCAGAGATCTCTATCTTAAAGAGTCTTAAAAGTAGGTTATTACTTTTAGATATATTGTTTTATGATCGAAAAGCAAACAAATCTCAAGTTAATGCTTACAAGAAAAATACAGTTTACAATTCAGTAAATCCCAGAGAATTTATTTGTCATGCTTCTGTAAACACTTATGTATGTTTATTGTGTATTACAAAGACTGAGATACAGTAGGGGCAATAAAAATATTAAACTATGAGCAAATAATTGTCAATTTTCTGACAACTGTAACTGTAGATAAAGAGCAATTTACATCAACTTTAGTAGCGTTGAGCTAGGTTGATTTGTGAGATGACCTTTGTCCATCATAATGTAGAGTCATTTATGGTTTATTACTGTATCCAATATTATGCATAATGCACGTCTCTTTTTTTGATTCCTCTGGCTACAGCTAGTAATCAACAGTAAAGTTTTAACCCGGTCAACATGGATCAACATTCTTCAGGTTCAGCAGGGACTGGCCAAAATTCATGTATGGGCTAGGAAGGCTCCCCACCAGGAGAATACAATACCACACAGGGAAGGATTCCCTGATACACCTTGAATGTGGATGGGAACAGCTGCTTATTATTTTTTCAATGTATGGGTTGAACGAAAAAAAAAAAATGAATCATGTCTGACTTGCCTTTTTCTACTTATCACAGTCATCCACACCTTTCCTTTACATTCAATCCATTAACACCAATTCACACAATTTGCCAAGCACTTTCCACTACTAATCTACTACTTGTAGATCATAAGGTTCTTTGGTCTCGTTTTCTACTGTCCACCAATTCTACTTTCCTGATGCTTTTCTCATCATCTACTAATTATTCTTGGGTCATCCATTCAAAGTTGTCCAGTAGTAAATAGGAGGGGGAAATATTTGTCAAAAGAAAAACCAATAGCAAAAAAGAAATGTTGACCAGACAGACCTGCACTCAAATTTTAAACTTTAAATTGAACATCACTTCAAAGAACAACTAAAAGCTTCCATTTGATGGTACAAACATGTCCCAAATCCGGTTACTATGTATTACCAGTAGTGGCTGTTGCTCAAAATTTTTTGGGGGGTGGAGCAAACAAACCTACCTCTGTGGAAGATGGACAGCGGCGATCAGTGTGCCCCCCCCCCCGTGGGAGATGGACGATGGTGTTTGGTGCCCCCCATAGGAGGCGGATGGCGCCGATCGGTGCCCCCCGTGGGAGGCAGACGGCAGCGATCAGTGGTTTTAGCTTAGGAGGCCGATGCTCCAGCTTGCAGAATCCAGGGAAGAGGTGGGTCCTAAGACTCCCTGGTCAATTGGGTCTCAGGACCAGCTTCCTGATTGGCCAGGAGGCCAATCAGGAAGATAATAGCAAATAGTGCCTCAAGCCCACGCTTTTTTGAAGCCTATTGGAGCCTCTGGCTCTAATCACATGCTTAAAAAGAAAAAAAAAAAAAACATTGCAATCTATGCGTCCCGTGCCCTGCATGTAGATCAGATGGACTATGCCCCTGTGCCCCTAATGAACAGGCCACTACTGTTTATTACAGGTATTTATTTAACATTGACAATTTATACAGCTCTTTGCATATACTGTACATTCACATCAGTACCTACTCTCAGTGAGCTTACAATTGAAAGAACCCCACTTACATGCATACATACACATTCTAGGCCCAATTAATCTACCAGCATGTCCTTGGAGTATCTGAAGTAACCGGAGTAACCATGTAAGCACAGGGAATACATGTAAACTCCAAGAAAGCAGTGTCATGGTTGGGATTCTAATCACTGACCCTAGTGCTTAAAGGCAGACGTGCTAACAACAAGCGTCATAAAGTAAACAAAATACGCTCCAGACACTGCAGCTCACAGTAGGAGGGTTATAGCAACATAGGTAGTGCTGTCCTTCCAAAAACAAGTGGCTAAGTCTAGATGTGACCAGCAATTGAACTTACAGGCTTGAAAATCAGCATTGACAATGATAGCCACTCCCCCTATAATATCCTCTCATTCCATCTTAGTACAAGCAAGCATGGCCTACAGGAGCATGGCAACACTGCTCTGAATTCTGGAGAGGTGCAGCATCTTTGCCCACACCATCACAGGAAGCTGCATTAGCTGGATTTGACTTCCAGGCTCAAACCGGTAGTTGTGGGACTTTGCAGGGGGACTAAGAGAAATTTAAGTGCAGATGCTCCTATAAAGTGCTACAACACATTTTTTAATGGGAGGCCATGGTCCTACTTTACTCTGGGGCTAAAATATGATCTATGATTTTACCACATCACCTGGTATCAATGAGATAAAATGCATCTGGTGAAGATCAAGGTTCACCACCAGAATAGCTCAGTGCATCATAACTAGCAAAGGCAAGTTTTTTTACATAATGAAAAATTAACGTACCTACTACTAAATGCACGTGAGGTTTGGCAGTTTAGAAAGGAGGACATTTCTGGTTTCCAAGACAGCTTGTGGCCTAGTTTGCTAATAGAAGAGCTGTAGACCAGCATTAATTTTCACAACATCATGGCAGCAAACCTAGCATAGAAAAGGATTTCGTGAAGTTGAATGCCTGGGCATTTTGGTCATGTTTATATAGCTTAGTGTATCACAAAAGAATGTTTAAAGCCCACGTTACACATCAGCCCCATATAGTGAAATGGTTTGTCCCATAAAAGATCTTCATTGAAGCATGTCAAGGTTGTTCTTGATTTACTAAAGGCAAATAGGTTGCCCCCTTTGCAAGGAAAATTGCACTTTCCCCTGAGCGTAGTGAATATGGTGACATTTCACCAAAAACAGCTTTTTAATTTGCACATGATTGGATTATAGAAGTCAGCAGAAATTCACCCCATTGACTAAGCTTTGGGAAAAATTCTAGTTGCCTGTAGAAAATCAACCCCAGTATATCTGCTTTCTCAGGGAGTGACAAACAGTGGGAACAGAATCTGGTTTCAGTGGCCTAGCACTTTTTTTTTTTTTTTTAAGCCAGTGGGATACCTATTGCACTCACTTCTCCATGGTATCCAAGTGAATATGCCAATTTTACCACCTCTAAGTTTCAAGGGTCCGGTTGACTATTTATTACAGGGACTTTATGGCGTCTGTAGGTGGGTGCCGCAGCGGTGGCAAAAACACACGATCTGGGTACAATGTAAAGAACTTGTATTGAAGTAAAGCAAAGACAGTTCACAACAAACCCAGTGGGAAGATAGCTCAACCAGGGACACTCACAAATTCCAACAGCGTGTAAGTGGAGCAGGTTTCAGCCAAACCAACAGTTCCTGTCTGGAGAGGCAGAATGCTGCCTAGCCATGTCATGCCCAGATGGGAAGAAGTTCAGAGAAGCTGCGGCGACCCTTCGCTTTCCCTTCCTGTCTGGAGCCTTTCCCTGCCACTAGTACTGTCCCTGACAGACGGTGTCTTGTCCCTACACTACCTACTCCCAATTGTGCACCAAACCTGGGGGGCAGGGACTTAAAAAGACACTGCTGACCCAAGATGGCTCCCAAGGGTCACTTGAACCAGGAGCAAGGCATTCTTATGCCCTGTACACACGACCGGTTTTGCCGTCGGAATAAACTCCGAAGGTTTCTCCGACGGAATTCCATTTAAGCGGTCTTGCCTACACACGGTTAAACCAAAGTCTGACCAAAATCCGAACATCAACAGCGGTGACGTAGAACACTTACGACGGAACTAGAAAAAGGAAGTTCAATAGCCAGTAGCCAATAGCTTCCATCTCGTACTTGCTTCAGAGCATGCGTCGTTTTTGGTTCGTCCGAACAGCATACAAACAAGCGGTTTTCCTGATAGGAATTGCTTCCGTTGGAAATATTTAAAACATGTTCTATTTCTAGGTCCATCAGAATTTTTGAAGTCCGATGAGGCATACACACGGTCGGAATATACGATGAAAAGCTTCCGTCTGACTTTTTCTCTCGGACATTCCGCTCGTGTGTACGCAGCATAAGAGAAACCAAATATCCCCTGACTTCTTCTCCAGGCTGTAATGCCATCTCAGTCAGACGCCATCTACAGTGGAGGAAGTACAATGCACCTGCTGTCAATTTATGCAGTGCTATTGCAGCAGATATTGGGTAATGGCCACATAGCAAATAATCGAATTCTTATTCACTGTTTAATATGGACAACATGAAGAATATGACCGGTTATATACATTTTTACTTTACTGTTTCTTACACTGGATGGATTGTGTGCTGTGTACGCATGTACAATATATTCTGTCTTGAGATGTGTAATATCGCTAAATAAAGTTTAAGAATCATTTTATGATTCTACACACCTGCACCCAATATACACAAGTCATTTCATTTTCTAAAATTCAAATGTGTCTCTAATCGTAAAGATATATATATTTTTGACAATATTGTCTTTCAAATGGGTTCCTGTTGAATTTATGTAACACAGTCATGCATTAAATAGCTTTTTTCTGTCTAGGATCAGTTTCTGTAAGAGGAGCCTTAGACCAGAATGAATATTAAAACATTCTTTGTCAACAATATGATTTAATAATACCTGTCATGGTAAATTAATTTATCTCCGAGCTCCCAGTCTGAACATGTGGCAGTGTTTTGTGTGCGTGTCTATGAGCATATTCCTTGCAATGTTATAGCTCGATTGAGCATTTAGATGATCATGTCACACTTGAAGAACAATATTGGCTTACGTTTGGCATAAGTATTGTCAATTCTGCAGCTGTTTTCTATAATC
This sequence comes from Aquarana catesbeiana, assembly GCF_042186555.1. NCBI lineage: Eukaryota > Metazoa > Chordata > Amphibia > Anura > Ranidae > Aquarana > Aquarana catesbeiana. Next base: position 608,967,784 of record NC_133327.1, on the reverse strand, counting down.
TCTGACGAATGAAGGAAATGCATGTGATTTATTCTGTCCCAGCCCATGGAATATTTGGTTTCTCCCTCTCTCCATAGCAATGAAAACATTTTACTGGCAGACGGCTGAAAGATATTGATGTATTTTTTTCATCTTATTTTATACTCGGTGCTGACTTTTTGAACAGAATCTTCCTATTCATAAAAAGAGTTGGTAATAATGAAGGGCAGCTCCTTCACAAGATTGATGTGAATGACATAACCATTTTACAGGCCATACATTAATAGGTAGGAAATGTAATTCTTTGGTCTTCTTGATGACCAACCAATACTTTAACATTTCAGCAACAATTTTACATGCAATTTGACTAAAAATTTTGTTGGACTGCCTAGGCTGCCATTTACAACCAATTAAAGTAGAGATGCACCAATACCCCTACTTTAGCAATGAGTATCGATACTTTTTCTTAAGTACTCACCGATACCATTTACCGACACCAATTTCCAGCATTTAGGGAGATCAAGATTAAGAGGAGCGGGGGGAGGGTGGTCTCCTTCATCTATCAGTGTGCTGTGTAATATTACCATCTGGATGAGACCAAGTAATAAAGAAACACAGCACTCCCAAAACTCAGCACTGTTGACCCCACAACTATGAGGACCAACTGAACCAGAAGGTATTGGTTTGGAGTATTGGGGCATTTTCATGAGTACCGATACTTGTGTAAATGCCTAGTATCGGCACAATATCGGTATTGGTGCAACCCTAAATTAACTTGTAACTAAACTCTCTCAATTATTAACTATTTTATAATACTTAAAGTGGAACTTTGCCCATAAAAACAAATAATGTTCTTTAGAAAGAAACATATATTCCACATGAATAATTGTGCTACCACAATGAGTATGTCCTGTAACTTGCCTCCAGCATTGCTCCTGTTTCTTCTTGCTGGAGGCTGCCATTTTGCTAAATCCCAGAGCCCTGAGCAGCAGTAAATCATAAAGTTAAACCCACTTCGATTTAACGTTTAAAAAAACAGTTACATTCCTGGAATTCCGGGATTGCTAACTGTCACATTTGCTTGTGTCCTCAACCAAACTGTCAAATCATCAAATGGCTGGTGTCATTACTGATCACATGTACAGCACCCTGGCAGTTGCATCTCAAACAGAAGCAGCTTCCTTGGATAGGAGGGCTTCATTCCGCATTATGGCTGTCAGCAGATTGGCCTCTACAAATTTAGCAGTGCCTAAAAATGGAGAGCAACTGAGCAGAGCAGGGTGAAATGGTGTATTACTGGATTTTAAACAGTACAGACACCTATTTTAATGTTTTACATAGCTATACCTGCAAAAGGGGTCAGAATGAAGTGATATAGCAGGACTTAATTTTTTGAATAAAGTTTCACTTAAAGTGGTTGTAAACTCTCCCTCACAACTTTATCACATTGTAATCCTCATAAAAAACACTTATGATCGCTGCTAATAACTATCTCCTTGTTTTGTTTTGCTGTAATCTGTCCCATTTTGATTAATGACATCATCAGCGCATGCGCTTTCCTTTCCTTGATTTACGGCACGCTCTGTGTACAGTCCATCCACTGACACGGTGCCTTGAATGAGATTTCCTCTCCCAGCAGCACAGCCATTTAAGCTTGCGAGACTGTGGTGTTTTCTAGTTCCTGGTACTCTCCATGTGACCATGTGATGTCGCATGGGGGATAAACCTTGGCAATCATGCTGCATTCTAGAGCGGTGATCAGCTGCAGCAGGACTGATTGGCATACAATTCAGCAAACTCGACAAAAGGCGGAGGTTGTCGTGGGAACATCGGCTTGAGAGCAACGCTTGGCTATAACACGATTGCGCATGCGTGAGATTGCAGCATAATGGAGATGGCGCCGCCTTATCCAGGAACAAAAAAAAAAAATTAAAACTTAAAAAAAGTAAGTAATAGGCGATTGTGGCTGGATTTGGTTATGTGATGCTTGCTAACAAGTGACTAGAACAAAATAGATGAAAAGCACCATAGGGATTGCAGGGTTTACGTCCTCTTTAACTACTTCAGTACAGGGCACTTCCCCCCTTCCTGCCAATTTTCAGCTTTCAGCGCTGTCGCTGTTTAAATGACAATTGCACGGTCATGCTACACTGTACTCAAACAGAATTTGTATCCTTTTGTTCCCACAAATAGAGCTTTCTTTTGGTGGTATTTGATCACCTCTGCATTTTTTTTTTTGCTAAACAAATAAAATAAATACCTAAAATTTTAAAAAGAGAAAGTTTTTCTTTTATTTCTGTTATAAAATGTAAATAAGTAAGTTTTCTCCTTCACTGATGGGCACTGATAAGGTGGCGCTGATGGGCACTGATAAGGCAGCACCGATGAGGTGGCACTGACGATGGTGTTTTTATTGGGCACCCCCTTTTTTGTTTAGGTGTTGTGTACACTTTCTATTGGCTGTCATGTCAGTGGGACCTCACTAACTCCAGAAAACTGCAGAAGTGTGAGGAGGTCATGTGAACTGGGTGGTGGAAATTGCAATGCTGAATCGTCATCTCTAGTCTTTTGTCCCTGAAGAGGCACTGGTTGGGGACACATGGCAACTTAGGTGTTAAAAAGAGGTTTGGATGTTAACCACAGATGGCCTTTAAAAAAGGGACCTGTTTCATTTAATATAGGACACCCAATGTTTTTTGCTTTAGAACTTTTAAAGTCTATCTAAAGACAAAACATGTTTCATTGGTCTAATGCCCCGTACACACGGTCGGACATTGATCGGACATTCCGACAATAAAATCCTAGGATTTTTTCCGACGGATGTTGGCTCAAACTTGTCTTGCATACACACGGTCACACAAAGTTATCAGAAAATCCGATCATTCTGAACGCGGTGACGTAAAACACGTACGTCGGGACTATAAATGGGGCAGTAGCCAATAGCTTTCATCTCTTAATTTATTTTGAGCATGCGTGGCACTTTGTGCGTCGGATTTGTGTACACACGATCGGAATTTCCGACAACAGATTTTGTTGTCGGAAAATTTTATAGCAAGCTCTCAAACTTTTTGTGTTGGAAATTGCGATGGAAAATGTGTGATGGAGCCCACACATGGTCGGAATTTCCGACAACAAGGTCCTATCACACATTTTCCGTCGGAAAATCCGACCGTGTGTACGGGGCATAAGTCTGTTTCATTGTGAAAATTTCCATTCACTTCCTGTTCTAAATTTGGAAGTTTCTAAATCCACTCTAAAGCCTCGTACACACGATCAGATTTTCCAACAGGAATTGTGTGATGACAGGCTTTTGGCGGAAAATCCGACCATTTGTTTGCTCCATCGGGTAATTGTTGTCGGATTTTCCGCGGACAAATGTTGGATGGCAGGTTTTCAAATTTTCCATGGACAAATGTCTGTTGTCAGATTTTCCGAGCGTGTGTACACAAGTCCGTCGGGCAAATGTCCAAAGTACAAACACGCATGCTTGGAAGCAAGGACGAGCCAGAAGTTGTCTGTCTTGTAAAGTAGCGTTTGTAATGGAGAATTAATATTTGTGACGTTGCAAATTATGAAATCTCGAAATGCAGCGCACAATTCTCTTCTTCTTTAATGGGATAATAATGAAGCTGCTTTGCTGGTGATACTGATGGAGTTATTGCAAACATATTTTCAAAGGCTTTTTTTCCCTAGTGATATCAAGAATAATATTATTATGCTTTTTTTTTATTTGGGCAAGTTACCACAACACCATTATCCCGTAGTTTTTATAACCAACTATGTCGGTGTCCCTTGTCAATTTTACATTGTATTTTTTTAAATGTAACTGCCTACTCCCAAACTGTCATTTGAAGTAAAACACATAGCCAAGTATTATTCTCCACAATTTTTTTATTGTGCATTAAAAAAAGAAAACAAATAAAATTAGACATGCTATCTGCCAATAGAACTTAACCAAAAAGTGCATTCTATGCATCCAAAAATATAAAAAATATAACAAATCAAATCATTTTTAATTAACCAAAAAATAAAATAAAAGCCTCATGCATGTGTCCTGCTTCTTAATATAGGAGGTCAACAATGCCAAGAGTTGGTGAAAGCAGGGGTCCGTCATCCAGAGATAATTCCGAAAACCATCTGGATTATTCTCCTGGAGCTCCCGCAGCAAAGGCATATGACATAATTGGTCACGATTAATAAAGCAACCAATTTTTTGTCCAAGAACTCCTCCCTCCTCCTTTTCCTGGACTGGACTTGGGTCAAAGCAATAACCCCAAGGCCAATAATAAATAGCACGTTATCTCCTCCAATTCCGGGACATGTCTGGTTGACAAGCGGCCGTTCAGAAACGAACTAAAAAGCATGAAATGAAAAGCATGAATCAACACTCACCAAACTTCTACTAACACGAAATTAGCAGAAGAAACCCAAAGGGTGGCGCTAAAGAGCCGAAAAAACACATAGTACGTCAGTACGTTCGTGTTTTTTGGCTGACATTTCCTTTCCGTTTGTATGCAGGACAAAATCCAGGCACACGCCTTTGGACAAAAGTCCGAGGTTTTGTCTGCGGAAAATCCCATAGTGTGTATGAGGCTTTAGACAGTTGTCACCAGACCAGGCATCCATATTGGAATATTTCTCCCCACTTTCTGTTAAAAATTGTAAATTTCTTTAGACCTACCATCACTTTTTCTCTTGATAATTAAAATCTGAGGTTCTAAACATTCCATGCTTTAGCCAAAATAAATAAAATAAGGTTCTTTAGATATACTGAAGTTCCAATGTCTAAAGTTTGGCAAGGAACAAAGTGTTCAAGAGGGATGGCTTCACCAGTCTGATGGTGATCCATCCCCTCTCCATCTGTACTGTCTCTCTTCTGTTATGTATGAAAACAGCAATAAAGAAATCTGAGGAAGAAAAAAAAAAAAAGAAAGAAAAGAATGCAGCCACAATATCTCAGGACTTGTAAGCTGTAGTATATATAATTTCTGTTCTTGAGTGTATATACACTTTAGTTCTTTTTTGCTCCAACTGTATCCTGCATCAGCTATCATTGTAACTGCTAACCTTTCCTCTTTTATCAAACTGCTCTTTTTTTCAAAGCAGATTTTCTTTAAACTTGCTAAAATGCAGTTTTATGAGCAACAATTAACATCCCACTGTTTCTAAGAATTTCTCTTCTCCCAGACCTTACACATGTACCAGACATCCTTGGGAGGCTGAAGTAAATCTTTTGTGTTATCTTCAATAATGTGATCAACGCTGTGCAGCACTATCCTTTATAAAGAGTTCGTATTTTGATATTAAGCAGCAGAAAGCTTCATGAAATTTGAAAAATGTGGCTCGTGCTTCACAGGCTTTCACTGACCCTTTAATGATGATCTCTTTTTCTGCAGGCTATTTCTGTAAAGTGATCATTAATCTTCTACATATTCATTTCATACGTTTTCTAATTCCCCTCCTTGATAACAGGCCATTTTTTTCCTGCCATCTCCCATGCGAGACTGCCTTGGGCGCTGCCATGCCCATGTGACTTTTAAAGATAACAGTTTTTGAATTTCTCAAGGTTGTGTGAACTCCCTGCAGTCAGAGAGCTTCAGCTTCAAATCATTGTAACTTGTAATATATTGACTTCTATTATTACATAATTACATCACTTGTAATAAAGCAGGGGGAATAGTTTGATGGCAGCTTTCGAGTAATGGTATTTGTCTTTCAGCGGCTTTTGAAAACTGCTAGATGCTGAACTATTTTCTAAGACTTCTACATTCCATCACATTGCTTTTCACAGTTCCACGCTACCTTATACACTCACCGGCCACTTTATTAGATACACCTTGCTAGTACCAGGTTGAACCCCCTTTTGCCTTCAGAACTGCCTTAAAGCGGTTGTATACCCGCTGTCTTTTTTTTTTTTCTACACCTGCAAGGGAAAAGGCATAATGAGCATATATTCACCGCATACTAGCTCATTATGAGATACTTACCTTAGAACGAGGCACCGGCATCTCACCTGGTCTACGCCGAGGGAGCTGACATCTCCCCTCGGCGTGACTTCCGGGTATCGCGGCTCCGGCGCTGTGAGTGGCCGGAGCCGCGATGTCGTCAATCCCGCGCATGCGCGCGGGAGACTTCTGCCCGGCAAGCTCCGGAGTTTGCTGGGCTGTCAGCCGAGAATCCCCTGTGCGCGTGCGCCGCTGCAGTCAGCGGCTCATTGCGAGGGGAATATCTCCTAAACCTTACAGGTTTAGGAGATATTTTTTTTTACCTACAGGTAAGCCTTATTATAGGCTTACCTGTAGGTAAAAGTTAAAAATAAAGGTATACAACCACTTTAATTCTTCATGGCATAGATTCAACAAGGTATTGGAATCATTCCACAGAGATTTTAGACCATATTTGTTTGACAGCATCACGCAGTTGCTGCAGATTTGTCAGCTGCACATCCATGATGCAAATTTCCTGTTCCACCACATCCCAAAGGTGCTCTATTGGATTGTGATCTGGTGATTGTGGAGGCCATTGGAGAACAGTAAACTAATTTCCATGTTCAAAAAAACAGTTTGAGATGATTTGAGCTTTGAGACATGGTACATTATCCTGCTGGAAGTAGCCATCAGAAGATGAGTACACTGTAGTCATAAAGGGATGTACGCGGTTAGCAACAATGCTCCGGTAGGCTGTGGTGTTCAAAAAATGCTTACTTGGTACTAAGGAACCCAAAGTGTGCCAAGAAAATATCCCCCACACCATTACGCCACCACCCCCAGCCTGAACCGTTGATACAGGGCAGGATGGATCCATGTTTTATGTGGTTAACGCCAAATTCTGACCCTACCATCTGAATGTCGCAGCTGAAATGAAGACTCATCAGGCCAGGCAACGTTTTTCCAATCTTCTATTGTCCAATTTTGGTGAGCCTGTGTGAATTGTAGCCTCAGTTCTCTGTTCTTAGCTGACAGGAGTGGCACCCAGTGTGGTCTTCTGCTGTAGCCCATCTGCTTCAAGGTTCGATGTGTGCGTTCAGATATGGTATTCTGCATACATTAGTTGTAACAAGTGGTCATTTGAGTTACTGTTGCCTTTCTATCATCTCAAACCAGTCTACCAATTCTCCTCTGACATCAACAAGGCATTTCCATCCACACCGCCTCCACACACTGGATATTTTCTCTTTTTCGGACCATTCTCTGTAAACCCTAGAGATGGTTGTGCGTACAAATCCCAGTAGATCAGCAGTTCTTTTAAATACTCACACCAGCCCTTCTGGCACCATGCCACGTTCAAAGTCACCTAAATCCCCTTTCTTCACCATTCTGATGCTCGGTTTGAAATTCAGCAAGTTGTTTTCAACATGTCTAGATTCCTAAATGCATTGAGTTGATGCCACGTGTTCGGCTGATTAGCAATTTGTGTTACCAAGCAATTGAACAGGTGTACCTAATAAAGTGGCCAGTAAGTGTATATACAGTACATGGTCTTTTCTGTGATCTCCAGCTTGTAGAAGTTGATTACAATTATAGAGGAACAAACTCTAGCATTATGCTCTGACAGACTTTATTTAACCATGCCCCCGTAAGCCACACCCAATATTAGGTTCAAGGCAGCCACACCCTTTTTTGCTGCTGCACCCTGTCGCCAATGGGGACCAGAAAGCTCCCAATGCATACTTGCAATCAGAATCTTTCTGATCATGTGACAGCCAATCACAGCAGTCACATGTCCTGAATGCCTGCCTCCACCTCCCGACATCTAGAAGTGTATAAAGGGCAGGGAGGCGACCGTGAGAAGGGGCTAAACCCCTGAATTGGTAGAGCGAACTGTTTATGGGGAACTGTCAAACGTTGCTTCATTCTGATTTGTTAACCTAGACAATCCATACATTGCTGGTGGAGGGAACACACCCAGAATTGTAATTTCCTGCTTGTGTGATTATGATCGTACTGACATATAAGTAAAATTTTGGCATCTCCTGTAATAGTATTTCCATTTTTGGCTAGATGCTTCCTAAGGCTTTACTACTTCTAAAGGGAAACGGACACTGCTGCTTTCACCATTAGAACACTGAGAAATGCTCAGTTGTTAGTGATTAAGGCTAACCCTCTCAAGCAGGAATCACACTGGAAAGGACATAGTAAAACACAAAGCCATTTCTTTAGAACAGAAAAAGGTATGATTATGCAACAAAGCAACCAGGATCTGATGAAGGACATACCTTTAACAAGGAGGGACCTTGGCAAGGTTCCCCCTGTGCTCAAACTTCTGGCCAACCTGGAAGAGTGGAACCGGACCAGTGGCCTGGTGAGCGTGTTAACCACTTATGTTTGTGAGTAGACATTTATATTGCCTTAGTTTTAATAAAAACTGTGCTGGATAGTGGGCCAGTACGCCCTCTGTATTTATCTATTTACATGGTGTCTCTGAGGACAACCCCAGTCCAGGAGGGCAGCAAGGCTTCAAGAGGATTATCCATATCTATAGTAAGCAACTTTTCCTGTTTGGCTATGACACTTATGTGCAGGGGATTGTTATTGCAGTTTTGTAAATTCTAAAATCCTTTGCACTGTATGTAGATTCCTTAGAACAGATTGCATTTTTCTCATCAAATCTGGAGGTTCGCTTTAAAGCTTTTTTTTTTTTTTTAGTACGAATGGGATAAACTGATCTTATACAAAAACTGTTGCATGACTTCATCACTTTGACGTGTGCCCAGTTGTATTACCCTTTCATCAATGACATTTTTGGGTGTATAAACTTCTGACACTGCTGCTGATTCAGAGCATATTTTGAGTGACTGCGCCTAACCTTGAACATTGTCTTCCCACTATTTACATGCTTGTAATTCTTTTCCTCATAATGAGATTCCTTTATCTTTACGAAACTAGATGCAATAATCATAATGTGCTCATTTTATAGCTTGACGTCCTGAGAAAAGGTTGAAGCATATTGGGATATTGGCATTCGGGTCTGTGCACTTGTGCCATCTGCTGAAAAGCTGTATAGGCCTTTAGAAAGGGTTTGTTTTGTGCCCTTCCACATACACAACAACAGTAGAAGATGATTAATTAGATGCTGTTTATATGCAGTGTGAATTAAGTACATAATGAAGGGGGGAAGAATAAGGGGAAAAATCATTTACAACTTGAGTTCTGGAGTGTAACTAGTTTAATTAACAGGTTTCTGGTGGTAAAACAAATCAGTCCTGAGAAAATCATTGAATCAAACAGAATGAGTCTGTATCACAAACACTGATTTCTGCTTTGAGAAAATCTATCTTTCTTTTTTAAAATGGTCTACTTTCATTATAAGCACTAATATGCATTGACATTGACATAGACGTCATGACCCACTTCCAGAAGATGTTTTTCTGCTCCTGACTTTTCTTGAGTACACTTGCTTTCAGGCGATGATGCTTAATTTAGGATAAATTCATTGCCAAGGGTGTTTTTTCTTGGCCTGGTCGTACTAGATCTTTAAAGGTACTCATAAACAGAAATAGATCAGATGATCATCACCAAACCCTTTTAATCTTCATTAAAGGGTGATGATGGTTATGTCTTTTAGAACTTTGAAAAGTTCCATGTTAAGTCCTCCTCCCTTGCCACATTTGCCATGTCACTTTTCTGAAGGGGGAGCGGGTACCTAGTTTTGACAGGCACCCACCTCAAACTGCTCAGATTCCCTTGGCAATCTGAGCCCAAGTTTTTCTCTCCCCGCAGTCTTCTGGGACATGTCACAGGTCCCAGAAGACTACAGGGCCATTCACAAAGTGCAGCCACAAGTAAAGCCACAAGCAGCACAGCCGCCTACCCCCAGTTATGATGTCAGCTCTGGGAACCCAAAGGCTAGTGAAGAACTAGCCCAGGTGAGGACGGTGTTGTATCCCTGGACAAGTAAATGTCCTTTTATTAAAAGTTAGCAGCTACAGAATTTGTAGCTGCTGACTTTACATATTTTTTTTCCAGTGAAAAGTTTTTTAAAATTCTAACTACGGGCAAAACTTATTTTATTTTTGGATAGAGTGGAGAGTCAGATCCTAATGCTTTCTGTGCCCCCATTATGGAGATTAACCTCTCTATTTTGTCATGTTTACCATTATTGCTGAAAGTAAAATAAAATCCCAAATTCTGAGTTAACCCAAGAACCGTAATAAAGGAGACTTCTTCCAATGGAGACACTCCTTCTGGTAAAATTTAGTGACAACCAGGGATTTTCTCACTTTGGAGGGAATTCCTCTCACTTCCTGTTTTGACTATAGAACAGAAAGTAAAGGGATATCTCCCTAATGGTACACAGATAGCAAAAAAAACCAACATAGGATCTAATCCTCCCTTACTTTATTCCTAATGACCTTACTTTAAATTAAGATTTGAACCATTTGAAGCTCACAACCCACCCTGCTACTCAAAACTGCCTATAGAATTAAAAAGTAGAAAGTATGGGACTTTAAAGGTACATCATATAAATGGGAACACAATTATGTAAAAATTTACAAATATTTATTAGAGGAGACACTTTAAGAAGTAGGGAATACAGTTTACAGTCATAGGTATACACATATTGCCTATCACTGACAAATGAGAGTACTGTAGTCACATACAAATATAGCCACGTCCAAAAATTTTGACATGTTTCGCCAGAACGGCTTCACCAGGAAAAGGACGAGGATAGTTAATTAGTAAATATAAAAGCACATTATATGTTCAACCTTAGATGTGTAAACAAAAAAGAAAGACAAAACTTAATATGTCACACTTCACAAAGGGTTAGCACAGATATATAACTTGCACAAACATAGCTCCACCATACTCTCAGAGCAAACACCACCCCTGAAAAAAAAAAAAACCCACAGATCTCCCCACCCCCCAACCCCCACAGACACCCCAACTACGCGAACTCCATACCTCATGAATGAGTTCCAGAAACAGCGCAACTGGGAGAGTGCCCAAGGGGGCCCCAAAGGTCTACATCCAGACCGGTCCAGAAAGATGCCAGATCTCCCGTAGGGAGGGATGTGTATTTTATGTTATTAAATCAGTCATATAGAGGTATGACCATACCTGCAATATATATCATATGTTGTAAGGACAATATGTAAGTTAAGGATAGAGAGAGCACAAGTCCATAACACAAACTGATAAATGGACTGTACTCACCATAATCCTATTAAGTAGCATTATCTATATTGAGAGCTCATGCGGACGGAAAGGCACAAAGGAAGATGTTGGTATATATCAATCAAATACACAAAACCGACACACCCATCAGACAAATTCTAAAATTATATATGTATAAATATATGTAAATGCTGTACACTAGGAAAATATCAAATATATCCTTGTAGCTTGAAGAAAATTTGCTCACCTCAGTATGTCTCACCACTGTGTGAAGGGCTACACCCTGCCCCAACCACCACAGCTAGGAGAAACATAGAAGTGGGAGGATGGCAGAAACGTGGACAGCCAAAGCCTCAAAGAGGAGCACAGGGATGGCCAGTAGCGATCTATACAAGGAAACAACAATGAAAACAATACTTAAATTAAAGCTGAATGCAAAGCAGAGACACTGGCTGTCCTACTTCCAGCTAAGGGGTTACCTAATGCCGCCGTTCATGTTCTTCATGAGCTCCCAGGTTACCTAAGCAGGTCTAAAACATATGGGATTTAAATATCCCTCCCAGTGGCGCCAAAATGCAGTGTGTGATGTCACGCCGCACTGATGCCCCGCGGACGCAAAGAGGAGGTCCATGTGCTGTGGACTGAAGACCGGAAACCGGAAGTGGCTGTGACCTCCAGTAAACAGTCAGACACCGCTGTGACCAGCAGTGAAGACAGTACCAGACCAACAGAGTGGAATTGCAGTCTGGGAAGATGGTATGGGGTGGACTGATCACGATGTGACCAGAGCGCCATAGGAAAACAGGATACCTCGAGGCGGGCGTGCAGCGGGGCAGCACTACCCGAAAAGGGCAAATTGCTAGCTCTACTGCACACCCTTGGACGTCCATACAGGGATCTATTGGCGAGGGACCAGAAAGACCAGAAAGACTGCAAGTGGGATGGGTGCAGAGGAAAAAAAAAATTAAATTGATTAAATAGAACTTAGAAATATTTTATTTATTTATTTAAAGTTCTATTTAATCAATTTAATTTTTTTTTTCCTCTGTGCACCCATCCCACTTGCAGTCTTTTTGGTCCCTCGCCAATAGATCCCCGTATGGACGCCCAAGGGTGTGCAGTAGAGCTAGCAATTTGCCCTTTTTGGGGAGGTGCTGCCCCGCTGCATGCCCGCCTCGAGGTATCCTGTTTTCCTATGGCGCTCCGGTCACATGGTGATCAGTCCACCCCATACCATCTTCCCAGACTGCAATTGCACTCTGTTGGTCTGGTACTGTCTTCACTGCTGGTCACAGCGGTGTCTGACTGTTTACCGGAGGTCACAGCCACTTCCGACTTCCGGTTTCCAGTCTTCAGTCCATAGCACATATACCTCCCCTTTGCGTCCGCAGACAGTCAGTGCGGCGTGACGTCACACGCTGCATTTTAGCGCCACGGGGAGGGATATTTAAATCCCATATGTTTCAGACCTGCTTAGGTAACCTGGGAGCTCATGAGGAACATGAACGGCGGCATTAGGTAACCCCTTAGCTGGAAGTAGGACAGTCAGTGTCTCTGCTTTGCATTCAGCTTTAATTTGAGTATTGTTTTCATTGTTGTTTCCTTGTATAGATCGCTACTGGCCATCCCTGTGCTCCTCTTTGGGGCTTTGGCTGTCCTCGTTTCTGCCATCCTCCCACTTCTATGTTTCTCCTAGCTGTGGTGGTTGGGGCAGGGTGTAGCCCTTCACACAGTGGTGAGACATACTGAGGTGAGCAAATTTTCTTCAAGCTGCAAGGATATATTTGATATTTTCCTAGTGTATAGCATTTACATATATTTATACATATATATTTTTAGAATTTGACGGGTATGTCGATTTTGTGTATTTGATTGATATATACCAACGTCTTCCTTTGTGCCTTTCCATCCGCATGAGCTCTCAATATAGATAATTCTACTTAATAGGATTATGGTGAGTACAGTCCATTTATCAGTTTGTGTTATGGACTTGTGCTCTCTCTATCCTTAACTTACATAATGTCCTTACAACATATGATATATATTGCAGGTATGGTCATACCTCTATATGACTGATTTAATAACATAAAATACACATCCCTCCCTACAGGAGATCTGGCATCTTTCTGTCTGGATGCAGGCCTTTGGGGCCCCCTTGGGCACTCTCCCAGTTGCAATCTTTCCGGAACTCATTCATGAGGTATGGAGTTTGTGTAGTTGGGGTGTCTGTGGGGGTTGTGGGGTTGGGGAGATCTGTGGGGTTTTTTTTTTCTTTTTTTCAGGGGTGGTGTTTGCTCTGCGAGTATGGTGGAGCCATGTTTGTGCAAGTTATATATCTGTGCTAACCCTTTGTGAAGTGTGACATATTAATTTTTGTCTTTCTTTTTTATTTATACATCTAAGGTTGAACATATCATGTGCTTTCATATTTACTAATTAACTAGCCTCATCCTTTTCCTGATGAAGCCGTTCTGGCGAAACATGTCAAAATTTTTGAATGTGGCTATATTTGTATGTGACTACAGTACTCTCATTTGTCAGTGATAGGCAATATGTGTATACCTATGACTGTAAACTGTATTCCCTACTTTTTAAAGTGTCTTTTCTAATAAATATTTGTATATTTTTACATAATTAATTGTGTTTCCGTTTATATGATGTACCTTTAAAGTCCCATACTTTCTACTTTTTTGTTCTACTAATTTTTAGGGATGTTGGTACCATTATTTTTTGTGTTTATTTGGAGCTGACCTCTACCCTATTTACTTGCCTATAGAATTACTGGCCAGATTATTTGGGCATTGCTTTTAACTTCTAGTATTCTGGATGACTTAAAAATAAATATATTTTTGCTTGCACATGATTGGATGATAGAAGTCAGTAGAGCTTAATTGCATTCACTAAGCCAAGCAAAATTTCCCCTGCAAAATGTGCAGTGTGCTTCCCTTTAGTAAATCAACCCCTATATGTCCATAACCAGTTGAGTGTGTGTATCTGGGGCAGCAGTTTTCCAATATGTCCAGCCCTGACACAACTTTACTTAAAACACTGCGATTGCCAAAGATCTAAACAATTTATTTTTCTGCTGCCAGACCGTGGCAGTGAAAAGGGTAGCATGGTTCTATCAGAGGTCTCTTATTCAGTTTTGAGAAGCATTGAGGGGTCTGGGATTTGGGCTTTATGTCACTCACTTTTAATGGAAATTTGGGTGCTTGATTTAAGCCAGCCATAGACGGTTCGAATCGCTCCGTCTATTGCCGGCTTCAGGCTTTCCTAGTTTAATATTTTGTATATATATGAAAATACAGCACTAAGCTAGTGTCAATATGCAATACCAAATAAAAATAAACAGTATTAACTGTGCTAAATATAGTACCAAAAAAAATCAATAATGAGACACAAATCGATCAAATCAATATAAAATAGAGTGCCAAAGTGCTAAGTGGCATAATCAATTAGTAAAATAAACTAAAATTGCATTAAAGTTCATATAACATGCTTTAAATCTTGCTGTGATGATAAAGTGCTGTAGTGCTTGTGAAAATCACAATAACCAAATTTCATTCACAATTCCTCCACGGCTATAGTGATAATCCACATGTGTTGGCCAATAGCCAATTGGGATGTGTTTTGGAGGCAAGCCACGCCTCCTTCCAATTGGCAGCCCCTCTGCGGGCAGGACACTCTTGCTCTGAGCCTATTCGGGTCCAACACTTGCTCTGTTCTCACATTTGTGAGTGGCACTTTTTATATATTTTATTCATGGTATAAAAAAAAACTGTACCACGCCAAGAGTCTGATTGGCGCTTCTCTCCCCTCTCCCTCTTCTTTTGTAGCGTGGGTTTCCCAGCCCTTTGGATAAAAGCAGCCTTGCACATCCCTTGGAGTTAGTAACTGTTTTTTTAACACGCCCAGGCTATTTTTAGTCATCCTATTGCCTGGATCTTTTTTGGACAGTACACCTTACTAGTTTATAATCAATACGTTTGGACTATTGGCATTCCCACAAAGAAGGGTAGCGCTGAGAATTATGTTTGTTTTTTGTCTCTCTCTTTTGAGACCATGTAAACTTTACTTGAACGTTTAAGGTTGAATATAATTTTTTATTGATTGCTCAAGTTAAAATGTAACACAAGTGAATCAGTAATAAAAAAGAATTGAGTGGGGGGTACATAATAAAGAAAAAAAGGGGGGGGGAGGGAGGAACTTGAACTTTTAATATATAAAGTATGCATCCAGTGTAATCTGGGAAGTCCTAAAAATACTTGTTCTGCATACCAGCTAGGAAACTAAAATATTCAGAAGGATAGTTCAGCAACAGCAGCCTCCACATTTCCTTGCTACAAGTTTCTTTTACCTTTACAACGTCCACCTCTGGTGGCCATGCACGTCTGTATATGCGGAATGAATAAATCAAAACAATGTAATGCTTATATATACATGCAAATAATTAAGAAAATTACCACCCATATGATAACAAGTGGAAACCATTAAAACCACAACAAATAATGTATAACTATAGTATAAATAGTCTAAATGTTAGTTTAGAAACACAACTCTCTTCTTATTTAAAGTACCTTCACAACAAATAAATCATCACTTCATTTCCAAGTGTGCTCATCATCGACCTCAAAACGTAAAAAAAAAAAAAAAAAGAAAAAAATACTTTTCTATTATGGAAAGGCAAAATCGCATTTAATAGCAAGTCCACTCCATTCAGGTATCGATAACAATCAGAAGAGCAAATCTCACATAGTGTAAAATCCTTATTTGTTCATGAAAATCTCTGCAGAAATCAACTCGCACATAATATATAATGGAATCGGACACAAATATGGAAACACTCCATGATTTGCAGGTGTGAAAGTGACAACATGTTTTTCATTGGAAGCGGAAGTGCTGTAGCTTTCTTTTGCTTCCGCTGTGTGATGAGACACCTAGCTAAGAATTGTGAAGTTGGGCTGCTAGTAATACGAAGTCATGTCAGAGCTTACTAAGCATCAAAGAGGGCAAATTGTTGGTGCCCGCTTAACTGGTGCCTCTGTGATTGAAGTTGCCAATTTATTAGCGGTGTCACGAGTTACAGTATCAAAGACTATGACAGCATATGAAGTTTCCAGGAAAACATCTTGATAAGCAAGGTTGACATGGTCAACTGACAGAAAGAAGCAAAAGGACATTGCGCAGGATTGTGACCCGGATTTTTGCGAGAAGAGCGGTATCAGATTCCATTATCCACCACCCAAGACTTTGTTGATTCCCAAGAAAATTCAGACCGTCTTGGCAGCCCAACACCATATTGGGTAACAATGTTGTTCTTTTACCATATTTGTTAAGATCATTTGGTGCACCCCCTGTATTTTATTGCACATGTAGAATACTTCCACTCTTATTTAATTTCAGTGAGTAGCAGTAAAGTGCTCTGTCCTATTTCTGATCTAAGGTTTCTTCGCTTTTTTTTTTTCTTAAATCATTCAACAATTGACAGAACAAGATACTTTCCATAAAAGAAACAAAATGCGATCTGAACAAAGGGTTCTTTATGGCCTCTTAGGCTTAATGTACACAGGACGTTTTTACAACCTTTCCTGAACAATTTAACTTGACAGATAGTAACCCACGTTTAAAACGTCCGTTTTGCCGCATTTACATGCCGCGTTTAGCCGTGTTTGCGTTTTAGAAGCGTTTGAAAAAAAAAAAAAAAAAAATATATATATTTTTTTTTTTTTTTTTTTTTTCAAAATAGCCAAAAATGAAAAACGTCTGTAAACGAAATGCGTTTAGCTGCATTTGGCGTCTGAAACTTCGGAAACTTCGGCGTCTGAACTAATTTTTTTGCCTTTAAAGAAAAGCCTATAAACTCAACTGCCTAAAAAGGACATTAAACAAACCTGTGTACATGTACACATAAGATAACATTGGATGAGTTCAGGGGCAGCTGAAAAAAGCATCCAACTGCCTCTGAACGTCCGTTTACCAGCAGCAGTGTACATGAGGCCTTAGTATTGCCAATGTGGATGAAATTTTGTGTTTTTGAGCAGATCATAAGGGGGGTGAGAAATGGTCCAGGACAGGGGGAATTAAAAGAAAGGAAAGAGGGTGAAATTGAAGGAAGGGTGTGAGGGAGCAATAAGGTGGATAGAGGATAACTAATGGGGAGGAAAAAGAGGGACTTGGGCCCCTTTCACAAGGGCCTAATCAGCTCCGCCTCTCAGTTTTTTTAGTCAGACTCGGTCAGACCATCCATTGTCCTCCTATGGAGCGGTGGATGTAAACAGATGTGCTTACACCCACCGACATCCTATTCCATTCCTATCCGCAAAAAGCAGACGGATAGGGGATCCGTTCCCCATCTGTCTGGTGGATCGGATGACAGTCAGATGTAAATGGACAGGCAGTTTGTTTCCCTCTGACCACCCATAGAGGAAAGTGGGCTGTGCTCTGCATAGCGGGGCAGGCACGGCGATCAGCGGACAGATCCCCGGCTGAGCAGGAGGAGTCCACCCGTGTGAAAGAGCCCTAAAGGAAAAAACTCCTTCTCATCCTCCCATTTCCTCAGGGCTAGTCAGCTAATGCCTAGATCAAGAATTCCTGTGAAGATCTGGTCAGGTCCCAGGAATAAAATAAAACAAGTATGCATGTATGTGTATGTACAGTGGGGACGGAAAGTATTCAGACCCCCCTTAAATTTTTCACTCTTTGTTATATTGCAGCCATTTGCTAAAATCATTTAAGTTAATTTTTTTTCCTCATTAATGTACACACAGCACCCCATATTGACAGAAAAACACAGAATTGTTGACATTTTTGCAGATTTATTAAAAAAGAAAAACTGAAATATAACATGGTCCTAAGTATTCAGACCCTTTGCTCAGTATTTAGTAGAAGCACCCTTTTGATCTAATACAGCCATGAGTCTTTTTGGGAAAGATGCAACAAGTTTTTCACACCTGGATTTGGGGATCCTCTGCCATTCCTTCTTGCAGATCCTCTCCAGTTCTGTCAGGTTGGATGGTAAACGTTGGTGGACAGCCATTTTTAGGTCTCTCCAGAGATGCTCAATTGGGTTTAAGTCAGGGCTCTGGCTGGGCCATTCAAGAACAGTCATGGAGTTGTTGTGAAGTCACTCCTTCGTTATTTTAGATGTGTTCTTAGGGTCATTGTCTTGTTGGAAGGTAAACCTTCGGCCCAGTCTGAGGTCCTGAGCACTCTGGAGAAGGTTTTCGTCCAGGATATCCCTGTACTAGGCTGCATTCATCTTTCCCTCAATTGCAACTAGTCATCCTGTCCCTGCAGCTGAAAAACACCCCCACAGCATGATGCTGCCATTACCATGCTTCACTGTTGGGACTGTATTGGACAGGTGATGAGCAGTGCCTGTTTTTCTCCACACATACCGCTTAGAATTAGGGCCAAAAAGTTCTATCTTGGTCTCATCAGACCAGAGAATCTTATTTCTCACCATCTTGGAGTCCTTCAGGTGTTTTTTAGCAAACTTCATGCAGGCTTTCATGTGCCTTGCACTGAGGAGAGGCTTCCGTCGGACCACTCTACCATAAAGCCCCGACTGGTGGAGGGCTGCAGTGATGGTTGACTTTCTACAACTTTCTCCCATCTCCCGACTGCATCTCTGGAGCTCAGCCACAGTGATCCTTGGGTTCTTCTTTACTTCTCTCACGAAGGCTCTTCTCCCCCGATAGCTCAGTTTGGCCGGACGGACAGCTCTAGGAAGGGTTCTGGTCAGCCCAAACGTGTTCCATTTAAGGATTATGGAGGCCACTGTGCTCTTAGGAACCTTCAGTGCAGCAGAATTTTTTTGTAACCTTGGTCGGATCTGTGCCTTGCCACAATTCTGTCTCTGAGCTCTACAGGCAGTTCCTTTGACCTCATGATTCTCATTTGCTCTGACATGCAATGTGAGCTGTAAGGTCTTATATAGACAGGTGTGTGGCTTTCCTAATCAAGTCCAATCAGTATAATCAAACACAGCTGTACTCAAATGATGGTGTGGAACCATCTCAAGGATGATCAGAAGAAATGGACAGCGCCTGAGTTAAATATATGAGTGTCACAGCAAAGGGTCTGAATACTTAGGACCATGTGATATTTCAGTTTTTCGTTTTTAATAAATCTGCAAAAATGTCAACAATTCTGTGTTTTTCTGTCAATATGGGGTGCTGTGTGTACATTAATGAGGAAAAAAATGAACTTAAATGATTTTATCAAATGGCTGCAATATAACAAAGAGTGAAAAATTTAAGGGGGTCTGAATACTTTCCGTCCCCACTGTATATATGTGTATATATATATATATATATATATATATATATATATATATATATAGACACACCGTGAATTGAAAAAGTATTCATATCCCTTGAAATGCTCCACATTTTGTCATGTTACAACCAAAAACATAATTGTATTTTACTGGGATTTTATGTGATAGACCAACACAAAGTGACACATAATTGTGAAGTGGAAGGAAAATGATAAATGATTTACCTGTGTGTAATTTAATCTCAGTATGAATACAGCTCTTCTGTGAAGCCCTCAGAGGTTTGTTAGAGAACCTTAGTGAACAAACAGCATCATGAAGGCCAAGGAACACACAAGACAGGTCAGAGATAAAGTTGTGAAGAAGTTTCAAGCAGGGTCAGGTTATAAACATATATCCCAAGCATTAGACATCTCACAGAGCACTGTTCAATCCATCATCTGAAAATGGAAAGAGTATGGCACAACTGCAAACCTACCAAGACATGGCCGTCCACCTAAACTGACAGGCCGGGAAAGGAGAGCATCAATCAGAGAAACAGCCACAAGGCCCATGGTAACTCTGGAGAAGCTGCAGAGATCCACAGCTCAGGTGGGAGAATCTGTCCACAGGACAACTATTAGTCATGCACTCCACAAATCTGGCCTTTATGGAAGAGTGGCAAGAAGAAAGTCATTGTTGAAAGAAAGCCATAAGAAGTCCCGTTTGAAGTTTGTATGTGGGGGACACAGCAAACATGTGGAAAAGGGTGCTTTGGTCAGATGAGACCAAAATTGAACTCTTTGGCCTAAAAGCAAAACGCTACGTGTTTTGTAAAACTAACACTGCACATCACCCTGAACACACCATCCCCATCGTGAAACGGCCTTCCCTGCAGCCTTCCTTGAGGCTGTGGCTCTGGTGGTGGACTTGTGGCAGGAGGAGGAGGAGGATGGGCAAGCTTATATACGTGTCTGTTCTCTGTCAGCTGGCCCCTCAACCCCTCCTGAAGGGCCTCACCAAAAATTCCCTCACAGAGGAAGCGTTGGCCCTCCTCCAATTTCATCAATCTTGTGGTTAGATAGGAGCCATAGGCCTCTTCAGCGTTGGGGGGCTTCTGAGGACATCACTTGCTTCCCTAATGAGTCCCAGTGCTGCCTCCTCTGTGATCGTCCCCTTCCTGGGCCGTTTTGTTGGAAGGCGGAGGGGAGGTACCTGGGATTGGGTGAGGCTCTTTCTGGGCCCAGCCACCTCCTGGCTGACACTGGGCCCGCCCACTTCCTGGCTGACACTGGGCACGGCCTCTTCCTGGCTGCCACTTTCCAGACCCTCCTCCTGGCTGAGCTCATCCTGTGTATAAAAAAGGGACATAGTTTTAGTTTTTGCTTCATCAATCACACACAATTTTTAGCTCATGACTTGCAAACTGAATGTTAATAAATAGAAAAGACTATCATTCTGACCCCAGCATTTTTCATTCTTGTCCCAAACATTTTTGGCCACTACTGTCTATTGATATGTAAATCTCTTTGTTTTAAATCATTAATTGGTTATAAATTATAACATCTAGTTAACATCATTAATATTAGGACAATAAATATGTCTAAAAATAATATACCTGGCTCCAGCTGGGTGCCTCCACTTCTTCCAGGATGGAAAGCCCAGGTTGTTCCTCGTCAGCCTCTGCTGGGGTTGAGGGAAGGGTGGAGGGAAGGCTGCAGGGAAGGGTAGAAAGTGATATCCTGGCTTCAGTCTGGTCGTCCAGAAACCGCAGTTTGTTGAAGTACCACAGCCTGGGTACATACACTTGCGCTGCTGCTGCTCCTGATCTGAGTGATTTCTGGATCTTCTTATACATGTTCCTCAAGATCCCAATTTTCTTTTCCAAGAACTGGCTGGTTGCATCGGAGACCCGAGTCTTCACAAATTCCAGAAGTTTCTCCAGTGTTGACCTCCTAGCTTGTTTATTATAATATAAGCGGTGTTTCACCTTCCACAAATTCCTCATCTCCCTGTACCTGTCTATGAAACTGGCCATGAATTCTGGGTCCTTAAAGGGATTCATCTTTGTTGTAAAACAATACACAAGACAAAAACACTAATGTAAGCCTAAACTCTCATAATCTTATCCCAATATAGGCCTCAATCTTGTAGCAGTATAGGCCACTGATGGGCCAAGTTCAAATTTTACCTTCGTTTAGGACGCTCGCATCTTACGTTCCTCCTTCCTCCGCATACAGAACATACGTACGACACATGCGTGTCAGCTTGATATACACTGTGCATGCGTGAAACTCCACCCGCGTTGCCCACCCCTGATGTTCTTTCTAGTCTATTCCCCGCCCCTTCTCTTTAGGCGTGCAGTAGGAGCAACATGGCGGAGAAAGAGCAGGTGTGTGGTAAGATAAGATGATGTGGTTGATTTTGTAGTCCGCCATGTGTATTGCTGTCAGAAACCAGCGGAACCAGCTGGCCATTATCCCAAAGGCATTCTCTGCTACTCTTCTGGCACTGGCCAGCCGGTAGTTAAAAACCCTCCTCTCCGGGCTTCATCAGGTGCTCGCCCAGACCTAATGCTTCATCAGCAATAAAGATGAATGGGAGTCCTTCAACGTCCGCATCAGGTGGCAATCCCAGGCCACCAGTCTGGAGACGTTGGTTAAACTCCGTCTGGGCGAAGACTCCTCCATCTGATGTCCGGATCCAACTCCCCACGACCACATAGCTGAACTCATATTGTGCTGACACCACCGCCATTAACACTATACTATTAAGCCCCTTATAGTTATAATAGTAAGACCCCGAATGGGGTGGTAGCACAATGTGGTCATCAAAGCCAACGGGGTCTGTCATCCTGAGAAAGTTCCTGAAATCATCAGGATTATTCTCCTGGATCTCACAAAGAATCTGGATCTGACAGAATTGGTCACACTGGAGTAATTAAATCTTGGTCCATGAACTCCTCCCCACCCTGTTCATGGACTGGGCTTGGGTCAAAAAATGAACCCCAACACCGAGCCCCAACACAGCACGAACTCTACGAAGAGTACGTACTCGCAACATGGCTTCAAAACGGTCGGCTGGTCAGAACGAACTAACAGAACACACTGAAGAACAGCAAGGCCCGTGAAGAGTGAGCTGAAAATCAGAAACGAGCAGACAAAAACACAATGAAAACAGATGCGAACTGTCTACACGCACTGAAAAGCAGATACAAACCCATGAGCACAAACTGAAGAGCAGTAACGGACTGAAAAGCACGAAAGCTGAAAAGCGCGAATCGTCTCTCACCATATTTTTACTAACAAAAGATAAACATGAGATTAGCAGAAGGAGCCCATAGGGTGGCCCACTGGCTATTGCACTTCCTTTTTCTAGTCCCATCATACGTGTTGTACGTCCCTGCTTTCTTGACGGTCGGACTTTGGTGTGACCATGTGTATGCAAGACCGCTTGAGCGGAATTCTGTCAGAGAAACCGTCAGAGTTTATTCCGACGGCAAAACCGCTCGTGTGTACTCGGCACTAGAGTTTGCAAAAGACTTGAGACTGGGGTGGAGGTTCACCTTGCAGCAGGACAACGACCCTAAACATACAGCCAGAGCTACAATGGAATGGTTTAGATCACAGCATATTCATGTGTTAGTATGTCCCAGTCAAAGTCCAGACCTAAATTCAATTGAGAATCTGTGGCAAGACTTGAAAATTGCTGTTCACAGACACTCTCCATCCAATCTGACAGAGCTTGAGCTATTTTGCAAAGAAGAATGGGCAAAGATTTCACTATCGATGTACAAAGCTGGTAGAAACATGTCCAAAAAGACTTGCAGCTGTAATTGCAGTTAAAGGTTGTTTACAAAGTATTGACTCGGGGGGGCTGAATACAAATGCACGCCAACCTTTTCAGATATTTATTTGTAAACAATTTTGAAAACCATTTATCATTTTCCTTTCACTTCACAATTATGTGCCACTTTGTTTCGGTCTATCACATAAAATCCCAATAAAAATAGGTTAACGTTTTTGGTTGTAACATTACAAAATAGGGAAAAGGGGTATGAATAATTTTTAGAGGCACTGTGATATATAAATATTCATTTTTTTATATATTTTTTGCTGTATATTGTGACATACCAGGATTCTTCTTTATGCAGAAAAGTTAAAAGGTAATTTATATCAGGAAATCTCACTTGGTCTTTGGCTAAATACTTGATGAAAAGCATGGTAGGTTTTTAGACAGAATGACAAATTTAAGGCCACAAGTTTATGTGACAAATGTTTCCATTCGTAACTTTGCCTCTAGGGCAAATTTTTTTGAAACATTTATTGTAAAGAGTAGATATGATGACAGAGGAATGGTTGAACAGCTTCCACAATATGTCCCCAATATTTGTTATTCCCAAACCTGACCATTTGACCCAAACATCAATAATATTGCCCATTCAGCAGTATAAGGCATCCCCTCTGGACCCTAAAGTAAAAATGTGAACCAATGCTCACAACTTCTAGTAATTATCTATAACTTGTACCATACACATGGTGTACCAAACTTATGAACCTAAAAGTACTTTCTGACTGGGATCAGTAACAGTTGAAAAATATTTTTGGCTTTCACCTGCCAGTGTGCCATCATCATAGAGACAGATCCCCACTAATTTATACAGTAACTTAGAGCGTAATTTGAGATGTACCTTATTTATTGGCGTATAACACGCACCCCAATTTAAGAGGGAAGTTTCAGGAGAAAAAACTTTTAACAAAAAAATAAACCACTTTGAAGCAAAATAATGGTCAGCGCATCAATACAGCCTGATTAGTGCCCATCTGCAGCTTCAATGCACCCTGATCTGTGCCCACCTGCAGCTTCAATGCAGCCTGATCTGTGCCCATCTGCAGCTTCAATGCAGCCTGATCTGTGCCCATCTGCAGCTTCAATGCACCCTGATCTGTGCCCATCTGCAGCTTCAATGCAGCCTGATCTGTGCCCATCTGCAGCTTCAATGCAGCCTGATCTGTGCCCATCTGCAGCTTCAATGCAGCCTGATCTGTGCCCATCTGCAGCTTCAATGCAGCCTGATCTGTGCCCATCTGCAGCTTCAATGCAGCCTGATCTGTGCCCATCTGCAGCCTGATCTGTGCCCATCTGCAGCCTAATCTGTGCCCATCTGCAGCCTAATCTCTGCCCATCTGCAGCCTAATCAGTGCCCATCTGCAGCCTAATCAGTGCCCATCTGCAGCCTAATCAGTGCCCATTTGCAGTCTAATCAGTGCCCACCTCAGGCATTGCTGCTCACTGCAGCTTGATCAGTGTCCATCTGCAGCCTTGCCGAGGGGAAGGAGGGGACGAGTGCTGCCAGATCTCCTATGTACTCGGCTCGGCGTCACGCCCAGTCCCGCCCCTTGGCTCGGATCCTATGATGGACATAACGCCAGTCCAATGCCGGGACGTCAATGCTAGGAGCCTTCCAGGGGGCGGAACTGAGCATGACTGCGAGCCGAGCCGTGTACATAAGAGATCCGGCTGTATTTCAGCAGCGCTCATTCCCTCCTTCCCCTCGGTGGCAGCCTATATCGGTGTATAACACGCACACATGATTTTCCCCCTATTTTAAGGTTTTAATCATCCCAATGTGAAACATAAACAATAATCATGAGTATTTTTGTGTATGTATAGTTCAGTTCCTAATAGTTTGTGCATCTTTCCTTTGATTTTCCTCAGGTCCATGGTTCAGTTATGTGTCCCAGGGGCCACATTTTTCTTGCTGCCCTCTGTGATCACATATTTTTGTCATTTTTGATAGTTCTAGACACTTCACATAATATCATTCCCTTCTACTGTGATGAAATGTAAATTCCATTATTAGTTCTGCTCCCTAAAGATTTACGTAAGAGAAATAATTAAGAAATGCTGAAAGTTAATGAAACTGGACAGTGTGCAGTTCTGATCAGCTTTATCTTCCTTAGACCTGTTCTGTGTGGCCTTTTTATATATCAGAAAATGAGAAAAGTGGAAAATAACACTGGACCTGCAAGGTTATCTTATTGGTTTTGCTATGTTAAATTATTTATGTTGATGTAATGTGGTTCCTGGGCAGGCGGATTTTACACCCCAGAGGATTTCTCCATGGCTTGTAGTGTAATGTAACAAAAATTGAAGTGCCACACCACTGCTAAGAGTGTCCAGATACAAATGTATTTCTATTTCTTCCTGTGTGCACAGGCCTCGTCAGGAGCTTGTTTGGCTGCCCTTCACAAGGCCTGTGCTCCGGTTCACTTTTAGTCCATTCACTTTGGGTTCAATCAAGCCCTTCCAATCCATTTTTGGGCACCCGGAAACAAATTAGCTAGTCTTTGGACTGTCTCCCTGACTTTCATTGGAAAAAGGATGAACGTGGACCACTTAACATTGCTGTGGCGCTTCAATTTCCATTTTTTCTTTACATATCAGGACCTGTAAGAGACAAACCTTTATTTCTCTTTTTGCATTGGCTAATAAGTGCCTATATACATAGATACTGTATTAAATCCACTGCCCTACTTACTCTGACATCACGTGTAGGACCGCTCATTCTGAATGCCACACCCTGCAGCCCTGCCTCATCTTGCTAAATCTAAAAATACAATAGGTATAGAAAAGAATCACCCCCTTTAAAATAATCATATTTTGTCGCTTGCAGCCTGCAATGAGGACGGACACCGTTTTTGTTTTTATCCAGCTGTATTTACTAGTGCAACTTATAACATCCAAGTAAAAGATATAGCACCAACATGTAAGAATAAAATAAAAATAAAATAAAAAATAGAGTCACTTGTTGGAAAAAGGATCACCCCCTTATGTCAGTATTTTGTTGGACCACATTTTGCTTTAATTACAGTCTTTTAGTCTGTTGGGATATGTCTCTAATAACTTTGCACATCTAGACTTTGCAATATTTGCACACTCTACTTTGCAGAACTTCTCAAGTTAAGTTAAATTTGATGATGACTGTTTGAGGACTGCAGGCTTCAAATAATTCCACAGATTTTTGAAGGGATTTAAGTCTGGACTCTGACTAGGCCATGCAAGCACATTTACCTTTTTCTCTTTCAACCACTGTGTGGTCATTTTTGCTGTGTGCTTTGGGTCATTTTCATGTTAGAAGGTAAAGCTTCTTCCCATTGACAACTTTCTGACAGAAGGCAGTAGATTTTTCTCAAGAATTTGATGTTTTTTTGCCCCATCCATTTTGTTTCTATACTGACAAGTGCTTCAGTCCTAGCTGAAGAGAAACACCCCCATAACAGGATATTACCACCTCCATGCTTTACTGTAGAAATGGTGTTATGTGGATGGTGAGCTGTATTGGATTTCCGCCAGACATATTGTTTTGTGTTGAGGCCAATCATTCAATTTTAGCCTCAAGAGAACAAAGCTAGGTCTTTAGTAGAGAAATATTGCCCATGCACTCCAAAAGAGGAGTTCCAGCCTGGAAAAAAAATTAAATTAAGTCAGCAGCTACAAGTACTGTAGCTGACAATTTTTAATATAAGGACACTTACCTGTCCAGGGATCCTGCGATGGCGGCACCCAAAGCCGATTCATCCATCGGATTTGGATACAGGCGCCGGCATTGCAAGTAAGAGAAACGGAGCATTCGCAAATCTCACTGCACTTTCAGAATGGTACCATCATCTTCTTGGACACACACAGGTGCCAAAAGGCAGCAGTGGGATGGAGGAGGGCTTGATGCAATCGCGGAACTGACGTTACTCGCTGAGGTGAGGTAGGACGGAAGCCCAGCTGAAAAACAACGCAAAAAGGTACCAAAAAGACTGAAAAAAAATCTCCAAAAACGAGCAACTGTGGGGTGCTTTATTGTTTAAGACCTTTATGCATTTTAGCCTAGAACTGCTTTTTAAAGGAATTGTAAAGTCAGAAGTTTTTTTTATCTTAATGCATTCTCTGCATTAAGATGATAAACCTTCTGTGTGCAGCAGCCCCCCTTATACTTACCTATGCCCAATCTTCCTCCAGCGATGTCCATGAGTTCTTCAGCCATCCAGGACTCTCCTCCACGCCATTGGCTCCCACTGCTGTCAATCAACATCAGCCAATCAGGAGAGAGAGGGGACCTGGCAGAAACAGGGCTCTGTGTCTGAATGGAGACATGGAGCTGTGACTTGGCTTGGATGCCCCCATAGCAAGCTCCTTGCTGTGGGGGCACGCAACAGGAGGGAGGGGCCAGGAGAGCCGAAGAGGGACTTGAGAAGAGGAGGATTTGGGCTGCTCTGTGCAAAACCACTGCACAGAGGAGGTAAGTATGACATGTTTGTTATTTTAAGAGAAAAAAAAAAAACGAGACTTAATTACTTAAACTTTAAATATTAAAAAAAAAAAACCTCGGATGACCCTCCAGAAAATGCCACTCAGTCTATTATTTTGGGTCGGTACTTTAACCCTAATAATTTACTAATGGCTTCTCTGAGTGCAAACTTTGTTAGAGATGCTTGAATCTTGAGTTGATAAACGCTGGTTTATGGCACCATTTTGCGAAGGCAACACTGAGCTTCAATATCTTTGGTAATTTGTAGCAATTTGGTCCATAACTGGCATGTTTTTGGGCTCCTTGATTTGAAATATGAATTGTTGGTTACTTTGTGGCATTTCATTTACCACCCTCTGTGTGCTGTAGTAAACGTTTTCTTTGATTATCAAACTTTATGATAAATAATCTATGAAATTATATTTTTAAGTGCCTGAATATATGAGAAAATGATGATCTTTTGCCTATAACCCTAAAATTCCTCATTCCAGGCAATTGCTTCTGTTTTGATAAAATTATACATTTCACATTCCCGTATTTAACCAATTAAAGATCAGTGAAAACTCCCCATTAGTCACAGTATTAAATGCAGACTATTAGAGCTGAATTTGTTTATGCAGCCCAGGGAAAGAAATTGCAGTGATTTACCGTGGAGACACAGAGTGTCAGAATCTAGATTCCTTCTGGACAACTTACTCCCATAATGAATCTTCTAACAGAAAGCAAATGGCATCCCCACAGGTCTTGTTTCAAAGAAAATACAGAGAGCAATAAACTCTTGTATCGAATGGCTACTGTAACTAAATAGTGTCTGTCCTAGTACTTGACCCTGGTTTAGGGCTGCTCTCTCAACAATGGAGCTTCCATAAATTTTTACTGCTATGGACAGGTTTGCACATCAGCTCTTGGAGCTCATAAATAAATGTAAACAATGTAAAGTTAATGTTATAGCAGGGAGACATTTGAAGATATAATATAGTCTATAAAGACATTTAGTGTTGCTTTTTGTGAACTTTGCTAATGATTTAAAACCCTCCATGCGTGGTTGTCAATTACCAATTCTAATACTAGGCATACATAGGGGTTTTTCCAGAAGATACACCTATCAATGTTGGATGGATATGCAAATTAAGTTCAGAAATCATTGGGTATGACCAATTTCCTTGCTGAATTTGGGCATGAAGAGGGTGAATAACAGGAACTGTAGTATCTTTGTAAAGATATGTGTGAAAGAGATCGACTAAAGCCGCGTACACACGGGCGGACTTTTGACGGATTTCCGACGGACTTTTTAACGAACGGACTTGCCTACACATGATCACACCAAAGTCCGACGGATTCGTATGTGATGACGTACACCGACCTAAGATAAGGAAGTTGATAGCCAATAGCTGCCCTAGCGTTGGTTTTTGTCTGTAGGACTAGCATACAGACGAGCGGATTTCTGGGTCCGGCGGAGTTACAATGTAAAGATTTGAAGCATGTTCCAAATCTAAAGTCCGTCAGATTTTTCGTCTGGAAAAGTCCGCTGAAGGTCCGATGAAGCCCACACACAATCGGATTGTCCGCTAGACTCAGTCCGTCGGACCAGTCCGATAGAAAAGTCAGACTGTGTGTACACTGCATAAATGTAATTATGGTACTCTCATCAATAAGCTGAAAAGTTCAAAAGCCTTATTTTTTTTTTACATTTTTAAGTATATATGAACTTGAAGGTGGCCATATTTGCAAATTAAATATGTAGGTATGCTTACCAAATGTCTAAGATTGTAAATAGTGACATTTTAGATCATAATGGATGAAGGCAAATCACACACCCCTGTCGCTCCTACAGTTACACAGACTACAAAAAATTAATATACCAAATATTATTGCACCTGCAGTCCGAGGCTATGAGATTTTTTAAGATATTAAAGTTTTTTTTTTTTTTTTTGTTTAATAATAACAAACGTGTCATACTTACCTGCAGTGGTTTTACACAGAGTAGCCCAGATCCTCCTCTTCTCAAGTCCCTCATCGGCACTCCTGGCCCCTCCCTCCTGCCCCCAGAGCAAGCAGCTCAGCATCACCCCCTTTCTCTTCTCATTGGCTCATTGACTTTGATTGACAGCAGTGGGAGCATACAGCGGCTGCTGTGTGTCTCAGCCAATCAGGAGGGAGAGCCCTGAGAGCCAAGCCTCTCGTGCAACATTGCTGGATCGAGATGGGGCTCAGGTAGGTATTAGGAGGACTTCTGTACACAGGTTTTTTTTATCTTAATGCATAGAATGCATTAAGATAAAAGATCTGCCTTTAGAACCACTTTAAGTTAAGGTCACATGAAGCTGGTTATACATGGCTCAGTTTTTGATTCAGCCAGAAGGCTGAACAAAAAAATCGAATGGATTCCCCCATCTACACATTCGAGGTGGATGCTGGAATTCTCCCCACTGCATCTCGTCCTCCAGTTGGCACTCTTCCACCATCTGAATACACTGTTCAGCTCTGCAGCTGATTGGCTGCATGCACTGATTGAAACAACATTTTTCAACAAGCCTGTTCATGAAATGATGGATAAACTGACTTCTCATGAACAGGAATGGTCACAGATGAATCGAAATTCAGCTGGTCCCTGCTGAGCTGGCCGAATTTCGATCCTTCTATGGCAAGCTTGAGGAGGCTAGGGAACAAAGTTGTTTATTGATGACAAGAAAGGTTATTCAGTATTTTTTTCATTACATATAAATCTGAGCAAACTTTGAGTATTCAATGCTTCACTAAAAATGCATATACTTAAGTATGTCAAAAAGAGATATTACTGCTGGTACTCTGTCTAAAAAAAACACAGCTTAATAAAGGTATGTGTGGAGGTTTCTCTGAGATCATAAATGCCAGCTGAGACTTTGCCTTACTGGGCTTCCATTTAAAAATAGTATAAACCACTTGACCTCTAGGAGGTTTACCCCTCTTCATGATCAGGCAATTTTTTGCGATAATGCACTGCGTTACCTTAACTAATTGCGCGGATGTGCGACACTGTATTTAAATAAAATTTATGTCCCTTTTCCCCACAAATAGAACTTGCTTTTGGTGGTATTTGATCACCTGTGTTTTTTAATTTTTTGCACTCTAAACAAAAAGTCGGACAATTTTGAAAAAAAAAAAAACAATATTTTTCACTTTCTGCTATAAAACATATCCAATAAAACATTTTTAAAAATCAAATTTCTTCATGAATTTAGGCCGATATGTATTCTGCTACATATTTTTGGTAAAAAAAATCCCAATAAGTGTATATTGATTGACTTACACAAACTTTATAGCATCTAAAAAACTATAGGATATATATATATATATATATATATATATATATATATATATGGAATTTTTTTTTTTTAATACTAGTAATAGTGGCAATCAGCGACTGTGATATTGCATCAGACAATTAAGCACTAATGCCGCGTACACACGGTCGGACTTTTCGTCTACAAAAGTCCAACGGACGCTGACGGACTAAAGCTGGCTGGTAATCCGATCGTGTGTGGGCTTCTCCGGACTTTCAACGGACTTTTTTAGCCTCAAATCCGACGGACTTTAGATTTGAAGCATGCTTCAAATCTTTACGTCGTAACTACGACGGACCCCGAAGTCCGCTCATCTGTATGCTAGTCCGACGGACAAAAAAACGACGCATGCTCATAAGCAAAAACTAAACGGAAGCACTCGGTCTAGTAAAACTAGTGTTCGTATTGTAGGTAGCACATTCATCACGCTGCAAAATCTGTGATCGTTGAATGCAGCGCATTTTATTTCTTCTTTACGAAGGCTCTAAAGAACGAAGGTGTTTTGCTGTTCATAATCAGAGTTCTCCCAAACTGATTTCTGGATTCTTTTTCTCTTTGATCTCATGAATGATATAGTATGCATTTTAAAAACAATGTTTCCATACTAATAATACTTTTTCCCCTTTTTTTTTTTTTTTTTTTTTTTTAGGTTTGTAAAGTTAACACAAAGAACCCATTATTAATTTTTTTTTTTTATAGTGATTATTTTTTAGTTTTTAGATAAAGTTAACCCAAAGCACCGTTTTTGGTTACGTAAATTTTTTGATTTTCAAGACTTACCACTTGAACATTATTAACATTAGTAATGTATTTTTGGTGTGTTTTTTTTCAAACTCAATGAGATTGTTGTCCCTTGTTAATTTAACATTGTGTGTAAAATCAATGATTTCAAAGAAAACACATAAAGTCTTTTGCTAAACTCAAAAAAGATCCATTTATTCATGGTCAAAATAAAATAAAGAGGAAGTCAACGCTGGAAAAAGTCGGTGTACCAGAAAATTGGGATCTTGCGGAGTCCATATAAGAGGGAGCACAATCTGGTCCAAGAATCCCAGAGATCAACAGCACCAGCAGATGATCTAGATGTCCCCAGACTGTGGTCCTACAACAGCCTGCGTCTTCTGTCAGACCAGACTGAACCCAGGTCATCATTTTCTTCTCTTCCCTGCAGCCTTTCCTCCACGCTGCCCTGCAGCCTTCCCTGTAGCCTTCTTTTGAGGCTGTGGCTCTGGTGTTTCAGTTGTGGCAGGAGGAGGAGGAGGAGGAGGAGGAGGAGGAGGAGGGGGGGCTGCCTCATGTAGTTGGGTGTTTTGTGTTAGCGTGCCCTGCAGCCCCTTATGGATTGTTTCCCCAAATAGGCGCTCACAAATGAGGCGCTGCTCCCAATCCATCTGAAGAAGCCTGCTGGCTAAGTAGCAGCCATAGGATTCTTCCGCTTCGGGGGGGCTCGTTAAAAAACGGGTGGCCTCTTGCATGAGGCGCAGGGATGCGTCCTGTGTGACCATCCCCTTCCTGGCCCTTTTTTTGGGAAGGTGGAGGGGAGGCACTTGGGATTCGGTCAGGCTCCTACTGGGCCCAGCCACCTCACTTGGCCCAGCCACCTCACTTGGCCCAGCCACCTCACTGGGAGCAGCCACCTCCTGCCTGACACTGGGCCCAGCCTCCTCCAGGATGATGGTGAATCCGGCCTCCTCCAGGCTGTCCATGGGCCTGGTCTCCTCCT
This sequence comes from Aquarana catesbeiana, assembly GCF_042186555.1. NCBI lineage: Eukaryota > Metazoa > Chordata > Amphibia > Anura > Ranidae > Aquarana > Aquarana catesbeiana. Next base: position 608,935,083 of record NC_133327.1, on the reverse strand, counting down.
GCCTGCCACTTTCCCCACATTCCTCCTGGATGGACTCATCCTGTGTATAAAAAAAGGACAATAGTTTGAGTATATTTTTTTGGGTTCATCAATGACACACAGTTTGCTTCTCATGAATAGCAAATTCAATGTGAATACTTCTCTTTAATAAAAGAGTCTAATCAGACACCATAATTATTTCAAGCAGGTGCCAAACATATTTAGCCACTACTGTCAATTGATATGTATACACAATTTTGAGTGCCAAATTATTTTAGACAATTATAACATCCAGTTAACATCATTAATATTAGTACAGTAAATATTTGTTAAAATAATTTACCTGACTCCAGATGGTCATATCTGGTTCATCCAGGATGGAAGACCCAGCTTGCTCCTCATCAGCCTCTGCTGGGGTGGAGGGAAGGGTGGCGGGAAGGGTTGAAAGTGATGGCCTGGCTTCATTCTGGTCATCCAGAAAACGGAGTTGATTATAGTACCACAGCCTGGGTACATAAACATCATCTGCTGATGCTCCTGATCTCCTTGATTCCTGGATCTTCTTATGCTCCCTCTTATACATGTTCCTCAAGACCCCAATTTTCTTGAGCAATGTCTCCATTGTTGCTTCCGGGATGGTCGCCTGGACAAAGGCCAGAAGTCTCTCCAGCGTTGACTTCTTCACATGCTTAGCATAATACTGAGGGTGTTTCACCTCCCACAAATTCCTCATCTCTCGATATTTGGAAATAAAAGATGTAAGGAACTCTGGATCCTTAAATAGGGGATTCATTATATCTGGAAAAGATGAAGTCACAAGACAAAAAACACTTTTATTATAGGTTTCGGCTAACCCCTCATCATCTTCTCCCTATGTAGGCCTCATCAATCTATCAAGCCATATAGGCCGCTTGCTACAAAGTCATGACCATAAAAACCAAAAAAAAAAATATATCTCTAAAATTACCTTCGTTTTGTAACGTCCAGGTCCACTATCACCTACCACAGAACGTACGTACGACACGTGCGCAAGGCTCTTTATACACTACGCATGTGTGAAACTCCGCCTGCGTCGCCCGCCCCTGACGTTCGATTTTAACTCATGTTCTCCGCCCATTTTTTGTTACGGCGCGTAGTGGAGTTAAAGAATGGCGGAGACACCTGAAATGTTGACGACCTCAGGTAGTGGAGACAGCCCGGAGGCTGGAACGTCAGCGAAATCTATGAGGCCTAGATTTAAGGCCTCTAATATGAGTTTTAAAGAGATGGTGGAGATGGTGGCCATTCTTCACAAAGACGACTATGATGGCAATTATGGGCCGTACGCACGGCCAAATTTGCGCAAGGCCAAAATAATGGCGAAGGTCGTGGAGACTTTGCAGGCATCTTTTGGGGTCCAGCGCTCCAAAGATCAACTGAGAAAAAGATGGTCTGACCTGAAACTCAGGGAGCCGGATCAATACCGACGTATCCGGAAAGTTCTTAAAAAAAGTAAGTACTTGTCGTGTTTTTCTCTTGTGTTTATTACCTTGTATACTGCTCCATGTGCTTTTCCTTCCTATCCGATTTTTTGTTCATCGTTTTAAACGATCTTTTAATAAACCTCGTTACATATCTATAGATAGATCGATATATATATATCTAGAGATATATCTCTAGATATATATAACTATATATATATATAACTATAGAGAGAGAGAGAGATATATATATATATTGAGAGATATATATAGATATAGATATAGATATAGAGATATAGAGAGAGAGAGAGAGAGAGAGAGAAATATATAGAGAGAGAGAAATATAGAGATAGGTAGATAGATAGATATAGAAATGTAAAACATTCTTTTTGAAGATTTGAAGTTATCTTAATTTTTTGGCTTTACATTTAGTTAGATATTTAGAGATTTTGTTCCAGATATAGAGAGAGATCAAAAGATTATTAACTATATTTTGAGATATTGATATCTATCTATCCGATATGTCTTTCTAATTTTAAATATTGAGGTAAAATAGGAACTCTACACAAACCACTTCATTACAAATGTTGGAAAATTACTATGTACTAAAATATCTGTGTGCTAATTAGATTAATAATTTTTTGTTTCACATAGGGGAAAAATCACTCAGCCAACAACCAGAAGACAGTCCACCCCAAGCAAAACATGATTGGGAAATAAGCCCAAGTCCCATTGAGGATGTGGAGGAAGGAGAGGTGGGCGACATGGGCACCCCACCAGGTGAGTGTCTGACACACCAGCTTACGTTAATCTATGCATGGCTGCCTTTTGTTTAATGTAATTTGTCTACTCTATTTTAGGGGATCTGGTTGTGCTTCATTCAAGCAATAGTGCCACCCCCGAGGATGTGGAGGAATTAGGCTACATGGGCACCCCACCAGGTCAGTGTCTGAGACAACAGCTTTATTTATGGTAAGGTAAACTATGTATGTGTGCATATTTCTAAAGACATTTTTTGGTTTCATTCCACTTTAGGTACAACAACAAGAAGTGACTATTTCACCTCTGAAAGTGCCCAACGGCTAATTGGTCAAATAATGGCCTGGAATAAAGACATGGATGAAATGCGGAATCGGCTGGATCGTATGCAGCAGGAAATGAAGGACATGATTGATGTTTTGGGTCGAATCTAAATGCCCTTTTTTAAACCCCAAAACATCAATCATGTCCTTCATTTCCTGTTTTGCTGACCCCATTCTGGGCCTTCTCTTTTTTTTTTTTGGCAGAACATAAATGGCTGTTTAACCTAATGTAAAAAAGGAGGGCTGTTTCTCGTAAATACCTCAAAAATCCACAAAAAAATAAAACTTGATTTTCAAAAAAACACAAAAAAAAAAAAAAAAATTGATTTTAAAAAACCAAAAAAATCAAAAAATTGATTTTAAAAAACAAAAAAATTAAAAAACTTGATTTTAAAAAACCAAAAAAATTAAAAAACTTGATTTTAAAAAACCAAAAAAAATTAAAAAACTTGATTTTAAAAAACCAAAAAAATTAAAAAACTTGATTTTAAAAAACCAAAAAAAATTAAAAAACTTGATGTTAAAAAACCAAAAAAATTAAAAAACTTGATTTTAAAAAACCAAAAAAAATTAAAAAACTTGATTTTAAAAAACCAAAAAAATTAAAAAACTTGATTTTAAAAAACCAAAAAAAATTAAAAAACTTGATGTTAAAAAACCAAAAAAATTAAAAAACTTGATTTTAAAAAACCAAAAAAAATTAAAAAACTTGATTTTAAAAAACCAAAAAAAATTTAAAAACTTGATTTTAAAAAACCAAAAAAAATAATATACAAACTTTATTAAAAAAAAATAATAAAAACAAAAATAACTTGATAAAAAAAAAAAACATAAACAAAAAATTGCTTTAAAAAAAAAAAAACAAAACAAAACTTGATTTTCCCAAAACAAAAAAATAAGCCTGTTTGTGAAAATCAAAAAGCCAAAAATATTTTTTTGTGGATTAGGTATAAATATTTAGATATAATTATATTTTGCTACATTATTAAGATATCATTCTATTTTTGTCTATGAACATTTTATACTAAATGCAGAACTGAATGCATAACAACCATTAATAAAAACATCTCCTTATAGGAATTAAATAAATGTGTGGTTTGTTATTTCAAGGCTCAGTATCATTTTAGTTATAATTGTAAAAAAGTTGTTTACAGTGGCAATGGAGCTTATTTAGACATTTAAAATTACAATACAGTTGGCACTACAACTGCTCGACCATAACCTAGGAGACAGCCCAAAAGAAAGGCAAGCAATAAATATAATGCAAGATTTCATCAATAATTTTTTTATTGTCAAAAATGATATATCCTGGCCCATTGCAATGGCCCCCCTACCCATAAAATAATTAACATATTGCTGTCTAACTTGACGGGCACTTTGGGGGGCCAAGCCAGTACGGACAGTATCCAGGCCTGTAAGGTTGGCTTCTATTTGTCCGGCCTCAGGCCCAACTGTGCCTATATAATTTGGAGAATGCTTATTTAAAAAGTTGTGCAGAATGCAGCACGATAAAATGATAAAATTAAGTTTGTATTCCGCCAAATTAATGGCTGTTTGAAACAGGCGGAACCGGCTGGCCAGAATTCCAAACGCATTCTCAACCACTCTTCTAGCTCTGGCCAGCCGGTAATTAAAAACCCTCCTCTCCGGGGTGAGGGTTCTTTGGGGGAATGGCCTCATGAGGTGCTTGCTGAGAGCAAAGGCTTCATCGGCAATGAAGACAAAGGGGAGTCCTTCCACGTTATCCTCATCAGGTGGCAATCCCAGGCCACCACTCTGGAGACGCTGGCAGAACTCCGTCTGGGCAAATACTCCTCCATCCGACATCCGGCCATTCTTCCCCACGTCCACATATAAAAAATCATAGTGTGCCGACACCACCGCCATTAAAACAATACTGTGGAACCCCTTATAATTAAAATAATATGACCCCGAATGGGGTGGTGGCACAATGTGGACATGTTTCCCATCTATAGCCCCTCCACAATTGGGAAAGTCTCAACGGCTGGCAAAATGGGATGCCACAGTCTGCCATTCCTGTGGCGTTGAAGGAAACTGGGAAATCAAACAAGAAAACCAAAATCAATTAATTTGGAAGCTAACATTGCAAGAAAATTAGACAATTAAAAACATTATTCCCCAGCATCAGTATAACATTCAATAATTTAATTGTTCTGGAATAACTAATATGGAAAGGCACACTTATCAGATTGCTCACCCCCTCTGATGGAACATTGATTACATTTTAGGGGGTTGTGAAATCCCTAAAAAAAATTACTTTTAGGACACGCAGGAATTTAGGGACTAAAAAGGCTACAAGACTGCAGTTGTCGCACTCTGCAGGTGCAGTTGCTAACCAGCTTACAGTAAATGAGGTAATGTAAAAAGGCATTCATGTTGCAAGGAGTACACAATCACATGCAAGGGCAATTAATGAAAACACTTTGAGGCTTGCATATGATTTGATGATGGAAATCAGCAGAGCTTCTGCTCATTTACTAAAGCACTGGAACAAATGCACTTGTAGAGTGCACATGCATTTTGCAAAGTGCAACATATATTTGCTTTAGACAAATCAACACCACAGAACATTCAAGCAAATTTTAACGAGGGTGGGGGTGGGGGGGTTGTGAAATCTAGATAATTGCTCATTAGCAGCACACTATTTGGAGTGAGTTTAGGTGGGGGGGGGGTGGGGGGGTTGTGAAATCTAGATAATTGCTCATTAGCAGCACACTATTTGGAGTGAGTTTAGGTGGGGGGGGGGGTGGGGGGGTTGTGAAATCTAGATAATTGCTCATTAGCAGCACACTAAATACACTCAAACAAAATACATTCCAAATGAGTAGACTAGGTGGATATGTTCCCATCACTTCATGCTGGGAAGGTTATTGAAGGAAAATATACATGCATGACAAAAAATAACAGGAAAAAATTCCAGCATGTGTGAGGATAAAAAGGGGACATTCACACTATATTGCAATGATGGTAAGTAGTGTTTGAAGCAAGAAATACATCACATTATCAAAGATTACATAAAAGAACATGTGATGCTAATAAAAGAAAAATATCTTACCTAAATATAGTCCTTCTGCAGGACCTGTATGATGGCAGAACAGGTCTCTGGGATAATGATCCCCAGAGCCTGGGGGGAGATGCCTGTCGAGAACTTAAGGTCCTGCAGGCTTCTCCCTGTGGCCAAATACCGCAAGGTAGCGACCAGCCTCTGCTCCGGAGTGATGGCTTGCCTCATGCAGGTATCCTGCCTGCTGATATAGGGGGTCAGCAAAGCCAACAAACGGTCAAAAACGGGGTCCGTCATCCGGAGAAAGTTCCTGAAATCCTCAGGATTATTCTCACGGATCTCACGGAGCAAAGGCATGTGACAGAACTGGTCACGCTGAAGCAACCAATTCTTGGTCCATGAACTCCTCCTCGCCCTGTTCATGGACTGGACTTGGGCTGAAGAATAAACTACAGCACCAAGCACATACAATGCACGAGCTCGACGACGAGTACGTACAGGTAACATGGCTTCAAAACGGTCGGCTGGTCAGAACGCACTAAACAGAACGCACTGAAGAACAGCAAGGCCTGTGAAGAACGACCTGAAAATCAGGAACGAGCGGGCAATAAAACAAAGATTTCTCAATGCCAACTGACCAAACGCACTGAAAAGCAGATACAAACCTCACAAGCACAGACTGAACAACAGTTAAAACGAACTGAAAAATACGAGTCTCACAAGCGCGAATCGTCTCTCACCAAACTTCTACTAACACGAGATAAACACGAGATTAGCAGAAGGAGCCCAAAGGGTGTCGTACGGGCTATTGAACTTCCGTTTTATAGTCTCGTCGGACTTGGTGTACGTCACCGCGTACTAGGCTGTCGTACTTTTGTGTGGTCGTGTGTGTGTAAGTCCGTTCGCAAGAAAGTCTGCCGCAAGTCCGCCGAAGGTACGTCGGAAGTATGTCGGACAGGCTGTCGGACTTTTGTAGACGAAAAGTCCGACCGTGTGTACGCGGCATAACTGACACTTTGTGGGAACCAGTGACACTAATACAGTGATCAGTGCTAAAAATATGCACTGTCACTGTACTAATGACACTGGCTGGCAAGGGGTTAAACATCTAGGGCAATCAAAGGGTTAACTGTGTGCCTAGCCAGTGTACTATGTGTGCTGCTTTCACTAGGGGAAGAGATGGATTCTAGTCCCTGCTTTGCAGAGACTAGAATCCATCTCTTACCCCCTGTCAGAACGGTGATCTGCCTTGTTTGCATAGGCAGATCTCCTTTCTGTGTGTATTACTGATGATTGGTGGATGTCAGAGGACATTAAGTGCCCGACATCCGCAGATTGGCTTCTGCTGTAAATATTCACAGCAGAAGTAGCCTGCCAGCGGCACACGCGCACCCCCTGCAGGCGTGTGTATATATGTGTATATATGTGTGTATATGTGTGTGTGTGTGTATGTATGTGTATATATATATGTATATATATATATATATATATATATATATATATACTTCTGGACAGGAGAGCTGCCCTGTAGCAGTAAAACTGCTATGGGGCAAGTGGTTAATCAAGAAGCAATTCAGCTATGGACAATAAGGTATCTTAAGGGCTGTTATTATTGCTAACCATTTCTTCTAAAAAATGATGGTTGCTTGGCTGTCACATCGATGCTTTGACTTCAATGCTCCCCAATTCACTTCCTGGGAACAAGCATTGAGATGAGGAATTTTGACACTTTTCAACACTCATTTTGAACCATGTGTGCCACCTACCTACAATCTGTGCATTGTTGCAGATATGTGTAAATTACATAGCTGGCTTAACAGAATTACAAATCCTTTGGCTGGTAAACAAATATGCATTTAATCTGTGAATTTAGCTGTTTGCCTGGAGTTACTGTTTAAATATCTCTGAAGAACACTTGCCACTCATCAAACATGTATTTATTTATGCAAGATTTTTGTACCACCAGGCAAATTCTGCATCGGATAACTGTACATTGCGGCTTACAAATAAATCTTAATTATGAAGGCAATAGGAGATATGAGATTTGCCGAAGATGCATGGTAATCTCATCAGTGTCAATTAGTGTGTTTACACCAACCGAGATAATGAGCTTAACATAATGTACAGTACAGTTACATCCATAAATTCATACCACATAACATTCTGAATCACTGAGTGGGGACACTTAAGATCAGAGATAAATGTGTACACACCTCAGAAATCTTACTAATACAAATAAATATGCGTATCTCTGGAAATATTAGTAATGAGAAGGTTGACCTGCACAGACCCATGTATGATCGGGATCACCAGAGCTTGCATCAGTAAATTGAACGTGTCACAGACCAGGGCAATTCATACTGAGCATATATTGAAAACATTCTTAAGCAGTATCGTTAACAAAAAAAAAAAAATAGGATGGAAATATTATACATAGTTAAGTTGGCCCAGCTTAGATCAATGTATCTATGTATATAGCATGCCAGGGTGATTTTGCTGGAAGCTACTCTGGTGATCTCTACCCACTTCCAGACCAGGCCATTTCTGACACTGTTTACATGTATTTTTTGCTAGAAAATTACTTAGAACCCCCCTAACATCATACCTTTTTTTTAAAGCAGAGGCCCTAGAGAAGAAAATGTCAGTCATTGCAATTTTTTATATCACACGGTATTTGCGCAACGGTTTTTGAAATTCAATTTTTTTGGAAAAAATACACATTTTTGAATCTTAATGACAATAAAAATAAAAAATACATAACCCAATTAAAAGATGTAAAAGATGTTTGTTACGCAGAGTACATCAATGCCAAACATGTCACGCATTAAAATTGAGCACGCATGTGCAACATCGAAAAATGACATAAACTGAGCTGCAGGCATCATCCCCGGATAACCACTCAAAGTGGCTGGTTTGGAAGTGGCTACTTGCTTCCAGTCCATTGAGGAGCAGCTGGCCTGCTGCATTGTGAACAGAGGTTGGTTGCTCAGTACAGGTACCATTCAGAGAATGCTTTGCATCAATATAAAGTTTTCCCCTATTGGACGTGGCAGAAAGCATGATGTCACCGCTCTGCATCATCCAATCCAAGAATGCTTTGCATTCATTCAGTAAATGCCAAGCATTCTTTGAATGGTGCCTTCACCAAACAACCAACCTCCTGTTTATAGTAAGCAAGAGTGTAGCTGCTTGACGCAGGACCCAAAAGAAAGTGGAGTTATTTAGGCGATTTCCATCTTCCAGGGGAATCCCCCAGGTATGCCATATACATTGAACCAAGATAATATGTGGAAACAAAGCCCTGCCTCTCCCAAGATGGTCACCTTCATGAAAAGACACAGTGCAGAACAAGGCATGGTAAGTCAGTAATGGGAAAAGATCAGGGCTTTTTTTCAGGGGGAACTTGGTGGAACTCAGTTCCACCACCTCTGGCTCAGACCCTTTGGTGCCTGCTCACCACAATCACTTGTAAACACAGAAGTCTGGTAGTTTGACAGCTCTGCACTCTGGGTGTAACCCCCCTTGAACTCTGCACTCGGTATGTAATGCAATCCTGATATTTAATGCCCCTTTGGATTTGGAGGGTGTGTGTGGGGGGAGGAATTTTGGGGGGTCGTGGTTGAGTTCCAGCACCTATTGTTTGAGAAAAAAAGCCCTGGAAAAGATCATGTGTACAGAGGCTGCAGACAATACTGTTGACTAGTCCTTTGCCCTTTGAAATGATAAACAATGTTATCTTCCTTCCAAGCTATTGCCTATAAACTACAAATCCCCCCTTCCCCATTCCCATGTTTTGGAGATGATGGGAGTAACACGTATTTGCAGTTCAAATGAGGCAAGCACCCTAATGTGACAACCACGCCTCACTCAATAGATACAATGGGCTGTGTGAGTTTAGCCACTTTAGTATACATGTGCGATTAATTTAGGTACAAATCGAAATTCAGAAGAAATTTGTGTGATTCATAAATTTGGATGTATCCGAATGTACGAATCACAATAGTAACGAATTTCAGCGAATCCAAAATAAATGATAACAAAATAAATAATTAATTTCATTTGTATTTATTTGTATCATTCAGATGCGATCGTTTGGGCCTTTTGTTAATGTTTGAAGCATCCAAAATCATGTAAGAAAATAATGAATGATCCAAATTCATTTGGATCCATTTGTTTTTATTCCACTGAGCCTAGCCTGAATATTCTATTAAGATTCTTTTTGTATTTGGGTTGAAATTCAGACACCATTCGTTTCATTTGTATGTGTGCAGCCCAACGAAGTCAGTTGGAAATGGGGAAATGAATTTAACTTAACAATATAACAAATGAGGACGTATTATTTTGGAATCATTTGTTTTTTCAGATGCGGTGCGTTAGTCTTTGACTCTTGGATCATCAGCTGATACTTTTTTGCATTAACATTTTTCATTATTATAAAACATGCATTACATATGAAATGGAAACCTATTGTAATAAATACAGTAAGGTAAAAAAGTGAAATAAAATGATTCCTACTTATTGTGTTTGGGTTGAATTTCTGAATCATAACATAATGAATGAATTTGAAATTAATTTTGTTCCATTCATTACTTTCGAATGCATGCGACTCCAGTCAATATCATCCAATCAGCTCATTCCATTTCAGTTTGTCGGTTGGACTAGCAGGGATGACTCAGAGTGCAAGTAATCTCCCGAAATAACAAACACATTAAAATTTGTATCGCCAGTCTTCCAAAATAACAGAACTTCCAAAAATACGAATAGATTCCGAACAACGAATATATACTCCCCCGAATTAAAAACAATGTTCATGAAAACCAATCACTCTAACATAACGATTATGAAGAAACTAAATGATTTACTTAATGAAAGAAACCCAAATGAAACTAAACAAATTTTTCCATCTTGGATCACCAAGTGAAAATAAAGGGGGAAAAAAAAAACTTCAGAGAAGTATGTGTTTGTTTGTTTTTCCTGAATCATACTTACCTAGGTGGATGCAGCATCGATCCCCCCGCTGGCTCTAACACTGAGAAGCAAGCGATCAAACACCATAGATCACTCAGTTCTCAGGGCTCCCTGAACTGTCACTAACCAGCTCTCTGCTCTTCCCCCACACTCACTGGAGCGCTGGGCTGTGGAGGGGGTGGGAATGGCTCACTGAGAGGCTGAAACGAGTGTCAATCCAGGCATGTGGGCAGATCCTGACTTCATTGTGGGGATCTTCCCTGAGCCTGGACCGGCTCTGTGATGTCAGCCGACAGTGGGTCACAGGAGTGCAGAATGAGCTACACTGTGATCCACAGGAAAAGTACAGCCAAACGAGTCTTGGCTGTACTTCTCCTTTAAAAAGAGAAAACAAATGCAGCCACCACATCTAAGGACTAAAAGTGAAAAGTATTACATTTTGTTTTAAAGGCAACATATGCACTTATTTATTACAGGTACTTACATAGCGCCAACTATTTATGCTACACTTTACATATACACTCACCATACAGTATATTGTACAGTCACATAGGTCCCTGCCCTCTAAAGGAGCTTACATTCTAAGGTCCCTAACTCACATACATACACGTACTAGGGCCAATTTTACACAGGAGCCAATTAACCTATCAGCATGTCTTTGGAGTTTAGGAGGAAACCAGTGTACCTGGAGGAAACCCATGCAGGCACAGAGAGGTCCCCAGGCGGGTTGTGCCATAATCAGGATTCAAGCCAATGACCATAGTGCTGGCAGGCAGAATTGCTAACCACTTATTGTTTGCTCAATTAGAATTGTCTAGCTTTGTGATAGAAATGTGATGGAGCTATTTTATTTTTTTAAAACACAAATCATAATAGATTGGGATCTTGATTGATGGAGGAAGCTCTGGAGTGGTTTATGTAAAACTCACCAGATATGGGTGGGCATGTAGTTTGATTGTAGTTAGTAGCTGACAGGGGCGTACCTAGAGCATTTGGCACCCAGGGCGGATCCTATATCAGGCACCCCCCAACTTTAAAATGTAAAAACACCCCACTATGCTCCCTGCATACCTCTGCACCCCCCAATATCTCTTTGTAACTACTGTGTACCCCCTCTCCACAACTGCATCCCTTTACATTACACAGCACCCTGCACCTCTGGACCCCTTTACATTACACAGGCCCCCCCACAGGTCTGGACCCCTTCACATTACACCCCCCCACTATCTCTGGATCCCTGCACATTATACAGCCCCCCACAGCTCTGGACTCCTGCCCATTACACAGCCCCCCCACCCTAGCTATGGACCCCTGCACATTATACAGCCCCCACACCAGCTATGGACCCCTGCATTTTACACGGACCCCCACAGCTCTGGACCCCTGTACATTACACAGCCCCCCCAGATTTGGACCCCTGTACATTACACAGCCCCCCCAGCTCAGGACCCCTTCACAATACACACAGCCCCCCAGATTGGGACCCCTGCACATTACACACAACCTCACCAGATCAGGACCCCTGTACATTACACACAGCCCCCCAGATCGGGACCCCTGCACATTACACACAGCCCCCCAGCTTGGGACCGCTGCATATTACACATTGCCCCTTCTTACCTTACTGGGGCATGCATGCAGAGCTGGAGACACAGCAGTGCTGAACAGAGGGCGGGAACTGCTTCATTTTTCATATTAACAATGCTAATGATTGGATTGCTAGGACCACCTAGCAACCTGCCGGTTAACTTGAAAAGTTGAGTCCAGCAGTTGCCGTCCTCTCTCCAGCTCCGCTCACAGTCTCTCTCCCCTGCTGTGAGGTGCAGAGAGAATCCGCCGGCCAACCCTGGGTGTCAGTCACCCGGGTAAGGTCCGCACACGGGCACCCCTGCACCCTGTCACAGCTGACCTCTCCCTGCCCTGACTGTCACAGCGCCGCTGCCTGTGTCTGGCACCCCGCTGTCACCGCTTCACTCACGGGGGTGCAGGGCTGACACCTCCAAATGCGTGCCACCCAGAGTGGACCGCCCCCCGTTGGTACACAACTGGTAGTTGGCATAGCTAATGGTAATATACTGTAAATCAATAGAGGTACAAATATGTGATGGCTTTTCCTTTATCAGGAGCTGTAGATTCATGCAAAACATCCACAGAGCTTTACAGTCCACCAACACAGTGTTCATAGGGTAATAAGATGGCCACCTTATCCATGAGTAACAGAATCTAAAAACAGCAGCCCTTCCCTTTTCTTGAACTCTGCTTTACTGGCTTCTGAATACCTGAAACCCTGAACACTATGTGTGTTACTGGCAGTGGTTACTGGGTGCAAATAAAGGGGAAAAGCCCAGAAAACATATGCAGTCTGAGGACTAGTAAGCTGTAATATATATATTACGTTTTTTGTTTGGGGTTTGGATAACCTTTAACATTAGAAAAGAGAATATATTTGAAACCCACCAACAATGCATGCTAATTTTCCTTTTTATTCTAATTAACATTAAGCTGTGACATGTGCTGCACCATTCCAAAAAGAATTTTACGTTTTGTTAAAAGGCTTTTAAAATTTTATATTAAAGTTGCATATTCGCCATGTGACCTGATTTGCCCTGTTTTGTTTTTCTATGTGTTCCAAAACCGGAAGAAGAAATTTGTTAATGCCCCAATTTGTGTATTTGAGTCGTTTGGTTTCCCCAAATTTTTATTCAGTTTCATTTTCTGAAAGATCAATGTTCAAGCAGGCGGCATTACCCTACACATTTTACATATCCTACTGAGACTGCTTATATTGTTTGTGTTTTTCAAATCTAAGCTAATAGCAATTGACTGACCTTTGTAAGTAATGCATTATGGTTAATTCTGCTACTGCCTGTGGATAAAACAAACTAGTGGATTTCAATGGGATTCAGTGAAATAATTAGCAAGATTTATTATACATCCTGGGAAACATCTGTAAATTATAGTAGCAGCCAGATTTCAGCGGCACATTTTCTTCCTACACTCTCAGAATTGGCTGGTTATTTTACATAAAGGTGATTTAAAGTTGTGGTCTAGTGTATAATTCTTATGCATTAAAACTATATTTGCAAAGCAGGTAAATCTTTTTTGAAAAGTCTTCTAAAGACAATCTGTTGGGAATCATATATCAGTGTGGTAACAGAAAACCTTTCTCTTAGGTTTTTCTTACATTTGATATGATTATAGCTAATTTGTGTTCAAAACAACCCAACAGCCTGGACTTGCTGCGTGGCAATGGCTAGAATGGCTGGTGTCTTGGAAGTGGAAGTGGCATCTTTAAATCTAAGGGGCCAATCCTGTCCATCTCAGCCTTCAGATCATCATAGCATAGCAGTATGTGGTAGCCACACAAAGTAATATTAAAAGCTGAGCATGTTAAAGTGGACCTTCAGTCATGTTTTCATCTTTCGAAAAAAAAAGAGACTTCCACCATGTCAAATGTGGACTATAGTGGTCCCATCCCTAATGCTAGAGCAAAAAAAGACAACCTCCTTAATGGGACTTTGACAGGCCACCAACTTGATGATAAAAAATATCTTTTAATAATATAGAATAAAAACATGTGTCATCTATACAAAGCCAAAATACATAAAGTACATCACATTAAAAACAAAATAGAATATGTTACAGAAAAATACAGAAAAAAATCATCCTATATAGTCTCCAAGGGATTGTGTGCCCTGATGCCCGACGCGTTTCCAGTATTCAATGTTCAGATACCTTCATCAGGGAATGAGAGTTGGATATGTTTTCCAAAATATTGGTTCCAATGGAATGATTCCATGTTAAAGAGTCACCAATGGCAATAAGATTAAATTGAATGTTTGCAAAGGCACCAGACTGTAAAGATGGACACTTTTTTTAGGTGCACTGCATCTGCGACATCAGTGAACGATGGACGAGGTAAATAAGACGTGTTATCGTTGGAGCCTGAAATAGGCTCAATGACAGGTGGAAAAATATCCAGGTGTCCCAGGGTAGATGTATCTTGGGGTGTCCCGGTATATGGTGTGGTGCCTTTTTAAAGCAGTGCCTGCCTGTTTTCATCTTTCCATCTATTAAATCCTCTGCCCTTGTTGTTTTAACTTTGGCTAGTAAAACATTTTTTTTTCTGCCAGTAAATACCTTTATACAGCCCACTTCATGTTTCTTGTCTGGTCATTAGCCTAGGGTTAAGACATCATGCACAGCTCTCTCTCTCACTCTAGTGAGAGTTTTCCAGGAAGGGAGGGGGGTGAGTCATAAGAGGGCCAATGAGAGCTGCAGAGCTGGAGGTGTTCCCCTGCGTAAATTCAGGAAGTGAACAGGCAGCAGCTTCAGCTGCCCACAATTAAAATGATTGCAGCCAGACTCAGTGGAGGGAGATTTCTGCAGCATATTTGGCAATTACAGAATCACAGTATATATAAAATAATATGCAAAGTGGTTGGAGGGACTCTTCAGAATGGCAAAGATGTTTTTATTACAAATTGTGAGCAGACTGCAGTTCCTCTTTAAGGTAAAAGATGACAATAAAGGAGTAGTACAGCCAAAACTTGTTTGTTCGTTCTGCACTCCTGTGACCCATTTTCAGCAGACAGTGGGCTGAAGCCCGCTGTCGGCTGACATCACAGAGCTCGGAAAAGGTCCAGGCTTGGGTAAGATCGCGACCATATGGTCAGGATCTACTCACATGCCTGGACCGGGACTTGGCTCAGCCTCTTAGTAAGCTGCTCCCGCTCCCTTCACAGCCCAGTGCTCCAGTGGGCATGGGGGGAGGCAGAGCAGAAAGCCGGTGACTGACAGTCACCAACTCTCTGCTCAGGGAGCTGTGAGAAACGAGCGATCAAACACGGCAGTATTAGATCCGGCGGGGGACAGATGCAGTATCGGACCAATACTGCATCCACCTAGGTAAGTATGATTCAATAAAAATAAAAATAAAAATCCATTATTTCTCTTTTAAGTGGATCACACTTAATCTATTTTTGAAAATCTGGGCTGAACACTACCCAAATTATTAAGAGGCTCCTAAGAATCAGCACTAATCCCATTGTAAAATGGATCCAAAAAGCATGCAGTGGCGATTTTGATGTGTTTCCACTAAAGTCTATAGACCACAACATCTCACTACATCTCCCCAAACTCTCACAGGACCCTATTCAAAGTAGGATCACAGTCGCACCGCATGTATGTGAACAGGCTCAATAGAAACTGTTGTCATTTAACTTGTCATGTGATTCGACTCTCATTGGAAATAGCATCAGGGTGATTTGGGGCTCAGGCATTAAATCAGCATGGCTATAACGTTGTGATGTTATTGTGCTAATCACAATGACATGTTTAGGAATGAAGAGAGTTAAAGCACATTATTTCTGTAAGAGGAGAGGTGCTTGAAACTTTAAAGCGTTTGTTATCCCAACACTTCATATTCCTGATATGTGCCTGCTGTACCATGTACTTTTTTGAGAAAGTCTTCTGTTCTCTTTGCATTGGTTCCTTTGTGTGAAATTCTTGAGGCCCTAAATTTTTTAGGGCAGTACAAATGACACCTTTTGGAAAGTAGACAGTATTTAGTAAGAGGCATGGTGATTTTTGTCACAATTTTTTGGAAAATAAGGACATTAAATATATTTTTTTTCACAAAGCTGTAATTTTAACAAGTTATTTCTCACACACAGCATAGGCATACTTCGAATCACCCCAAAACACATTCTGTTACTCTGTTGACTGTTGACCAAAATCCAAGGAACACCTTCTGGATTTCTAGTGGCATAAATTATGCATTTAATCTCCTGACTGCCTATTATATTTTTGGAGGCCCTGGAGCACTAGGAGAGTGGAAATACTCAAACATTGATCACAGTTTGGAAAGCAAATACCCCAAGGAATTTTCTAAGAGGCATGATGAGTCTTTTGAAGTCTTCATTTTTTTTTGCCAAAAGTTTTTGGAAAAATGCTAAATGAACATTTTTTTTTATTTTTTTTACACAAAGTTGTCAATTTTATAACCTATTTTTCACATACAGCATGGGCATACTTAAGAGTTACAACCCAAAACACATGGTGAGACTTTTTCAGTGCTAGGAGTGATTATGCACCAAACATTATATCTTGTGTATCCCATAAATCAACCAATTTTATCAAAACCAATATACTGTAATAGCCACCTCTATATGAGTGATCAGGGAATAATAGCCTATCAAAGTATCAACTGTAGCAGTCCCTATAAGCCAAGCAAGCCTAGCCTACTGGTGCGTGGCTTCTCTCCTAGAATAGTATGTTTACTGGACAGGAAGTACAGGAGGCGAAATAAAGTTAGAACAAATGAGTTCCTGTGGTTCCCGGAGTGCAGATGTCCGCAGGGCATGCTGGGACAGGTGTCTTGCATGAACATATTCGGACGTGCAGATGAGTCAGTTCAGGTGCAGGCTGCACTTTTAGGGCTTGTTCACATATGAGGTTGGGGGTGGTAAAATCTTGCAGGGTCCGACAGGTTAAAGGCCTCACTGCCTGTCAAATGATCTTTTAGGCTGAGTTCACACATAATACCGATGTGGCTCCCAGCTGGGGTCCGGCACATCCCCTGTTCACCATTTCAGCCTGAATTTTTGGCTGAATTCGGACCTAAAATGGACCAAAAGAGGCACAGGGCTCCGGTGCAAATTTGCACCAGAGCCGCAGCAGTGATATTTGAACCAGCTCCATAGAGAGTCGGTCAAAATCTCCTGCTATTGCAAATAAGGCGGGGAACCCGCATCCTATTCCCAATGGTGTGAACCCAGCCTGAAGAGCGATCTGAATACAGATGGTTCTTCAGAGAGCATTGCACATGTCAATAAGTCCTTATGGTGACACAATGATTGCTGTGGCAGTGATCAGGGACACAATGACTGATGTGGCGGTGATCAGGGACACTGATAGAAATAAATAAGGTGTTGCCTGGTTCACAGCACCTGAAAAAAAAGGACCTCCCTGATAAGATTCACTAATCCACCAATTTAGGTGTGGGTTATTGTACCAAAATAGGTAAAATAAGCAAAAATTAAGGGAAAGATCCCCCCCCCAGGGGAAGCAGGTACTATATGCAACCCAGATAGTGTGACTGGTAGCAAAATATCTATATTAAGCACATTAAACAATGAATAACATGTGGAGAAAACACTGCATCACTTGAAAATACCTCCACCCCACACTAGCTAAAAAGAGTCTGGACTAAGGTATGACTGTAAACTAGAGAATAGTCACAAGGTATTATTTACACTATAGATTACTCTCCTGCTCAAAAAAGGGAAAGAGCAAAAATAATTAAACAGCAAAAAAATTGCATTAATGGGAAGTAAACCATCTTGAAAAACCCAAGGGTGACCCCCTCATGTTGCAAATAGGCACACGCCATATTATAGCATAAGTAAGTAGGCAAAATTAAATTAAGCCAAAGCTAGCTGAATGCAAGCAAAGATAATGCAGTTAAACCATGCTGTTAGGCAATAAAGAGCATTAAGGGTGGCTGCAGGTAGAGCAAAAAAAGGTTCACAGTTGGGCTGGTAGTAATAAATGATCCCACAGACAAAGCTGTAGAAGAAAGAAGGTTAATAAACTCAGTTGGTTAGGTATAGGTCAGCGCAGCCCTAATTGCATCAAGATAGTGTCCTTCATATGAGGTTCCCTAGACTCAGCCCAAAATTAGCCTAGGAAGAGTGATTCACTGTTTGTCAGTCCTGATGGACATTAGATACCAAGCCCTTGAGGGATGGATTGCTCAAGCTCCTACTGCTATATCTCCAACACCTGGATACATCAAAGAAAATCACATAGGTACAGTAAGACAGATCAGCTGGTTCCTGGTTGTGCACACATCCATCCATCTATTGAATGGGACACCAGGTCACCACACTGTGTGTCAGTAGAAAGAGTACCTGACAGTAATATCTGATAGTTCAGCCAGTAAATGCAATTAGACAATCTTCAGTATCAGGCATAAGTCATAGTATAGCCATTGCGCTCAAGCTCGCTGCAAGATACTGTTTACTGTGTGGCACCCAGACACAGGAATTGTCCAGAAACTTACGTCCTTTCAGCGAAACCTCAATGTAAACTGCCAAGGCATCCACTGGTACCCACCGTTGGTCAGTATGTGTATCCGCTCATGCGTAGCAGAAGTTATCCACCTAGTAAACTGTCCAGCTGTCAGCCGATATGTCCAGGACTCTGTAGTGTGATGTGGTGTTTTCTCTATGTGTTATTCATTTTTTAATGTCCTCAATTAAGATATTTTGTTACCAGTCACACTATCTGGGTTGCATATAGTACCTGCTTTCCCTGGGGGATCTTTCCCCTGACTTTTGTTTATCAGGGACACTGTAACTGCTGTGGCAGTGATCTGGGATAATATGATTGGTGTGGCGGTGATTAGGGACAATATGGCTAGTGTGGTGGTCATCAGGGACAATGTAACTGAACATTTACATTTTTTATACAGTTTATAGATATATATATATTTTTTAAATACTGTCACCAGAGCAGTGAAGTGACACAATAGTGACTACAATGATCAGGATTTTTTACACTATGGTTGCTTATTACAGCAATCACTGTAAAAGCAATCCTTTTATTTAATGAATGGCTTTCGTTCATGACTAAGTGGGTATAGAAAAGGAGCACCCCTGTTTTAAAATAATCACATTTTGTTGGTTTGCAGCCTGAAATGAAGACAGAAATGATTTTTGTTTTATCCCGCTGTATTTACTAGTGTAAGTTATAACATCACCCCCCTTATCCCCCTTATGTCAGTATTTTGTTGGACCACATTTTGCTTTAATTACAGCCTTTAGTCTGTTGGGATATGTCTCTAACTTTGCACATCTAGACTTTGCAATATTTGCACACTCTTCTTTGCAGAACTGCTCAAGTTCAGTTAAACTTGATGGTGACCTTTTGTGGACTGCAGTCTTCTAGTCATTCCACAGATTTTCAATGGGGTTTAAGTCTGGGCTCTGATTAAGCCATGCAAGGACATTTCCCTTTTTCTACTTCAACCACTGTGTGGTCATTTTTGCTGTGTGCTTTGGGTCATTGTCATTTTGGAAGGTAAACAGAGGGCAGCAGATTTTCCTTAAGAATTTGATGGTATTTTGCACCATCCATTTTTTTTCTATTCTGACAAGTGCTCCAGTCTCTGCTGCAAAGAATCACCCCCATAACAGGATATCACCACCCACATGCTTTACTGTAGGAATGGTATTATTTGGTTAGTGAGCTGTATTGGATTTCTGCCAGACATATTGTTTGGTGTTGAGGCCAAATCATTAAATTTTAGTCTTCATTTCAGACTGCAAAGCAAGAAAATGTGATTATTTTAACAGGAGGGTGATTCTTTTCTATACCCAATGTATTGTTTACTACTATGATTGCTGTGGTTGTCTACATCTATTATATGGTACAGAGCTGCTGTGTTTGGCACTGTACCATGTGAACACTGTGTCCGATCACAAAAATCACAATAGTAAGCAATGCTGTCGTGAATAAAGGTTATTAGGTTGTTTACTTGTTATCATGTAATAGCTGTGATTGGTCACACATGGTACCAGGGCCAATCACAGCAGCCTGATACCATGATTGGTGATCTGCTGTGTCCAGTGTCACAGATCATGCTGCTGCACCTCCCCAGGAACACTAGCAGGTGGATGTCCAGTGATGTCCTCCCAGAACTAGAGAGCACCTGCCTGGCAATATATATACATTGTCAGGGCGGGAAGTGGTTAAAGGAGCTGGCATATTCCATGCTTGGGCCCAGTTGTGGTATCTTGCACTGCATCATTACTAGTTATGGCATTATCACATCTCTATCATTGGTCTTCTTTTCTGTTGAGGAAGGAGAAAGAGCTGGACATATTATCTTATCTGAAATCATACTTGGATCGTTAGTAATTAATAGATCTATCAGGGCATTCTTTCCAGTTGTGGAATTCACCAATTGGGACATGAAGTTGTCCGGCAAGACATTCATGAAATGAAGGGCATTTAATGAGTGAGCTGTCTCCACTTCCCAGTCAATATTGGGATAATTGAAGTCTGCAAAAATGTCAACAATTCTGTGTTTTTCTGTCAATATGGGGTGCTGTGTGTACATCAATGAGGAAAAAAAAAAGAACCTTAATGATTTTAGCAAATGGCTGCAATATAACAAAGAGTGAAAATTTTAAGGGGGTCTGAATACTTTCCGTCCCCACTGTACATGGCAAGTGAGGTTTAATGTGGAGAAATGTAAAGTAATGCACTTAGGGGAAAAAAAGCATAAATGCAAACTACTCACTAGGGGTAGAACCACTGGGGGAATCAAGGATGGAGAAAGATCTGGGGTAGATGACAGATTGAGCAATAGCATGCCATGTCAAGCTGCAGCTACCAAAGCCAGCATATACTTAAAGCGGAGGTCCACACAAAAATTGAACCTCCGCTTTTCGGAACCCTCCCCCCCTCCGGTGTCACATTTGGCACCTTTCAGGGGGGAGGGGGGTGCAGATACCTGTCTAAGACAGGTATTTGCACCCACTTCCGGCATAGACTCTCACGGGAGTTTATGCCTCTTCCCGTCCCCACCACGCTGTCTGCTGGGACACACACGGGTCCCAGAGGCAGCGGGGACCAGTTAGGAAGCGCAGCGCGACTCACGCATGCGCAATAGGGTACCGGGAAGTGAAGCCGCAGCGCTTCACTTCCTGATTCCCTTACAGAGAATGGCAGCGGCAGCACCCGAGGACCGAGGGACGATGCAGTCTCGGGTGCCGACATCGCTGGACCCTGGGACAGGTGAGTGTCCTTATTTTAAAAGTCAGCAGCTGCAGTATTTGTAGCTGCTGACTTTTACATTTTTTTTTTTTCGCGGGACTCTTTAAAAAATATACTTATAAAACTCTGGTTAGACCACATCTGGAGTACTCTGTCCAGTTCGGGTCACCAGTACTCAGAAGGGATGGGCTGGAGAGTGTCCAAAGAAGGGTAACAAAACTAATAAGGGGACTGAAGGACCTCAATTACGAGGAATGCCTGCAAGCACTAAATGTATTCTAGCAGGAGATACAATAGCAATTTACAAATACCTCAATGGTGATCCCAGCATAGAAAAAAAACTATTCAGTCTCGAGGAGTGTAAGAGGACATGGGGTCACACAATAAGATTGGAGGAGAAACGGTTTAACCTTAAACTGCGCAGGGGGGTTTTCACTGTCAGGGCAATAAGGATGTGGAACTCTCTTCCACAAGTGGTGGTGTCAGCGGGGAGTATGGATATTTTTAAGAGACTCTTGGATGTGCATCTTAAAGAACACAACATACAGGGATATGGGAAAAAATTATAGATACTGACATACGTGCACCTACACAGGTTGAACTGGATGGAGTAGTATCTTTATTCAACCTTAACTACTATGTAACTATGTTGGTCTATCGTGTTTTAGGACTCTCTATAAAGGTAATTTTGTATGTGTAGACAGATAAAAGAAAACTTCAAACAAGCTTAAAGCTTTGGTGAAGTGGCTTCCACACAGCAGGGCACCCAATGGTAGCTCAAACCATAGACGGAGGAGTGCCAGACCAAAATTGAAAAAAAGAGTCTGAGATCATTTTAAATGTTGGTAAAAAAAAAAAGTCATAAAATGATCAATTTTGCTGAGTGACAACTGCTGTCAAATTGTTTCCCTGTGTTGAGAGTTTAGTACTGGTTCTTATCTAGATCTGTGACATCACTGAGTCCATCCAAATTTTATCCTGTTTTCAGCCCTGATGAAGAGGGAGTGACGTTGGCCCAGAAATCTGTTGGATATTTGGTTTTGGTCTGGCACTCCTTTGCTGATACTTTTGGAAACTTCATAGAGTCTGTAAATAAATTTGAGCTATTACATGAGCGTGGAGGCACAGACAGCAAATTATTCTGGGTTTGAGTTGAGCTTATTTGTATATTAACACCCCACAAAAGTAAAGAAACAGGTAAGGTTACATTTAGAGATCCTAACAGCTGTGCCATATAAACTATGGGAAATGTTTGCAACAGACCAACAACTTCTGTCATTTCAGTAAAACATTGAGGTACATTTTCTGTTTCCAATTTCACCTAGAACTCCTTTGTGCAAACTTTAGGACTTGATTATTAAATAATGCGTTATATTTAGTTACTGGATTAATTTGCCCACTGTAGCTAAAGCATAGCCATTTCTATTTATACTATGTTTAATTATTTCTGTGCTCCGTAAAGCTGTGCATAAACTTCAAAGCCGAGTTCTCCTTTTCATGTTCCTCACATTGCATTTCAGCACAGTGAAGCATAATGATGTACTCATTTTCACATAATTCTTGAGAAGTTGGTTACATCATTTTACAAGTTATTAAATGTGTCACTTGGGTACTTATATTCCCATAGTCTCATTGATTTTCAGTAAATGCTGCAGACAACGGCGTCTAAAACATACTTGTCTGTTCACCATTGCTGTTCTATTTCAGAAATGTTATCGAAGTACTTTAGTCTCATCCAAGTTAGAAAGTCCCATATTCTGCAGCTTGGAAAATGAAACTGATCTTGTTGGCGCACCAAAAGTGAAAATAAAATGATTTGCTTGTTATTCTCCGATGGTCTAAAAAGACAAAACTGCAAAGTTTAGAAATCACTGCCTATATGTACATATTAAAGTCGATCTTCACATAAAATGATTGTCTTTCATCAGCGGGAATACTCTTTGTAAGAATGTATGTATCTTTTAAAGCTCAGGTACTTTGAAGTATTGTACTTTTGGTGGTGTTCATACTGCTGCTGGTCAAAACTACTTCAGTCCCAATGAAGGAAATGAAAAATCCTTACATAGAGGCAGAAATGTCATAGTTTTCTTGTATGCTGCTGGGGATCAAAGCAGAATTTCCTAGAATACTCTAACACAGTTTTTCTCAAGTTTTCGTTGATCTTGTATCACCACCAGAACCTATGCAGTGTCCAGAGATGGGGAACTAGAGTCTCAACTTCCCCATTAGGCTCTGCTCACTGTCAGTGTCACTGGTTACTGGGAGGCTATCGGCTATGAAACAGACAGCACCTTTAAAGTGGTTCTAAAGCAGGGGTCTCAAACTGGTGGCCCTCCAGCTGTTGTACAACTACAAGTCCCATCATGGCTCTGCCTGACGGAGTCATGCTTGTAACTGTCAGCCTTGAAATGCCTCATGGGACTTGTAGTTTTGCAATAGCTGGAGGGCCGCCAGTTTGAGACCCTTGTTCTAAAGCATTAAAGTGATAATAAAGTCTTGCTTTTTAAAAAAAAAAATAACAACCCATTGTAGGTTGGAGAGCAGAGACAGGCAGAGATCCTGTCTGTGTGTTGTGCAGCAGAGAAGCATAATTGCCACTGCTTCCTCGTCCCCACCTGGTTGTTAAAGCGATATTTACGCTTCATTTTTTTTCATCGTCTCTGGGCAGATTGATAGCAGTGGGAGCCAATGGCTCTGGCTGCTGTGAATCAAATGCTTTTTCGAGCAAGCAGGGGGCAGGGCCCAGCCGCCCACTCTGCATTAATTGACGCAGATAGGACAGCACGCATGGGTGCCCCCATGGAAAGCTGCTTTCCATGGGGGCACTTGCTGAAGAGGGGGAGCCTGGAGTGCAGACTGGGGACCCCAGAAGAAGAGGATTGGGGCTGCTCTGTGCAAAACCATTGCACAGAAAAAGTAAGTATAACGTGTGCGGAGGGGGAAGCGGTGGCAATTATGCTGTTCTACTACACAGCATACAGAGACAGGCACTTTGCCTGTCTCTGTTCCCCAACTTACAATTATCTATGAACTTTAGTTATCTACAAATTAGAGGTATTTAAAAAAAAAATGGGTGCAGTAATTGTTCAACTTTGAAAAAGTGGCATTATTAAGAACTACCTGATATTGTTGCATGTTTCAGTAAAGCTACAAAATTAGCAGCAGGGAATTTAGAATTTGGCACAGGGAGTTTTAGGGGGGCCATATCACCAGAAAAGTGGTTCTAATGCTTTGAAAAATTCCACTGACTGTGTTATGTCAAAGTGGAAGTTAGGAGCACCATATATTTCTGGCACATCAATTGTTGTTTTTGTTTTTTTTCAAACTCATAGCATTAAAGGGATAAATTATGTTTATATGTGAATATATTGCAGAGATGTACAAAATGTGTTTTTCTTTTTTGCTTTGACTTAGACTTGAATATATTAGTGTCAAATATGTTTTTATTAACAATATCAAAAAATATTTATACAAAAAGACTGGTAGTCAGTTATCAATAACAAAGACATTACTGAATATATTCTGTTCCAATGTACAATGTTGGATTAAGTCTTGCAGGATAGGAGACCATCATTAACCAACAATATTATATAGTAATGAACTGTCTATAAAAAACGTATAAATTAGTCTAGGAGAGACTATAACCACTGACTATGAGGTAGTATTAGAGTTCAAGAAGGCGAAGAGAAAGAAAAGAAAAGCGGGTGGAAAGAAGAAAAGAGGGGTAGGATACAAGGGGGGGCATGGAGCAGACCTCGGCACGACAATGTAAGCAAGGAGTATTAAAGATGAGTATCTGTGTCTAACCTTAAGTGGTCAATAAGGTTTTCAGGGCGTCTGATGTAGAGTATTCAATCCAGATTAGCCATAGAGTTTTGAATTTATCAAAAGTATTGTTATCCGTGGCTATCCTCTCCACCATGCGCATAATGTCATTCATTGTCGAAACCCATAAGGTAAGTGGGGGTCTGGTGGAGGTTTTCCAGAATAAGGGTATGATCTGCCTGGCAGCCGATAAGAAAAAGCGCAGAAGGGAGCGTTTCTGTGAGGTAATGGAACCAGGAAGCATGGATAGTAATGCAATTTCTGGGGAAGGTGGTAAGGGTTGATCATAAAGACTACTGTAAATGGAAAAAACCTGGGACCATAGTGGCTGAATAGATGAGCAGTCCCACCATATATGTAGGTAACTTCCATTTTCTGAGCCACACCTCCAACAGGAGGATGGGACCGAGGGGAAAATTTTGTTAAGGGATTGAGGGTCCCTGTACCATCGGGAAAGAAGCTTAAAATTTTTCTCCTGGGTATAACAGGATATTGAAGATTTGTGCGTGAAGTAATATGACTTTTGCCAGTCCTCTGAATGAAGTTCCTTTCCCAGCTCCGTGGACCACTTCTTGGTGTATGAAGGGGGTCGGTTATGTAGCAGTATATTCTGTATCGTGTATAGGGTAGAAAGTAAGTGTCTGGGAGTTTCCGTGAGAGAGCACAGCTGTTCGAATTCTGTTAAGGGTCTGTGAATTTGAAAGGAGGAGAACAGGTCGGAGCAAAAGGAGGATATACGGAGGGCTGTGAGCCAATTACCTTGCGTGTTTGGTAGGATGGGTGCACCAGAGGTAGGGTTCACAAATGATCCCGCTACAGTCCACGTAGAACGAGAGTATGGGCCTAATGTGGTAGAACCTTTATCTTGAGGAAGTGCAGGGTGGTCAAATAAAGAAGTGAGTGGTGAAGGGTCTGAGGAAAGAAGAGACTGTATGCCTTTCTTGTACCAGAAATGTAAAGCTGCAATCGTCAGTGGGGAAGTAAAGGAGAGTGAGTGTAAATGTCGTCCATATCCCCAAAGCAAGGCCCTGAGATCAAAAGTGGATAGATCTTGTTCCACCATGGTGGACGCTTTGGGGAAAGGGCAAGGGAACCATTCTAGGACCCGGGATAACAGAGCAGCTCTATGGTATAGCTCATAGTCAGGTAGGCCCACTCCACCCTGTATTTTAGAGTATGTAAGTAAATTGTGACGGATACGGGACATGCCATTTTGCCATATGAATCGTATGGACATAGAGCGAAGAGACGTAAAAAATTGTTTAGGGACCATAATAGGAACGGTTTGGAATAAATATAGTAATTTTGGCAGGGTGTCCATTTTCAATGTATTGATACGCCCAAACCTAGGCAGTGTGGAGGGGTTCCAGGAATCCAATTCCTTCCTAATTCGGGTTAGGAGGGGTATATAATTTAGAGCATATAAATCGGAAAGATTGGCAGGAATCGTAATCCCTAGATAAGAGAAGCCCCTGGAACCCCATTGGAAGGGAAAGTTAGTCTGTAATTGGGTAAGGGTAGTACGAGGTAATGATATGTTTAAGGCCTCAGTCTTAGACATGTTCAATTTAAAATTACTAAACTGTCCAAATCTACGAAATTCCTGCATCAGTGAGGGTAGTGTAGTATGAGGTTGTTGTATGTAGACTAGTAAATCATCTGCGTAAAGCAAAAGTTTATGTTCAGATGAGGGTTTCTGAATTCCCACTATGGATGCATTTTGTCTAATGGCCTGGGCCAGGTGTTCGATCACCAAAACAAATAGGAGGGGAGACAAGGGGCAGCCCTGTCGCGTGCCGTTTGAAATCTGAAATGAAGTGGAGGAGGAACCGTTGACCGGGACTGACGCCGAGGGACGTGAGTATAGTGCCATGACCCTAGAGACAAAAGTGGGGCCAAGGCCTATCTGTTGCAAAGAGAGGCGTAAGAAATCCCAGTTGACCCGGTCAAAGGCCTTCTCGGCATCAAACGAGAGCAGGCAAGCTTTTAGATTATGTTTTTGGATATAGGAAATGAGGTGAATGGTTTTTGTGGTATTGTCCCTAGCCTCTCGGCCTGGGACAAATCCCACCTGGTCTTTATGTATGAGTGAAGGTAAGATAGGAGATAGGCGGTTAGCCAGGACTTTGGCGTAGAGCTTAATATCCAGGTTAAGGAGTGAAATGGGGCGGTAACTACTACATTGAGAGGGGTCTTTGCCAGGTTTGGGTATCACTGAAATATTAGCTGCTAGCAGGTCTCTGGAGGGGAGATGGGTATCGTCTATAGAGTTAAATGCGCTAGCTAACAGTGGGGTAAGATGTTGAGCAAAAGATTTATAAAATCTTGGGGAGAACCCATCGAGATAATAAAGAAAGGATCATCCTGACAAGGACATCCAACTAGGATAATGGGAGGGGACAAAAAGACTCATGCAAAGATGACGATGCAAGAAATAAAAAAGGAGAGATGTATATATAAAAAAAAACTAAAAAAAAGGGGGGGGGGGGTGCTGGATCTGTAACACTATTAGTGTAGAAAACAGGTAGGTAGTCCAGGGAGACCATTACCACTTAAAAGTGGTTCAGGGGTAGACGGCCTGTACCGTTTTCCTTTTCTTTCCTTCTTTTAAGGAAAGAGAAAAAAAAAATTTCAAAAACCAAACAATAGTCACGGTGGCAGGGTAAAAATGTGGAGTTTGTGGAGACTAGAGTCCAGTCAGCTGTCTGGAGACTTCTGAGGGGAGCTTCTGGGTCGCTTGTTCTTGCTGGCTTTCTGCCATTGTGTGTGGAATGGAAATCCCGGAGTAGCAGAAGGAAGGGGCCAATCTGGCAGGGAGATCTGGGGTAGCTCCAGAGTGCTCAGAAACCTTGGCAGATATCCTAGTGTGCGGAAAAGGGCCGTTTTACCTTCATGATGAACCCGCAGTTGAAAAGGGAACCGCCATTGATATTTAATCTTTTTTTCCTGAAGAACAGATGTAATCGGTTTAAGTGCATGCCACATGGCCAGAGTTTGGCGCGACAGGTCAGGTAGCAGTATGACTGGAGTGTCATTCAGCCGAATGGAGTCCTGTGTGCTAGCTGCTTTCATGATCTCCTCCTTGACTTTGTAAAAGTGCACTCTGCAGAGTGTGTCCCGAATAAAGGAGGAATCAGAACTTCTCGGGCCCGAGGTTCTGTGAACTCTGTCCAACTCGATAGGGGTATCTTTGGGTTGCTGCAGGATTTGGTTGAAAATGGCAATGACCGCTCCATGTAAATCATTATGATCTATGGTTTCTGGTATACGCAGATTCTAATATTGTTCCGTCTGCTGCGGTTTTCAATGTCATCTTGGTGGTACATGAGCTGCTGTAGTATGTTAGTATGGGTATTAAGGATCTCTTCATGGGACTGTAATGTATTGCACATACCATCAGTGGTATTTTCTACATCCTCCATTCTAGTCCCTAGATCCCTCTTAAGCTCAGCAATCTCTTTCCTGTATGATTTTTCCATGCGGGAGTCATAATGTTCAAAGTCAGTTTTAGTGGGTAAAGAGCGGAGGTAAGCATGCATGGATCGCATCTGTGACTCCATGTCCCATTCGTCCCCGGAGCACAGGGAGGCCTGGGAGAGGCTCTGGGGGCTGTGTAGGTTATATAGTGGGGGCTCCAGATCTGTGAGGGAGACTGAGCGGCCTCTGGGTAGTACCTGTTCGGCATCTGCACGTGCGGATCGGGCCGGGGATGGAGGCGCCGCCGCCATCTTGGAGGCTCTCTGGCTCTGGTAGGCCGCAGAAGATCGGGTCACAAAGTTCCCCAAATCGCCCTGTGTCCGGTCACCGGCGGGCTTCGAGTGGTCCCTGGGCTTTCCTTTACCCATCAGGGCGTTCTTAGTAGCTGGATGGGCGATGGTATAGGAGATAGGGCCCCGTGGAGATCGTCAGGACCGGGAGCTGCCGCGATGTGCGTCCTACAGCTCCATGCGCTAAGCCACGCCCCCAGACTTGAATATATTAATAATTCTTGAAACATAGGATGCGGGTGCCCCCTCATTACAACGCAGTGTAAAAAAAGGAAGGCCTGATAGGACACATTCAGGGGCCTCCTGATATTCACAGAAGACTGCTCAGAACACATTTTGCTTGCTTGCTTTGTTCCACCTGCAATAAAGAAGTGTACCATTAGACTAGACTTTGTACACCTTCACAAATGCTATACTAAAACTAAACAAGGACACAAATTTATGCCTGCACAGTTTTATGCTTCTATAAAATCTTTTACATAATTTAAAGAGCCAATAAATCTAAAAGACAAACTAATTAAAAACAAAAAAAAAGATTCTTGTAAACATACATGGCAGAAATTAAGACATTTATGCCGCATACACACGGTCGGACTTTCTAGAAAGCTAGGTCCGACGTACTTGCCGCCAGACTTCCGGCGGACTACCGCCGGACTTTCTGAACGGCCGGACTTGCCTACACACGGCCGGACTTTCCGGAATCCGGTCTTCCCGACGGACTTCCGCCGGACTTTCAGAATGAACGGACTTTCCCACACACGGACAAGTCCGTTCATTTTGAACGTGACTTGGGTACGACGGGACTAGAAAAGGAATTCAATCTCGCCGCTTTTTTTGGCGAGATTGAAACCTTGCGAGCCCCGTCGCAGGCCCTTAGGTCTGGTATGGAACTTTAAGGGGAACCCCCTACGCCGAAAAACCGGCGTGGGGGTCCCCCCAAAATCCATACCAGACCCCGATCCGAGCACGCAGCACGGCCGGTCAGGAAAGGGGGTGGGGACGAACGAGCGCCCCCCCCTCCTGAACCGTACCAGGCCGCATGCCCTCAACATGGGGGGGTGCTTTGGGGGAGGGGGCGCCTTGCGGTGCCCCCCCACCACAAAGCACCTTGTCCCCATGTTGATGAGGACAAGGGCCTCTTCCCGACAACCCTGGCCGTTGGTTGTCGGGGTCTGCGGGCGGGGGGCTTATCGGAATCCGGGAGCCCCCTATAATAAGAGGGCCCCCAGATCCCGGCCCCCCCACCCTATGTGAATGAGTATGGGGTACATGGTACCCCTACCCATTCACCTAGGTAAAAAGTGTCAATAATAAAACACAACACAGGTTTTTAAAATAATTTATTAAACAGCTCCGGGGGGGGGTCTTCTTCCGTCTTCGGGGGTCCCTCTGGTTCATCTTCTCCCGGCGTCCGGTTGGTTCTTCTCCGCTCTCCGGCCTCTTCTCCCGGTGTCCCAGGTCTTCGGCCGGCCCCTCCGCTGTCTTCAGGTAGCTCTATTGCCAGCGGAGGTCCGGACTTCTTGGCTTCTTGGCTTCTTGGCTTCTTGTGTTCTCTTCTCTTCCCCCAGATGTTGACACGACGCTCTCTCCGGCTGGACTGGTCTCTGAGGGCTGCGTTGTGACTTATATAGGTGGAGACCCCGCCCCCATATGATGTCACAGTCCCTGGGCATGCTGGGACTGTGACGTTTTAGGGGGCGTGGTCGACCACGCCCCCTAAAACGTCACAGTCCCAGCATGCCCAGGGACTGTGACATCATATGGGGGCGGGGTCTCCGCCTATATAAGTCACAACGCAGCCCTCAGAGACCAGTCCAGCCGGAGAGAGCGTCGTGTCAACATCTGGGGGAAGAGAAGAGAAGAGAACACAAGAAGCCAAGAAGCCAAGAAGCCAAGAAGTCCGGACCTCCGCTGGCAATAGAGCTACCTGAAGACAGCGGAGGGGCCGGCCGAAGACCTGGGACACCGGGAGAAGAGGCCGGAGAGCGGAGAAGAACCAACCGGACGCCGGGAGAAGATGAACCAGAGGGACCCCCGAAGACGGAAGAAGACCCCCCCCGGAGCTGTTTAATAAATTATTTTAAAAACCTGTGTTGTGTTTTATTATTGACACTTTTTACCTAGGTGAATGGGTAGGGGTACCATGTACCCCATACTCATTCACATAGGGTGGGGGGGCCGGGATCTGGGGGCCCTCTTATTATAGGGGGCTCCCGGATCCTGATAAGCCCCCCGCCCGCAGACCCCGACAACCAACGGCCAGGGTTGTCGGGAAGAGGCCCTTGTCCTCATCAACATGGGGACAAGGTGCTTTGTGGTGGGGGGGGCACCGCAAGGCGCCCCCTCCCCCAAAGCACCCCCCCATGTTGAGGGCATGCGGCCTGGTACGGTTCAGGAGGGGGGGGCGCTCGTTCGTCCCCACTCCCTTTCCTGACCGGCCGGGCTGCATGCTCGGATCGGGGTCTGGTATGGATTTTGGGGGGACCCCCACGCCGGTTTTTCGGCGTAGGGGGTTCTCCTTAAAGTTCCATACCAGACCTAAGGGCCTGGGATGCCCCCCGCGCTCGCCGCAATGGGAAAATTAGTTTTTCCTATTGCAGCGAGCGCGAGATGCAGTAACCTGCTCCTCCGTCATATCTGGTCCTTCGGACTAGCATACAGACGAACGGGCTTTCCGTCAGGAACTGAGTCCGGCGGAGGTACGACGTAAAGATTTGAAGCAGGCTTCAAATCTAAAGTACGTCGGATTTCCGCCCGAAACGGTCCGTCGGAAGTCCGATGGAGACCACACACGGTCGGATTGTCCACCGGACTTGGTCCGGCGGCGTCCGTCGGACTTTTGCAGGTGAAAAGTCCGACCGTGTGTACGCGGCATTAGAATGACTTTACCATTTACTGAGCTGCTTATTGCAACATATACTATATTTTGTTATCCACTATTTCACTATTTCAGTCTGCAGCAAGACTGAGCAAAAGCAGTATTGGGCAGGAAGTGAGCTGTGTGTAAGGGGACATACACACTATACAATTAACTTTAGATTTTTTCCTTTAGATTTACCAAAAACATATAATATGAGGTCAAACCTTAACAGTTTCAATTTGTATGCAATCAGGCAGGCCCTTGCACTACATGGTTTTGGTAAATCTAAAGGAGTACAAACACTGAATATTTTGCCAACAATACAAACTTAATTTTATTGATTTAAGTGGGTTGTGTAGGCAAAATATAGAAAGTTTCCAAGAGATTACTAAATTGAACAGTACCCAAGCCAGATTAAGGGCACAGCATAACATCTTAATTGTTTCGTTTTCATCCTGACATTCGGCTTGGCCAATTGGCTGGCTTGCTAACAAAGTTCTTCTGGCCCTTTACCTTTTATTTCCTAACTACCTGGAAGTCCAATTATCTTGCCCACATCCAAATCTGTGACACACCAGAGCAATTTAAAGGGGTAGCAGAGGCTACCATCATAGGCAGATCAATAAACAAGATCACAAGTTATACAGGACAATTGGAAATAGTCCTAAGGCTGATCGGACAAGCCATTGCTCTCTATGGAGCTGCGCATGTCAGCAAACATGTGTCCTCTGACACCTGCCAGCATCCGATCTGGTCCTGTCCACCAAAATAGATGGATGGGAGATCCATTACCCATCTGTCTGGCGGATCAGATGACAGGTCGATGGAAATGGACTAGCAGTCTGTTTCCATCTGACAGCCCCATAGAGAACTGCGTGGCTGTGTCCATGTCAGCTCTGACACCAAGCTGTCATCCACCTGCTCAGAGGAGGGATCACCTGCTGAGCAGGCGGATGCACATTATGAAGAGTGCCGGTGTGAAACCAGCTTTGTGGTAGTGGTTCCCTTAAGAACTACATGTGCCTAATTCAGGCAAGCATTTGTGCCAGCTTCAGTAACATTATTGATACCTGCAACACATTTGTGTGTTTTAACTACCACAACTTTAGGAACCCGCTACTGAGGCAGCAACAAGTTCTTACAGAACTACTACCAGTTCTCAGATTAGGAAACTGGCTATAATTGAAACCAGCTCCGAACTGGCGTATAGAGATACACTAATATTCAGAATGAAGCATAGATCTTCTGGAGATCTGTCAAGAATGTGACAGCTTCATGCACAGTACTGTATCCCTGGCCTCATTTAGCTTTCGGCCGGGAGATTCCCCGGCTGAAAGCTAAATGTAAATGAGTGATGTCATTACCCAAAGATAAAAATGCTCATATTTGATAAAAGACTTGTCACTGGGTGGGTGGAGCCTGGTGGGGAACTTAGAGACTAATTTCCCTTCTGGCTCACTTTACTTTTGATTGACAACAGTGGAGGAATTCAAAAGCTGCACTTGGAATTAGTGTCTATGGATCCTCCCACTGCCGTGCACTGTCAAGCAAAAGTAAAGTAGACTTGATGGGGAAATAGCCTCTGAGTTCCCCATCAGGCTCCATGTACCCCAGTACAAAACTCCTAAGTGCCTGTGTGATGGGCACATTGGCCGAGGAGGGAGGGTATGCCCTGAGGAAGGAATGTCCAGTATGAACACTTTGACCTTAGTGCAAACACAGATGGATGCATAAACCTGTCTGTGACAGGTACATGAATCGGACGCAAACATCGACACATTCAATGTTGTGCCCCAACTGAACTTGAATGGGTGTTTAGGACAACCTTTATCAAATCCCTAGATGGAGATCTAAAATCTTTATGATATTGAGGTATCTATCACATTAAAGAAACAATAGGAAAGCTCAGAGGCCAGAAGGGGTTGGGTCAAGCTTGCCAGGAAAAGTCTAGATTTGAGTATACCTTCAGCTGCCTATATCTCTGTATTTACTGATTGTATTGGAGTGTGGTTTACACCAAAGGCAATCCCTCTTTTATGTGTTTTTCATCACATCTTCAGTTTCAGTAGTTTGTGACAGATTTACAATATGGCCTTCAAAAGTTGTTGTAGGTCACTCAGCTGTCTTTCTTACACTTTTTTACAATTACTTTTTGTGCCAGTTCTCTACATAAAGCATATCAGTTTAGTTGGTTGGCTGCCTTTCCACCATAGCAGTAAGATATCATCTCTCTTCAGACAGTTCTTGTAGCCAGTGAATAACTGACACTGAATTATTGCCAGTGTCATAAAAGGAACACATGGTTCTTGCCTGGCAATCGTCAGCTTCATTTCAGGATCATAAAAGGGGTAAAATCTTTTTAATGAAAGACCCTGTTGTCCAGGCACCAATTAATTGTGCTTCTGGGTAATGTGAACTGTGCAGACATAGGTAAATGAAGTTAAATCTAATATTTGAAAACAGCAGTCTTCCCTTAATCAAATTATTCACAGCTAGATCAGATTCATCCATTATGTGTTTAGTGCAGCTGTGGCATTTGCTTATAAAACAAATTGTAATTTTGAGAAAACCTGATTGCGTACAGCTAAAATGGAGAGATTTGATTATCAACTAATCAGAAAGCTTTCACAACTAATTTCAAATCTGCAAAATGCCTTCCGTCACTTATTTACTTACATTATAGGCACAACGGCACAAAACTTATTTTCAAATGGCATAGTTATCCTTTTTTTGTGGTGTTACTTTATCCTCTTTTGTTCTGCTGTTTAAAATAGTACAATAATAAAAAGGCTCATTCCTGATGTCAGTACTTAAAGCACCACTGCAAATGGTTAAATACATATATGTAAACTGTATTACCTGCCATGGTATTTATTATTTCGTTCAAATAGTCTTGTGATTCTCACATCTTAACTATAACCTGAAGGACCATTCATGAGAAGATAGAGTATAGAAAAGTATAAACAAATCTATTTTATGAAGAGAAAGGACAGCTGCAAATTTATATTATTACTAATTTTATTAATGATTTATTAGCATAAAAATGGTTAAATAAGGATTAAACCCACAGATTCATCATTACTAACACTATTGTTGAACTCTGTAAGCCATAGATTTTCAACCGCTGTTCTGCTTGTAGGCAGGGGCAGGCTACTTTTTCCACTGCAGTTGTTGCTCATCTGCAGTGGCAATGCAGGTGGAGGAGGAAGCTGAGAGGAACCTAGTTCCTCTATGGTTTCCTCGGTCACAGGGAGGCTGCTATCTGATAGGCTGCTGATAGGATGCTGGCACCCCATGTGACTTTGGTGGCCATCTTGAGTCAGGCAGAATCTATTTAAGACTCTGGCTCCTGTGTTTGGCATGCATTTTGCAAGTGGCTAGAATAGGGACAGGTCTCCTGTCTGTCATGGAAAGTGATGTCAGTGAAAGGTTCTAAAAAAGTAGGGAAGGTTCAGGGACACTCCATCCTTCCTGAAAGCCTCCCCATTTGGGTGCATACCTGCCAGATCACTTTCCACTCTTCGAGACAGACCCTGTCGGCATCGTTGGTCCACACTTTTTACTACCGCTTTGCTGCTATGACTTGTGAGTGCTCCCGGTTGGGTTCCCTTCCCGCTAGTTTTTTTTTTGTTTTTGCTGCACCGACCTGCATGTTGAACCCTAGGGAGGTCCCTAAGGGTTCCACCTCTAGCTACAATTGCAGCACATTTAGATCCACCAAGTAGGGACTTTAGTGTTTCCCCTTGCAGGCTACAGCATTTGAGCACCACCAATAGGTTGATATCAGCTCAGGCGTGCTCTTTGTGTGGGGTTAGAGGAGCGGCTTGTCTCTCTGGTAAGTATAAACTGCAGAGAAAAACTGTATTTGTCATGGCCCCTTTAGAAAAGTCACCCCACCTACAACCTAATAAAGTATGACTTTAACCCAGAAATCCTGCAATTCCCCTTGCTTGTGCTGATGACAGCCAGAAAGTGGCTACTGCACAGCTGATATTCAAAAAAAGTGGAAATTTTCTTATAGTTTACTTCTAAACAATAGTGGAACCTCCAAAATGCCAGCTTTCTTAGACTTCAAGACTGATGAGTTAAATATAGTGTGATTGCATCAATGCACAGTTGCTATTTTTCCTGAACAACGTTGTAAATTTAGTGTTACCAATTAGTGCCATCATTGAGCACCAATGCAAATTTAGTACTGCCACTGATTAGTGTTGTCATTAAACAATAGCACAAAGTGAGTTTTGATCTGAACACCAATGCAACCCCAAGTCACATTAGAGAGATACATTTATTATTTTACTTCCTTTATGATTATATCTATAACCTACTGATTACGCTAAAGTACCCTGGGCCATGGATCAGAAAATTTTAGGGGTTCACCAAGAGTTTACATTTTACTCTGCAGGATACAAATGTTAAGAAAGGCTGCACTAAGAAAACCACATTAGCTAACTATAAAGATATTGTTTTTATTAGTTTTGGATAAATTAGTGAATCACTATCAACTCTCAAGTTTTTTGCTGTCTGTGTCATTGTTGAGGAGTTGCCCTCTGTTTTTAAGTTGTCTCTGGAAAAAGAAACAAATGGGAATCTTTAAATGAAGACAATTGTTACAGGGTAAAATTTATATATATGACACTTTTTTGGTGTTTGTAGAAGTTTTTTTTTAGTTTTGTGGAGGTTCAAGGCTTGTGCTTGTGTATTCTGGACAGTGCACCATTTTCATTTTATATGCAATTGATCTAGTGGTTGGAGATTACCATATTAGCGGTTACAGCAGTTCAGCAATTTCGCGCAATTTTTGGCACTATATTTTTCATTATTATTTTATATTCCTTTTGTGATATTGCACATAGTAGCACATTAGTATTCGTATAACAAAATTACTCTATCATCTACCACCATCTGAGCACTGCGGGAATCAAGGACCAGCTTCATGGATATTACAGAAAGATACAACGATGATGATAATTTCTAGAAAACTGAGGCTGAGATCTGGTTCTAACCACAAAATGCATACCTCAGCTTTGTGCTGTGACATATCCCCTTTAAGTCTAGTGGCCTCCCTGGCGGTATGATTATGTCAGATTTTTGCGTCTCAAAGCGGTACAATTATTTTGCATAGAAATTTGGCTTTTTATATTGTAGGCCTGTAATTCTTAGTAATAACACACTTAAATCTGTCCACCAAGAGTTTAGTAGATATCCCGGGTATGATGAAGTTTGAAGTATAAAATCATAAATTATAATATAATAAATATAAATAATTATAAAAAACAATAATATAATAATAAAAATAATTTCCCCTTGATTCACTATCGCTCAATTCTGCAAGGCTTCTAATTTACTATCGTTGTTTTCTAGCTGGTCTAAAACCACTTTTGACACTTTTTGGTTGCTGTGGACAATCTCAAGTTTCCAGGCAGAAAGATCAGTATATATAATATAAAACTGCATGCAGGGCAATGGACAAAGCACTGGGGACAAAACGGATGTGAAATAATTTCATACAGTAATGTAATCTGTAAGATTACAGTGTACTGTATGTATTATGATTTTTCACTTTTTTGAATTTGCCGCCGGGCTCCGCCCCCGTGCATCGGGTGGAGGACAGAGCCCACTGACACAGCGGGGGGGACATCTCGGGATCCTGGGGACAAGGTAAGTATACCGCACCAGGATCCTGCAATGCATTCCCGAGTGTGGCTCGGGGTTACCGCTAATGGTGCTGAAATTTAACCCCGAGCCACACTTGGGGAAAACCGCCAGGGAGGTTAAAAGAGATCTTACTAAAGGTACCCAGGTAGGTGACCTCAGAGAAGCCCAGTGCTTTAAATAATGTGTACATTTACCTGTGTTTTCACACACTCTTCTTAATAGCGATTCAGAAAATAAGGATAGTGTTAACCATAAAGATTTAGGTAACAGAGCAGAAACACCCTCTAAATGAATGTGGGGGATGAAAAAGTGTCCTTTATCGATTAGTCCCCAAAACAGTTTAAATTCAGATTTTTCATATCATGCCTTAAACAAAATCATTATATTTGTATTCAATCATAAAACATAAGGAAAGAAAAGGGAACCTTTCTGAGAACCTATTGATTGGTGAAACTCCATCAGCAATCCCAGACCAGTAGTACTATCTCCTCAAGAGGGCTTAATCTATGGGTGTTAGATTATATTTCTCGAGTTCTGCTCCACAACTTCTGTCTTACAATAAAAGATTCTGTATGTCAGACACCAATTAATTTACGTCTAAGCAATGTGGATTGTACAAAGGTAGTTTTAAGAATTTAAAATAGCACTCTTCCCTTAAAGTATAACTAAACCTTCTGTATGATCATTTAAACAAGTCCCAAATCCAGTTACTATTGGATGTAGAAGCCTCATTATGTATGACTAAGCTAAATCCTCCTTCATTTGTACCCCCCCCCCCCCCGAGTACTGCAGCTCACAGTGGGTGGGTTTCAGCAATAAAGGCATTGCTATCAATCTAGAAAGCAGTGGGCAGGATTAGATGTGGCCAGGTGCTGATTGACAAGCTTGTGACTCAGCAATGACAAAGCTCCCCCAGTCATCAGAACCATTAGAGTAAATCCTCCTAACAGGGACACAGACAATCAAAACTTGACAGTGGTTCCAACCTCTCACCACTCAATTTAAATTAATACAACTTTTGCCTTTAGATAAAACGCCTTATTTAGCACATTCTGATTTATTGAAATGAGACCTATGCCCACAAGGGTTTTTTTTCCCCCTTAAACTAGCATCTGATTAAAAAGCTGTGTTTAGGTCTAGGGAACAGTCATCATATTTTGCGTATGGGTAGCATTTGGGAATAATGGACAGATGGACGCCCTAGCTCAGTCCCAGCCAGCGTGTTGCCATTACCAACTTAAAATGCAACAAGAGCCAGCCCAATTATTAGTTCATTCTCAACCAGGTTTAATTGACTGTGAAATTCTACAGTTCCCTTTTTACTTTAATTTGTCAATTTGTAGAATTCTGTTTACATTAACCCAAAAGCACAGGCTACATTTGTTGATTATTGTACGTTGTCTATAGAGCTTTAGGTGTAAATTATCTAGCCAGATGTTTAATTACCTAGGGGAAACAAGTTAAGCACAAATTGTCATGGTTCTCATTTATCAAGCATTTAATTCTCAGCAGTAGGGCTAAAAAGCACTATCTATGCTTAGTCTAGTGGACCAGAATTTTAATATCAGTTAATAAAAAGACAGAGCCCTTAATTTTATAAGCTTTTATGGTAAAGAGCCGCAGATGGTCATTCATTTCAGTGCTTTTTAAAATAACTACAGTTAAGTCCAGTGAAGGAAGAACTGCAGCTCAAAAACACCCAACCAGTTCACATAACCTGACATTATGTAAATTAGCTGGTGTCTAAACTATAATTTGGAAGGGTATGGGGTAAGTTTTAGAGCTGCAGATGCTACACACATTGACGTAAGGGTTTGCATTTATTTAAAGGCAAGGTAGTAGTCCTAGCCAATGACATCATGTGGTGGTTGGACTTTTGAAAGTCATCCAAATGCTCCGCAGTCTTTTCTCTGACAGGCACATAGACTTGTATAGATTGAAAGCACCAATAGAAGCACCTACCTTTGTAAGAAGAATAGGATATTCTCCCAAAAAACAAATTGCATTCCCCTTGACAAGGTTGTAGCAAGTACCCGCAGACCAGTGGTGTTCATCTCCAGTCTCCTAGGTACCCATAGGCTACATACACACTGGAAGTTGGACCTCTGAGTTTGCTTGAAGTACTGTAGGTTGCACTTGAATTGAACATGTTATGCCCCGTACACACGGTCAGATTTTCCGATGGAAAATGTCCGATCGGAGCGTGTTGTCGGAAATTCTGACCGTGTGTGGGCTCCATCGGACATTTTCCATCAGATTTTCCGACACACAAAGTTGGAGAGCAGGAGATAAAATTTTCCGACAACAAAATCCGTTGTCGGAAATTCCGATCGTGTGTACACAAATCCGACGGACAAAGTGCCACGCATGCTCAGAATAAATAAAGAGATGAAAGCTATTGGCCACTGCCCCGTTTATAGTCCCGACGTACATGTTTTACGTCACCGCGTTTAAAACGATCGGATTTTCCGACAACTTTGTGTGACCGTGTGTATGCAAGACAAGTTTGAGCCAACATCCATCAGAAAAAATCCTAGGATTTTGTTGTCAGAATGTCCGAACAAAGTCCGACCGTGTGTACGGGGCATTAGAGTGTACTGTTCCTGCAATATCACCAAAGAATAATTACAGGCAAAACAACTTTTTTTTTGGCAAGCATAGCAAATCATATTGCAAACATAGATCCAGTCACCACTGTGAACATGTTTTTGCCACTAACATGTAGGAGGATCCCACCGATGATAAAGTCGTTAAAGCTCTATATCTTTATCATTCATTGAGGTACACAGGAATTGTAGATATACATTTACATTTGGAATATACTGCCACCATCAGGAGGTTGGCACCCTGGAAAACAAAGCATGCCCCCATATAATCCCACCACCAAACCGTCATGCATTATGCTAGTGTCTGAGGAGGATTGAAGCATGTGCTCAACTCTGCTGAGAAAAACTCTAAAAATTGTTTTTTCAAATTCCTTCTTTTTTTTCTTCTGCCAAAGATAAAACTCCATAGATGTTTCCTTCAGGCAAGACCTCTAATTGCTGCTTGAGCTAGTCCCTATACAGCAGCTATCTGGATTGGTGTAACCTCCGCAACTGCTTTGGAGGTCTTCCCTAGAACCTGCTGAACCAAAGATTGCAGGACTAGCCTGGAATGTGACCTTCGGGCATTAGGCTGTGCATTTTGGCGTTTTCCAGACCTTAGTGTAATGTATTCGTTAGCCACAGGGTGCTCTCCAGGTCCAAAGCTGTGTGCTCTGGTGTGACTTACTCTAAAAGTGTTTACTCTGTAGTAAGTCCCTGAAAGTGGCAAAAATATACTGGTATATGACCTTTGAGCTCTGCATTGTTGTGCTTCCCAGACCCTTGTGCACTATGTTAGCAACAGAGTGCTGTCCAGGTCCAGACCTGATACACTTCCTTTTGGTGTGACCCAGTCTCTGATGACTCACTTAATGAGTAAGGCCAGTTGGGCTAAAGCAACTGGAGTTACTTCACAATTTGGACCATTGGGTGGCATTTTTTAACTTTCTAACTAACATAATTTTACTGAGGTAATGGTTTAAGTGGCATTAACTGAGTGATTGTCAACAGCTATAGGAGTGTTGTATGCGTGTGCTCCTTGCTTTTTTCCTGCTACTGGCTTTAGGGGAAGCTGCTTTTCCTGCTTGAAGCAACATGTGGATCATCTGATCTCTATAATTGTTCCACCTAAAGGACTTGGTTACCCTTGGCCACCTACTACCCCAATCAGTACTTTAATCAGATAAGGGTTAGGGGTAGCCTACCGAGCATCTAGCCGATTCCCATTCAATGTTCTTTTTGGCATATCTTGTTTTGTCTATGCTTCATTTTCCCTACAGTCAAGGGTCAGACATGACAGACTTAATGAGTGTGTGTGTGTGTGTGTGTGTGTGTGTGTGTGTGTGGGACGGGGGCGCGACAGATATTCTGAGATTGCCAGAATTCGAGAACTAGTTCAGTGACATGTGTCTATCCCTCCTTACCATTCCAGTGAATCCCAAAGAGAGGCACGGGTTGAGATATAAGACTATAGGTCCTATCTTAGTTCAACAAGCTTGGGAAGCAAAACATTTATCTAGTAACAATATGGTCCAGGTGTGCCTGTAGTGATCTAGAGTGTAATTTACTATTACACTGGCCTCCTTTATCTGTTATATTTGATTCTGCTGCACCACTCCATAGTGTGGTGCTTTACTAACGCATAGGTATGAGAGTGACGATAGCATTAAGTAGATGAATTGTCAGAAATTTTTTGTATCATATTGTACTGTATGACAGTGTCATGTAGAAAATAAGCTTGGGGTGTGAAAGGTGGGATTTTGCCACTTAGCTTATCAATAGTGTCAAGGATGGCAGACAAATAGGGGTTACTTGCTTCTCCTGGAGCACACAAGGTCTTGTGCCACCATCTTCTTCTGTGACATCATCAGGAAGTAATCTGTCTCTTTTGGGTTCTTGCAGCCAGCCCCCTAATGATGTGCATGCATCGTGGTATGTCATCAGGGGGGCCAGTTGCAAAAAACAGGAGGGGACAGCTGGTCCCCCTGATTATGTGGATCCTAAATTAACCCTGTTAGTACTGTGCTGGCAGATCAAATTTTCACTGGTCAACACCTGCTGTCCTAACAAAGGATTAAAGATCTCATGGCTTGGGTGGTGCATTGGGGTTGATATACTAAAACTAGAGAGTGCATGGTAGCCAAACAGCTTCTATCTTCAGTTTGTTCAATTAATCTTAGACAAAAAAAAAAACTGGAAGCTGGTTTCTATGCAGAGGTTTCACCAAATGTTGCACTCTCCAGTCTTAGTAAATCAACCCATTTGTATATTAAAAAAGATGAAACCTTTAGTGATTATCAATCTCTTTTAGCAGGGCCTATAATAAACAATCCATCGTTCCAGCGATCAACTGACATCTATTTCACTTTACAGGGCCAGGCCAGTGGGTGGTGCTCTGTTGCAGTGGGTCACATGTTGTTTTACAGCTTTACACTGTGTTGACAGCGAGGTTTATTGGATGAGCTGCTGTCAATAAAATTCTCCAGCCTGCCCTGTGATTTCATGACCGTAAACTGCACATAGAGACAGCTTTAGGTTTATTTAGAAATCTGGAGCATGCAAGACAGGTACTTACTGGTATTAAGTTTTATTTAGAGGGATGCAGTGTTTTGGGTGGTTTAATGACACTTTAATGCACTTTTAAAATAACTGTCCCCAAGTCTGTCCCCTATTTGCATGTTGGAAGTTATTCTGAACTATTTGAAGCTGCTTAAAGAACTCTATGTACAAACCTTTTTTTAAAAACAGCTAGAAACCTTTTTGTTCAATTACTTTTGGATGTGCTGTATGAATGGGAACACATAACAAATATATAGTGGAAGTATCTCAAGTTTGACTACAAAAGAGGAAATACAATTTAAGCTTTTCCTGCTTTTGCTACTTGTCAGTAGGGATGGGCAAACAGTTCGGACCGAGCATAAGTTCGGGCCGAACTTTAGCTGTTTGGACGTTCGAACAGCCAAACAAACAGGTAGTTCGCCCCCCCCGAATCGACCACAATGCATTGCGGTGCTTAACATTGCATTGCATGCCCTGACTGGCTGAAGCAGTGAAAGCTTCAGGCAATCACCGCACAGAGCACTGTCAGAGTCATGACTAGACACTGTCATCATGACTTTATCCAATCATGGCTTATTCCCGCCCCACAGTATAAAAGTATTCTTTCAATGGCAGCTATTTTCAGTGTGATTTCGGCATGGAGAGAGATAGAACAGGGCTCTGTTCAATGCTATCAGTTAGTGTGCTATACTGTGCTATTTTGCTTCAATTGTCAGTGTAGAATATTGATGTAGTGTCAGCCTAGGGGTAGTGTGAGTGTAGTGAGGAGGACCATCATTCAGCTTTGCATGATGTGCGGCTAGAGTAGGGACAGTTCAGATAGTTTCACTGTAGTGTGACCGTGTTATTCATACATACATTAGTGTAGAGTAGGGACAGCTCATATAGTTTCAGTGTAATGTAGTGAGACTGTGTCAGTAATCTTGACATTAGTGTATAGCTAGAGTAGGGACAGTTCAGATAGCGTCAGTGTAGTTGAACACGTCTATTTGATTGCGTTACTGCCAGTTTAACGCCATTTACTTCTGTGTGCATTACTGCCAATTTAATGCCATATAGTTTGCGTGCGTTACTGCCAGTTTAACGACATATAGTTTTGTGCGTTACTGTCACTTTAATGCCATATAATTCTGTGCATCACTATACGTTTGGCACATTGTATTGCAGTATATTATAGTGTATCCTCGGAGTGTGTTTGTGTGGCTTGAGTACTCAAATTAAAGTGCACCAAACACCTCTTTACATTGATTAAAGTGCATCTACGTACAGATTTGAACTTCTTCTTTACATTTACATAAGCACTGCCCCCTCCATCCCAATAATGTCTGGGAGGACAACAAGGAGAGGCAGATGTTCCCTTGGCACTGTAAGGGGGCCAGCAACAAATGTGTCCACAGGCAAAGGTGGACGTGGTGGTCACTCCTCAAGCAGGGCATCATTTCCTCTGTTTAGTGAGTTTGTCCATGCTATCTAGCCACAGCATGCAGAGGAGGTGGTGGACTGGCTTACTAAACCTTCCTCATCCTCCTCATTCTCTGTCATGCAAGCAGAGACAAGTGTGCAGTCCTCTGCAGTTGCCAGAGTGGATAAACCTGCCTCCTTGTCCACATCTATTCCTGCCATAGCCCCAACATCAACCATTGAGGAGTCAGCTGAGTTATTTGACCACAGAGTCAGCCACTTGCACCTTGATGATTCCCAGCCATTATTGGATTCAGATGTTGGTTCTGAGGTTGAGGATGACATGAACATAAGCCTAGAGAGAGGAAGGAACACTGGTAGACAAATTGGCCTTCATGTTCCTCAAGCCGCAGCGTATTGCCAAGTTGTCTTCAGTGGTAATGATGGAGATGGAGGAGATTATGATGATGATGAGGTCACTGATGCGACTTGGGTGCCAGATAGAGCAGAAGAGGAAACTGAAGGTGAGGTGGCACAACCCCTAGGAGGCCGACATCAAGAAAGAGTAGAGAGCAGCCACCCTATTCCATCACATTCTGCAGCTGTTATCTCCCGG
Source organism: Aquarana catesbeiana (assembly GCF_042186555.1). Classification (NCBI taxonomy): domain Eukaryota; kingdom Metazoa; phylum Chordata; class Amphibia; order Anura; family Ranidae; genus Aquarana; species Aquarana catesbeiana. The sequence goes on along the minus strand of NC_133327.1, from coordinate 608,890,513 downwards.
CCTACTCCCCAAAGCTCAGCTGTCTGGGCCTTTTTTAGCACATCTGCAGCAGATCACATTGTTGCTATCTGCAAACTGTGTCTCAGGCACATCAAACGTGGCAAAAACACCAACTATTTGGGTACCACATGCCTAAAAAGGCATTTAACGTCCAACCACTCAGCCCATTGGCAAGAGCACCTAAAAGCCACACAAAAGGGCCACAAATCTGTCCCTCCTCCTCCTTACCCACTTCAGTCTGCCCCTGCTATACAGAGTCATTACCTCTCAGCAGCCTCCACTGACAGGGATGATGGTATAGCACAGGGTGTCCCAGGTCCTAACAGCACATCTGCCAGCAGCACACCACCAGCTGTAGACTTTAGCCAGCAAATTTCTCTGCCCCATCTGCTGCAGTGGAAAAAAAATACAGTCCCTGCCACCCACATGCCCAGCGTTTAAATGCAAACTTGTCAAAGCTGTTGGCTCTCCAACTTCTGCCTTTCAGCCTGGTGGATTCTGCCCCCTTCCATAAATTTGCACAATGCGCTGTACCACAATGGCAGGTTCCTAGGCGCTACTGCTTTTCACGTAAGGCCGTTCCATCTCTCTACCATCACGTAGAAGGGAATGTTCTGGCATCGTTGGGCAAGGCAGTCAACTGTAAAATCCACCTTACTGCTGACACATGGTCCAGCAAGCATGGGCAGGGATGATATATTTTGTTCACAGCACACTGGGTATTTCTGCTTGCAACTCGAAAGGATGCAGGACAGGGCTTGGTGCTGCAGCTTTTTGTGCCCCCACGTCTCCATACATCTGGTGGTGATGATGCCAGACCTGTAAGCTCTACCACCTCCTCCTCCTCAACCACCTCCACGCCCTCCTCTGCAGAATTATCCTATGAACATCAGGTACCCCCTAAGTGTTCAAAGGGCTATTCCATGAGTCAGGCTAAAAGGTGCCATGCAGTGCTTCAGCTGATGTGTTTAGGGGACAGGATCCACACCGGAGCAGATTCTTCATTCTTGCAGCTCTGCAGGGACAGGCCCAGAGGTGGTTCACACCACACCAGCTGGAGCCAGGAATGGTGGTGTCCGATAATGGCTCAAACCTCCTGTCAGCCCTTAGACAGGGAAAGTTGACACATGTGCCATGCCTGGCACATGTCCTCAATTTGGTGGTGCAGCGTTTCCTAAGTACATACCCAGGGCTGCAAGATGTACTAAAACAGGCCAGAAGAGTCTGTAGCCATTTCAAGTGGTCATACACAGCCAGTGCTCGGTTGGTTGAAATTCAGCGGGAATTCCACCTGCCCGTAAGCCACCTGATTTGTGACATGCCCACCAGGTGGAACTCGACTTTGGCAATGCTGCAGCCGCTATACATGCAGCAGAGGGCCGTCAATGAGTACCTGTGCCAGTACAGCACAAGGACAGGCTCAGGCCACCTCGTTTTTTTTTCCCCACGCCAATGGCTGATCATTTAGGATGCATGCAGAATGCACTGTATTGTCACCATTTGAGGAGGCCACAAGGATGGTGAGCAGTGACAGTGCATGCATCAGTGACACAATCCCTGTTGTGTTCCTGCTGGAGCAGACTCTGCATGGCATAATGGACAAGGGCACCGGAGGCGGAGCAGCAGGAGGAAGAGGAGGACTTCCTTTCCTCTCAAGGCCCACTTTAGCCAGACACCATCATTCCTATGTCACAGAACACACAGGAGGAGAGAGGGGAGGAGGATGAGGAGGCGGATTTTGGCACTTTCATAGGCTTCAAAGAAGAGGAAGACATGCGTCAATCTATAAGCAATGGCTTTCCAATCCCAGGACCCTTGGGAATAGTGGCTATGAGAAGGAAGCTCCAGATGCTGTCATCCTGAGTGACCCCGAGGAGTCTGCTTCTCAAGCCTCAGCAAATTTGAGGTGCATGGGCAACTTCATGCTTCAAAGTTTGCGAAAGGACCCAAGAATACAATGCGTAAAGGAGAAGGATGATTACTGGTTGGCAACCCTCCTTGACCACCGTTATAAGGGGAAAGTCTCAGATCTCATTCCATCCCCACAGAGAGTGCAGAAGATAAAACCTCTTGAGGACACGTTAAAGAGGATTTTATTGAATGTTTTTCCTTACTCCAGTAGGTTACAGTGTCATGGAAAACATAGTTTTGAGTCTTCTTTTGGTCAAGAGAGGAGCGTTGGAGAAGGCATCTGCCTAAGTGAGGCATTTCATAATTTTTTTTAGTCCTCACCGCCCAGGGCTGTCAGCTTCCACATCCCAACGGCAGCGTCTGCATCACATGGTAGATGATTACCTCGGGGCCAAAACAGAGATGGAGAGCTTTCCAGATGACGATCCACTGACTTACTGGGTCATGAGAATAGACCACTGGCCAGAACTTGCCCAGTATGCTACTGAGTTGTTGGGCTGCCCAGCATCCAGCGTGCTATCAGAATAGGCATTTAGTGCTGCAGGAGGTTTCGATACTGATCATATAACGCGTCTGTCCACAGACTCCGTGGACCGTTTGACTTTTATAAAAATGAATCGGTCCTGGATTACCAGCTATGAAGCCCCTGATGCCGATGTCACTGATTAAGTCTATTTGGGATGTGGAATCTCTGCAGGATTTCGAGGCTGCCTAGCTTTGAGGGTGTTCAATCTTTTCATCTGGAAGAATCTTTTTGGTATAGGTTTCATGGGCACAATTAACACCCAAAGACCAATTTTCTGCACCTGTTTGACAGGTGCATAGCATTGCAATTTTTTACAGCAAGGCCAATTCTTGCTTTCATCAAGATTACCTCTATAGGGTAATGGTGGGAAGGCACCACCGACACCCAAAGACCAATTTTTATGCACCCATTACTTCTATCCAAATTCAAAGTGACACCAGAACGTATCCAAAAAAACTCTAATCTTGTTCCCAGTGCACTACATTGTGACCTCATCATTCACACTGGCTCCCCAACTGTTGCTGAGCAAAATAAAGGCAGCTTGCAGGGAAAATGTAATTTTATTTTGGCTTTATAAATGCAATTATTACTGCAGAAGATTCTAGAAATGGTACAGATCTGCAACTTTACAGGTAGACTATGGGGACCCCCAGGCACTATATTGGAAGGATTTTTTTTTTTATTTTTATGCTTTCATCTTAAAAATCAAAAAATCACTGCTCATTTAAAAATGACTTTTTTTTACAAACTTTTTATTTATTGATTCATGTCCCCCATGGCAGGACCCGGACCTTCAAAGTGGGCACTTTTGATTTTTGACATTTAGGTTCCATTGACTTTAATGGGGTTTGTTATTCGAGTCCGAACTTTCGCTGTGTTTGGTAGTTTTGGTGCAGTACAGGGATCTGTTAAGCCCATCCCTACTTGTCAGAATTCCCTTTTTTCCTTTGGAATATATTTGCTTCTGTTGAGCACATTTCTGCAGTTTTTTTTCAGGCGTTGTACTGGTTCCACCTGTATTTTTGGTGAATCATTTAAGTGAGACCTATAGTACTTTAGGTAAAGTTGTCCCCATTGAGTACCTTCTCTCCTGATCTGTAGTACTATTTCCTACCTCCTGCCCTCTCCTTAGATTGGCCCTTCAGCATCTAGCCTTCTGTTCAGACACTAATTCCTTTGATGTGTACTATGATAGCCGCATTGTTTGGATGTTTCAGTGGCTATGCTCTCCTCGGTTGTACTGCTTTTGGACATCCCAGTTGTCTGATTATTTATAATTCATGTGTCTCTCAATGTACCATAAAGAAAATAGGTAATTAACAAAATATTTTTTTTCAAGATCATTGTGGGACAATGGTCCCACTCTTCTGTATTATTGTTATGATGTTATGGAGGTTGGAGGTGGGGCTCTAACGAGGGCTTGCCTAATGTTTTTGTTTGAGAGTATCCGAACCTCCTGATTGTAGCAGTTTAACCCAGATATTTAAAATAACCTTCAATTCCTGTGTCCCTCAATGGACATAACATATTTTACAGTGGATGGATACCAATCTGGTCAAGGATCTTATTCAGACCAGCAGCCTGGTCTCCCATTGATCATCCAGACAAATACCCAAGGTGATTGTTCTGGGTGCTAGGATATTTATGCTCACAATCAAACATCATTTGATAACCTTTAGAGCATGGACACATATTAATTGGTGTGATGAGGCATTTCCTTGCCTATAAACTGGTTTGATGGATGGTGGATACTTGCAGGTAATATTTAAAATGTCCAGTCAGTCTCAAAGCTCTGTATCTCCTATAAGGTCAGTATTTGGATTACCTAAGGATTTATTTGGCAGCTCCTGTTTTTCCTGGGTGGGCATACGCTTGCTTTTTTTTTTTTTTAATGCCGGCATATTCTTTGCAGCTTCTGTTTTATTTATGAAAGGGTCTGCGTTATGGCAAATTCACTACACCTGTTGGTTGTTAATACTGTACAGGATTTTCAATACTATATTGATTTATTCTCATCTGAGTTGGTAATTATAGTGTACAAGGCCATACACCGACTCGCACACAAACCTGTTTGAATGCTTCTTTAATAATGAAATGGATAGTGTGGACAAAATGCAGTGTTGGAACTTGACATTATCAGTGTGAGAATTGGTCCTTACTTGTTCTAGGTCAGTGGCTCAGGAAGCATTGAAACTAATAGATCAACAAATAGCATTTTCAATAGAAGGTCAGCAGTGGCAGCCTCCATATTTTCATTAACAATGGTTTCTAAACACCCCTATTGTCACCTGATCCTGCTGATACTGACAGAGTCTGACAACTTTGTTTTAATGTCTGCATTATTTCTTTAGCAAAGCAAATGTCTTCATTTGACACATCATGTCAGCTGGGTTGTTGACTATAATAAGTTTTTAGAACTGACATAAGACGCACTCATACAGGTGCAAGAAAAAATATTGGTTGTCCCTTGTTTTTGGCCTGTGTGTATACAATCTTTAAGTGTTCCCACACAGCACACTTTTCACAGTTGAGAGGGCAGATTTCAAAAAATAATTGCAGTAATTAGGCTTCGTAGTGGTAATTTCTAAGTAATAACTACACCTCTAAAGATAATAAGCACTTTCAGAAAGCATCGCGGTCAAATGCCACTGGAGTCAAGAAAAAAGTCATTACAAATCCAACATGTTAAGTAGCTTAACTATACTAAACTGACAAAAACTTAAACTAGATTGCTTGATACGGATTATGATTTCATTATCACTTCATTGCTCTATGCATCATGTTATAAAGTAAAGGCCAAAGTGTTTATTTGTTTTAATTGGCACTAACACTACATTAGTTCTTTGTCTTATAATTTATTGGAAAGGGCAGGTTTTAGAGCTAGTTGCAGTTTTCCTTAGCGCATCATTTATGGCTCAATCTCTTCTGCACAGTAAAAAAGTCACGTTAACCTTGAGCCCAACACGTTAAAATATATAATAAAACATTTAAACTACCGAGTAAAATTGGCATACAATATATGTATAGCTTTTTACGTCTCTATAGAGGAAATAGCAATATGACAAGCTCAAGAAGAGATGCAGAAAACTAACACACTGTCTTTCAGTGCGCCCCAGAGACGGACACTGGTAGAGAATGAGAGATTGGATCCTGTTTTAATCCCACTCTTGTACGAATACATTTCTATGTTTTTGTACATAAATTAAGCCAGACGTAGATGTTAGATATGACATCCGGACAGCCTTGTGTTTTAATGTAACAGGGGAAAATGACAAAGAGCTGCAGAAAGCCCATGTTATTGGCCTTATCAAGGGTAAACAATAAAGGCCATTAGGAAAATCTCAAATTATTTGTTCTTGATGGAACAGGCGAATGGACAGGGGAGTGTCTGCTGCTGGATTGGCCATGTTCCCAGGTATAAAATATACAAAGTGCTGCGCAATTCTAAGAGTCCATATCAATAAAAGAAAAAGCTATCCCAATTGGTGTAAATATAACACACATGAGGGTGAGTAAATGTCCATATAATAAAACAATCCAAACTGGTGAGTGAAAGGAAGCTGCTAATAACTCAATGCAAGTGACACACAAGGCAGATCTTCAAACAGGTGTCCGTGATCCCTCCACCACACAGATTAGCCTCTCACCTCCAGAACGCGACCCGAATCAGGCCACACAACAGTAATGGAACACCAGGCAGGTAATCCTACAGATGGAATATCCAGTACTCGTCCACAGTCAGTGAGATATGGCAGCATGTGTAAGAAAAAAGACACAGTGATCTAATGCTCTCTTTATGACACTTTATTGAAATGTAGAAACAGTCAAAGGTACTCACATGGAGCTGCACTCAGTATCGAGTGCAGGCAGACTAGCATGCAGTGTTACCAATGAGACGGCCGCGGGTGACGTCATGCCTGACCCCTGACCCCCGTATGCGCTACTTCCAAAGGCGGGACTTCCTCAGCGCGGTGCAACATCTACCATCTGTAGGATTACCTGCCTGGTGTTCCATTACTGTTGTGTGGCCTGAGGTAAGAGGCTAATCTGTGTGGTGGAGGGAGCACTTGAGTTATTAGCAGCTTCCTTTCACTCACCAGTTTGGATTGTTTTATTATATGGACAGTTACTCACCCTCATGTGTGTTATATTTACACCAATTGGGATAGCTTTTTCTTTTATTGATATGGACTCTTATGGACTCTTATGCCGCGTACACACGGTCGGACTTTTCGTCTACAAAAGTCCGACAGCCTGTCCGACATACTTCCGACGTACCTTCGGCGGACTTGCGGCAGACTTTCTTACGAACGGACTTGCCTACACACGACCACACAAAAGTACGACAGCCTAGTACGCGGTGACGTACACCAAGTCCGACGAGACTATAAAACGGAAGTTCAATAGCCCGTACGACACCCTTTGGGCTCCTTCTGCTAATCTCGTGTTTATCTCGTGTTAGTAGAAGTTTGGTGAGAGACGATTCGCGCTTGTGAGACTCGTATTTTTCAGTTCGTTTTAACTGTTGTTCAGTCTGTGCTTGTGAGGTTTGTATCTGCTTTTCAGTGCGTTTGGTCAGTTGGCATTGAGAAATCTTTGTTTTATTGACCGCTCGTTCCTGATTTTCAGGTCGTTCTTCACAGGCTTTGCTGTTCTTCAGTGCGTTCTGTTTAGTGCGTTCTGACCAGCCGACCGTTTTGAAGCCATGTTACCTGTACGTACTCGTCGTAGAGCTCGTGCATTGTATGTGCTTGGTGCTGTAGTTTATTCTTCAGCCCAAGACCAGTCCATGAACAGGGCGAGGAGGAGTTCATGGACCAAGAATTGGTTGCTTCAGCGTGACCAGTTCTGTCACATGCCTTTGCTCCGTGAGATCCGTGAGAATAATCCTGAGGATTTCAGGAACTTTCTCTGGATGACGGACCCCGTTTTTGACCGTTTGTTGGCTTTGCTGACCCCCTATATCAGCAGGCAGGATACCTGCATGAGGCAAGCCATCACTCCGGAGCAGAGGCTGGTCGCTACCTTGCGGTATTTGGCCACAGGGAGAAGCCTGCAGGACCTTAAGTTCTCGACAGGCATCTCCCCCCAGGCTCTGGGGATCATTATCCCAGAGACCTGTTCTGCCATCATACAGGTCCTGCAGAAGGACTATATTAAGGTAAGATATTTTTCTTTTATTAGCGTCACATGTTCTTTTATGTAATCTTTGATAATATAATGTATTTCTTGCTTCAAACACTACTTACCATCATTGCAATATAGTGTGAATGTCCCCTTTTTTATCTTCACACATGCTGGATTTTTTTCCTGTTATTTTTTGTCATGCATGTATATTTTCCTTCAATAACCTTCCCAGCATGAAGTGATGGGAACATATCCACCTAGTCTACTCATTTTGAATGTATTTTGTTTGAGTGTATTTAGTGTGCTTATAATTAGCAATTAGTTAGATTTCCCAACCCCCCCACCCACCCCCACCTAAACTCAGTCCAAATAGTGTGCTGCTAATTAGCAATTATCTAGATTTCCCAACCCCCCCACCCACCCCCACCTAAACTCACTCCAAATAGTGTGCTGCTAATGAGCAATTATCTAGATTTCACAACCCCCCCACCCCCACCCTCGTTAAAATTTGCTTGAATGTTCTGTGGTGTTGATTTGTCTAAAGCAAATATATGTTGCAGTTTGCAAAATGCATGTGCACTCTACAAGTGCATTTGTTCCAGTGCTTTAGTAAATGAGCAGAAGCTCTGCTGATTTCCATCATCAAATCATATGCAAGCCTCAAAGTGTTTTCATTAATTGCCCTTGCATGTGATTGTGTACTCCTTGCAACATGAATGCCTTTTTACATTACCTCATTTACTGTAAGCTGGTTAGCAACTGCACCTGCAGAGTGCGACAACTGCAGTCTTGTAGCCTTTTTAGTCCCTAAATTCCTGCGTGTCCTAAAAGTAATTTTTTTTGGGGATTTCACAACCCCCTAAAATGTAATCAATGTTCCATCAGAGGGGGTGAGCAATCTGATAAGTGTGCCTTTCCATATTAGTTATTCCAGAAGAATTAAATTATTGAATGTTATACTGATGCTGGGGAATAATGTTTTTAATTGTCTAATTTTCTTGCAATGTTAGCTTACAAATTAATTGATTTTGGTTTTCTTGTTTGATTCCCCAGTTTCCTTCAACGCCACAGGAATGGCAGACTGTGGCATCCCATTTTGACAGCCGTTGGGACTTTCCCAATTGTGGAGGGGCTATAGATGGGAAACATGTCCACATTGTGCCACCACCCCATTCGGGGTCATATTATTTTAATTATAAGGGGTTCCACAGTATTGTTTTAATGGCGGTAGTGTCGGCACACTATGATTTTTTATATGTGGACGTGGGGAAGAATGGCCGGATGTCGGATGGAGGAGTATTTGCCCAGACGGAGTTCTGCCAGCGTCTCCAGAGTGGTGGCCTGGGATTGCCACCTGATGAGGATAACGTGGAAGGACTCCCCTTTGTCTTCATTGCCGATGAAGCCTTCGCTCTCAGCAAGCACCTCATGAGGCCATTCCCCCAAAGAACCCTCACCCCGGAGAGGAGGGTTTTTAATTACCGGCTGGCCAGGGCTAGAAGAGTGGTTGAGAATGCGTTTGGAATTCTGGCCAGCCGGTTCCGCCTGTTTCAAACAGCCATTAATTTGGCGGAATACAAACTTAATTTTATCATTTTATCGTGCTGCATTCTGCACAACTTTTTAAATAAGCATTCTCCCAATTATATAGGCACAGTTGGGCCTGAGGCCGGACAAATAGAAGCCAACCTTACAGGCCTGGATACTGTCCGTACTGGCTTGGCCCCCCAAAGTGCCCGTCAAGTTAGACAGCAATATGTTAATTATTTTATGGGTAGGGGGGCCATTGCAATGGGCCAGGATATATAATTTTTGACAATAAAAAAAATATTGATGAAATCTTGCATTATATTTATTGCTTGCCTTTCTTTTGGGCTGTCTCCTAGGTTATGGTCGAGCAGTTGTAGTGCCAACTGTATTTTAATTTTAAATGTCTAAATAAGCTACATTGCCACTGTAAACCACTTTTTTACAATTATAACCAAAATGATACTGAGCCTTGAAATAACAAACCACACATTTATTTAATTCCTATAAGGAGATGTTTTTATTAATGGTTGTTATGCATTCAGTTCTGCATTTAGTATAAAATGTTCATAGACAAAAATATAATGATATCTTAATAATGTAGCAAAATATAATTATATTTAAATATTTCTACCTAATCCACAAAAAAATATTTTTGGCTTTTTGATTTTCGCAAACAGGCTTATTTTTTGTTTTTGGAAAATCAAGTTTTTTTTTTTATTTTTTTTAAAAGCAATTTTTTTTTTAATGTTTTTTTTTTTTTTAATCAAGTTAGTTTTTTTTTCTTTTTTTTTTTAATAAAGTTTTTTTTTTTTTTTGGTTTTTTAAAATCAAGTTTTGTATTTTTTTTTGGTTTTTGAAAATCAAGTTTGTTATTTTTTTTTTGGTTTTTTAAAATCAAGTTTTTTTTTTTTTTTTGGTTTTTGAAAATCAAGTTTGTTATTTTTTTTTGGTTTTTGAAAATCAAGTTTGTTATTTTTTTTTGGTTTTTTAAAATCAAGTTTTTTTTTTTTTTTTTTTTAATAAAGTTTTTTTTTTTTTTTTGGTTTTTTAAAATCAAGTTTTTTATTTTTTTTTTGGTTTTTTAAAATCAAGTTTTTTAGTTTTTTTTGTTTTTTTAAAATCAAGTTTTTTATTTTTTTTTGGTTTTTTAAAATCAAGTTTTTTAGTTTTTTTTGGTTTTTCAAATCAATTTTTTGATTTTTTTGGTTTTTTAAAATCACTTTTAATTTTTTTTTTTTGTGTTTTTTAGAAAATCAAGTTTTATTTTATTGTGGATTTTTGAGGTATTTACGAGAAACAGCCCTCCTTTTTTACATTAGGTTAAACAGCCATTTATGTTCTGCCAAAAAAAAAAAAGAGAAGGCCCAGAATGGGGTCAGCAAAACAGGAAATGAAGGACATGATTGATGTTTTGGGGTTTAAAAAAGGGGATTTAGATTCGACCCAAAACATCAATCATGTCCTTCATTTCCTGCTGCATACGATCCAGCCGATTTCGCATTTCATCCATGTCTTTATTCCAGGCCATTATTTGACCAATTAGCCGTTGGGCACTTTCAGAAGTGAAATAGTCACTTCTTGTTGTTGTACCTAAAGTGGAATGAAACCAAAAAATGTCTTTAGAAATATGCACACATACATAGTTTACCTTACCATAATAAAGCTGTTGTCTCAGACACTGACCTGGTGGGGTGCCCATGTAGCCTAATTCCTCCACATCCTCGGGGGTGGCACTGTAGCTTGAATCAAGCACAACAAGATCCCCTAAAATAGAGTAGACAAATTACATTAAACAAAAGGCAGCCATGCATAGATTAACGTAAGCTGGTGTGTCAGACACTCACCTGGTGGGGTGCCCATGTCGCCCACCTCTCCTTCCTCCACATCCTCAATGGGACTTGGGCTGATTTCCCAATCATGTTTTGCTTGGGTTGGACTGTCTTCTTGGTGTTGGCTGAGTGATTTTTCCCCTATGTGAAACAAAAAATTATTAATCTAATTAGCACACAGATATTTTAGTACATAGTAATTTTCCAACATTTGTAATGAAGTGGTTTGTGTAGAGTTCCTATTTTACCTCAATATTTAAAATTATAAAGACATATCGGATAGATAGATATCAATATCTCAAAATATAGTTAATAATCTTTTGATCTCTCTCTATATCTGGAACAAAATCTCTAAATATCTAACTAAATGTAAAGCAAAAAAATTAAGATAACTTCAAATATTCAAAAAGAATGTTTTACATTTCTATATCTATCTATCTACCTATCTCTATATTTCTCTCTCTCTATATATTTCTCTCTCTCTCCCTCTCTCTCTCTCTCTATATCTCTATATCTATCTATATATATATATATATATATATATATATATATATATATATATATCTCTATCTCTCTCTCTCTATATATATATATATATATATATATATATATATATATATATATATATATATATATATCTCTCTCTCTCTCTCTATATATATATATATATATCTCTCTCTCTCTCTCTCTATATATATATATATATAGATATATATATATATCTATATATATATCTCTATATATCGATCTATCTATAGATATGTAACGAGGTTTATTAAAAGATCGTTTAAAACGATGAACAAAAATCGTATAGGAAGGAAAAGCACATGGAGCAGTATACAAGGTAATAAACACAAGAGAAAAACACGACAAGTACTTACTTTTTTTAAGAACTTTCCGGATACGTCGGTATTGATCCGGCTCCCTGAGTTTCAGGTCAGACCATCTTTTTCTCAATTGATCTTTGGAGCGCTGGACCCCAAAAGATGCCTTCAAAGTCTCCACGACCTTCGCCATTATTTTGGCCTTGCGCAAATTTGGCCGTGCGTACGGCCCATAATTGCCATCATAGTCGTCTTTGTGAAGAATGGCCACCATCTCCACCATCTCTTTAAAACTCATATTAGAGGCCTTAAATCTAGGCCTCATAGATTTCGTTGACGTTCCAGCCTCCGGGCTGTCTCCACTACCTGAGGTCGTCAACATTTCAGGTGTCTCCGCCATTCTTTAACTCCACTACGCGCCGTAACAAAAAATGGGCGGAGAACATGAGTTAAAATCGAACGTCAGGGGTGGGCGACGCAGGCGGAGTTTCACACATGCGTAGTGTATAAAGAGGGGCCTTGCGCACGTGTCGTACGTACGTTCTGTGCGTCGAATTAGGGGGCGGAGAACATGAGTTAATTTCGAACGTCAGGGGCGGGCGACGCAGGCGGAGTTTCACACATGCGTAGTGTATAAAGAGGGGCCTTGCGCACGTGTCGTACGTACGTTCTGTGCGTCGAATTAGGGGGCAGAGAACATGAGTTAATTTCGAACGTCAGGGGCGGGCGACGCAGGCGGAGTTTCACACATGCGTAGTGTATAAAGAGGGGCCTTGCGCACGTGTCGTACGTACGTTCTGTGGTAGGTGATAGTGGACCAGGACGTTACAAAACGAAGGTAATTTTAGATATATATTTTTTTGGTTTTTATGGTCATGACTTTGTAGCAAGCGGCCTATATGGCTTGATAGATTGATGAGGCCTACATAGGGAGAAGATGATGAGGGGTTAGCAGAAACCTATAATAAAAGTGTTTTTTGTCTTGTGACTTCATCTTTTCAAGATATAATGAATCCCCTATTTAAGGATCCAGAGTTCCTTACATCTTTTATTTCCAAATATCGAGAGATGAGGAATTTGTGGGAGGTGAAACACCCTCAGTATTATGCTAAGCATGTGAGGAAGTCAACGCTGGAGAGACTTCTGGCCTTTGTCCAGGCGACCATCCCGGAAGCAACAATGGAGACATTGCTCAAGAAAATTGGGGTCTTGAGGAACATGTATAAGAGGGAGCATAAGAAGATCCAGGAATCAAGGAGATCAGGAGCATCAGCAGATGATGTTTATGTACCCAGGCTGTGGTACTACAATCAACTCCGTTTTCTGGATGACCAGAATGAAGCCAGGCCATCACTTTCAACCCTTCCCTCCACCCTTCCCTCCACCCCAGCAGAGGCTGATGAGGAGCAAGCTGGGTCTTCCATCCTGGATGAACCAGATATGACCATCTGGAGTCAGGTAAATTATTTTAACAAATATTTACTGTACTAATATTAATGATGTTAACTGGATGTTATAATTGTCTAAAATAATTTGTCACTCAAAATTGTGTATACATATCAATTGACAGTAGTGGCTAAATATGTTTGGCACCTGCTTGAAATAATTATGGTGTCTGATTAGACTCTTTTATTAAAGAGAAGTATTCACATTGAATTTGCTATTCATGAGAAGCAAACTGTGTGTCATTGATGAACCCAAAAAAATATACTCAAACTATTGTCCTTTTTTTATACACAGGATGAGTTCATCCAGGAGGAATGTGGGGAAAGTGGCAGGCAGGAGGAGACCAGGCCCATGGACAGCCTGGAGGAGGCCGGATTCACCATCATCCTGGAGGAGGCTGGGCCCAGTGTCAGGCAGGAGGTGGCTGCTCCCAGTGAGGTGGCTGCTCCCAGTGAGGTGGCTGCTCCCAGTGAGGTGGCTGGGCCAAGTGAGGTGGCTGGGCCAAGTGAGGTGGCTGGGCCCAGTAGGAGCCTGACCGAATCCCAAGTGCCTCCCCTCCACCTTCCCAAAAAAAGGGCCAGGAAGGGGATGGTCACACAGGACGCATCCCTGCGCCTCATGCAAGAGACCACCCGTTTTTTAACGAGCCCCCCCGAAGCGGAAGAATCATATGGCTGCTACTTAGCCAGCAGGCTTCTTCAGATGGATTGGGAGCAGCGCCTCATTTGTGAGCGCCTATTTGGGGAAACAATCCATAAGGGGCTGCAGGGCACGCTAACACAAAACACCCAACTACATGAGGCAGCCCCCCCTCCTCCTCCTCCTCCTCCTCCTCCTCCTCCTGCCACAACTGAAACACCAGAGCCACAGCCTCAAAAGAAGGCTACAGGGAAGGCTGCAGGGCAGCGTGGAGGAAAGGCTGCAGGGAAGAGAAGAAAATGATGACCTGGGTTCAGTCTGGTCTGACAGAAGACGCAGGCTGTTGTAGGACCACAGTCTGGGGACATCTAGATCATCTGCTGGTGCTGTTGATCTCTGGGATTCTTGGACCAGATTGTGCTCCCTCTTATATGGACTCCGCAAGATCCCAATTTTCTTGTACACCGACTTTTTCCAGCGTTGACTTCCTCTTTATTTTATTTTGACCATGAATAAATGGATCTTTTTTGAGTTTAGCAAAAGACTTTATGTGTTTTCTTTGAAATCATTGATTTTACACACAATGTTAAATTAACAAGGGACAACAATCTCATTGAGTTTTGAAAAAACACACCAAAAATACATTACTAATGTTAATAATGTTCAAGTGGTAAGTCTTGAAAATCAAAAAATTTACATAACCAAAAACGGTGCTTTGGGTTAACTTTATCTAAAAACTAAAAAATAATCACTATTAAAAAAAAAAAGAATAATGGGTTCTTTGTGGTAACTTTACAAACCTAAAAAAAAAAAAAAAAAAAAGGGGAAAAAGTATTATTAGTATGGAAACCTTGTTTTTAAAATGCATACTATATCATTCATGAGATCAAAGAGAAAAAGAATCCAGAAATCAGTTTGGGAGAACTCTGATTATGAACAGCAAAACACCTTCGTTCTTTAGAGCCTTCGTAAAGAAGAAATAAAATGCGCTGCATTCAACGATCACAGATTTTGCAGCGTGATGAATGTGCTACCTACAATACGAACACTAGTTTTACTAGACCGAGTGCTTCCGTTTAGTTTTTGCTTATGAGCATGCGTCGTTTTTTTGTCCGTCGGACTAGCATACAGACGAGCGGACTTCGGGGTCCGTCGTAGTTACGACGTAAAGATTTGAAGCATGCTTCAAATCTAAAGTCCGTCGGATTTGAGGCTAAAAAAGTCAGTTGAAAGTCCGGAGAAACCCACACACGATCGGATTACCAGCCAGCTTTAGTCCGTCAGCGTCCGTTGGACTTTTGTAGACGAAAAGTCCGACCGTGTGTACGCGGCATTAGAATTGCACAGCACTTTGAATATTTTATGTCTATTTGAGGTTTATTTTGAATTAGCCTTGAGTGCCTGCCAGCAGTTTTATTTTGTGTCCTTCTGGGTCAGCGCTGAATATCTCTTTTCTTTTCATGTTCCCAGGTAGCTGGACAAACTTACATGCTCACTTAAGCTGGATACACACTATACAATTTTCTTAACACTTTTTCCTTTAGATTTACCAAAACCATATAATATGAGGTCAAACCTAAACACTCAATTCGTATGCAATCAGGCAGGCCTTTGCACTACATAGTTGGAATGTAAATCTAAAGAAAATTGATCAACAAAAGTTGTATAGTGTGTATCCAGCTTTACATTCTTTGACAGTATGGGGGAGGGGGCAGGACGGAGCTGTCAGCACGGAGGAACAGACTGAAGGAGCATACCACACCGCACGCCAGACCAGCGCTTTGTTTTCTTATCAGTGAAGCCGTGATTAGATTGGTGCACTCACGCACCCATACAATGTGAGTACCCCTATAAGGGGAGTGTTTTAATCTGGAATAAACACGTTTACTTTGCAATATTACACTATGGGGTTTCTCTTTTTTTCCATTTATGAAACGGAATGCTACTAATTGAGCTAATTGGAGGACAACATCATCATATCTATCAGAGCCCAGGAGTGGCTCCCATGCGTCAGTTGACATAGTTTAGGTACTGTGTCACACGCTCTGAGGTGAGCGCATATGCTTTTGGGGGTCACTGGAGAGCACAGAAGCATGTTTTAATTTATACTTTCTGGATAAGCATGATGGATATCACTGGAGATGGACACTAGATTTGTACACTTTGGAGTTTTTTACTTATGAACTTTTTTACTTATGAACTATACTAATCTCCATATTGAAAGAGTGAGCACTCTGTTCAAACCTAGAGTTTACACTTGGTTTTTTGGCATTTTATGCATGTTGCACTTTGTTGATTATATCACTAAATATTTGGTCACAGATTATAATTCATTATTTTAGATACATTGGTGCAATAATTTATAATATATTTTTTTTGTTTTTTGCTCTTTCACTTAATATTCAATATTGCATTTTTCTTCTTATATTGATTGTCACTTTCATTATAGTTATTTTAGCGCAGACACATTTATTTGATTACAGTATGGGTCTCTATTGCTGGAACAACACCCTAGTACAACAGTTCTAAAAATGTGGATCGCATTTATCCAGCAATCAACAGATCAACAGACTGCTGACAAGCTAATTAAGAATGACAACCCTGCAAATTACTTGGCACATTTAAATTTGATAGAGGGCGTGGGGAAGTCTGGCAAGACTGTAGATTAATCCGATTGCACACAACTTAGTCGCTGGCCAACTACACTTCAAAAGCCAATTACTAGGCTGCATTCACAGCCAACCTTTTACAGGGTCCTTCTAGAAATACCTAACAGGAACACTATCAATAAGTACCCTAATCATGCCCAGCAGCGCAACTGTACCTAGTTGGTAGGCAGGACCCACCTATTCAATAAGGAGGATCTCTCTTGGGCCTCTTGTAGGTTTTCTTATTATTTTTTAGATCACAACAAGCATGCAGATTAGAAATTCTGAATTTTGCATCTTAACATTTGTGCTAATGCTTCACAAAGTACTGATTCTAAAAAAAAATTGCGTAGAAATGATTGAACCCCTGTTTTCTATTGCTGTCTTTGGACATATTCACAGTATCTTTTTTAACAGAAAGTGATAGGAAATCCAAAATGTTACATTTAACTCCGTTACAGCAATAGAGAGGGAAATAGTCCATTGGGGTTATCTATGCAAGAGGGCTTTTCTTTAACTTTGAAGATATTTCTCACTTGCTGTTGTGTCTACAGGACAGGAAGTTATATAGGAAATCTCCCCACTGACACACCGATCGCAAAAAAAAAGAAGAGGAAACTACTATTCCCTTTGCTATATAAAATTAAAGTTTATTGGAGCTTTTCCATGACATACAAAAAGAGAATGAAAGTCACTGAGTCAAATTGAAGATTGTAAGGCAGTTCAGTTACAGTTTTTTTCAAAATTTCACAACCTCTTGGAATCAAATGGTACCTTAATTAGCCACTGTGTGTGGGGGAAACCTGCTTTGGTTTGGGATGGCCTGTAATTAGCACAAGGAAGCACCCTGGAAGCAAGACCAAGGCACATTTACCAAAAACTTGTGGGTAAATATGGGAGCAGAACTGTGGGGGGGGGGGGTTGATGGGGGGGCACTTACAGCGGTTACTACGCAGCACTTTATTTACAGGTAGGGATGAGCCGCACATCCCCCGGCAACAGGCAAAAAATTTGTAAGAACAAACGAACACCCTTAAAGTATATGGATATGAACATGAAAAATCAAAAGTGCTCATTTTAAAAGCTTATATGCAAGTTATTGCCATAAAAACTCAGGAGCAGTGATTTTAATAATGTTTAAAGTGAAACAATAAAAATGAAATATTCCTTTAAATATTGTGCCTGGGGGGTGTCCTTAGTATGCCTGTAAAGTAGCAAATTTTTCCAGTGTTTAGAACAATACCACAGCAAAATGACATTTCTAATGGGAAAAATGTCATTTAAAACTGATCGCGGCTGTAATGTATTGTTGGATTCCGGCAATATAGAAAAATTCAGTGAAAAAATGGCATGGGTTCCCCCCCCAGTCCATTACCAGGCCCTTTGGGTCTGGTATGAATATTAAGGGGAACCCCTCACCTAAATTAAAAAACAAAAATGTGTGATGGTCCCCCCAAAATCCATACCAGACCCTTATCTGAGCACACAACCTGGCACACCGCAGGAAAAGAGGGGGGACAAGAGAGCACCCCCTCCCCTCCTGAACCATACAAGGCCACATGCCCTCAACATGGGGAGGTTGTTTTAGGGTCCCCCCAAAACATCTTGTCCCCATGTTGATGGGGAAAAGGGCCTCATCCCCACAACCCTTGCCCGGTGGTTGTGGGGGCCTGCGGGCAAGGGGCTTATCAGAATCTGGAAGCCACCTTTAACAAGGGGACCCCAGATACCGGCCCCCCTATGTGAATGGGTATGTGTACCCTTACCAATTCACCAAAAAACTGTCAAAAATACTAAAAATGACAAGAGACACTTTGTGTCAAGTCCTTTATTAAAAAAAATCTAAAAATGTCCCGCAATGTAAATCCATCTTCGATGACAGTGCCCGACGGACCGAAAAAAGAAAAAAAAACGCAACAACTCCGCCTCCATGGGAGGCTCCCGCTGACTGACGCTTCTTCCCGATAACAGCTGTTATATAGCTGAGGGCAGGATCACCCATTGATGTAAACGGGTGACCCTGCCTTCCTCTGACGTCACGTGGCATCAGAGGGGGCGGGGTCACCAGTTACGTCACTGGGTGGGGACCCCTACGCCATTTTTCTAAAAATTTTGGCACAGGGTTTCCCTTAAAATCCATACCAGATCTAAAGGGCCTGGTATGGATTTTGGGGGGATGCCTACGCCATTTAAAAAAAAAAAAATGGTGCAGGGTTCCCCTTAATATCCATACCAGACCTGAAGGGCCTTGTATGGATTTTGGGGAGACCCCACACATTTTTTTTTAAATGTTGGTGAGGGGTTCCCCTTAATATTCATACCAGACCCAAAGGGCCTGGTAATGGACTGGGGGGAACCCATGCCGTTTTTTCAATGAATTTTTTCTATATTGCTGGAATCCGACAATACATTTCAGCCGCGCTCAGTTTTCAATGACTTTTTTCCTTTAGAAATGTCATTTTGCTGTGGTATTGTTCTAAACACGGGACAAATGCTTTACTTTACATGCATACTATAGACACCCCCCAGGCACGATATTTAAAGGAATATTTCATTTTTATTGTTTCACTTTAAGCATTAAAAAAATCACTGCTCCTGAAAAAACGGCCGTTTTTAAAACTTTTTTTTGCATTGATACATGTCCCCTGGGGCAGAACCCAGGTCCCCATTCATTTTTTTAAGGGCAATAACTTGCATATAAGCCTTTAAAATTAGCACTTTTGGTTTTTCATGTTGGTGTCCCATAGACTTTAACGGTGTTCCACGGCTTTTCAAATTTGCCGCGCACACCGCATAATGTTTGCTGTTCGGCGAAAAGGCGAACTCCCAATGCTCGAGTCAAACTTATGTTTGACTCGAACATCGGACTTGTCCCTATTTACAGGCTCTTAATTGTTGGTTTGTATAATTCCATGGTAGGCACATATATTAATGTATATGTATGTTTTAATATTTTAAAGTGATGTCAAACAAATTTTCAATATTTTTTAAATCTTATGGTTTTAATAAAATATAATTTATTTAATTATTTAAATAAAATTTATTTAGCGTGATTCTCCCATGATGGTCCTTGTGCAGTCAACCTGTTATATATAGTTATAGGATGACACTGCTCTGTCCCTATTTTCCATTTGTCATACAGCTTTTAGTGGAGACTACAAGTCACCTTTTCCATAAACAGTACATTTGAATAGTGCAATGCTATCACAATGAGGAAACCCACCCTAATAAATGCCATGCAGCCATCACTGCAGTATAAGTAGATATAAAAAGGCTGTAAAGATGTTGCAGGAGATTAGCAGGACTAAGATGCAGTAAAGGATAAAAAAGCAACTATTGTATAGAAAAAATGGAAAGTGTTTACGATAAACTAAATATCATGTAGTTACAATTTACATCTACTAATAATCTAGTGGGTTATTAAAGAGGAGCTGCAGTCTGGTCACATAATATAATTGAAAAAAAAGCATCTTTACCATTCTGAAACTTCCCTCCAACCACTTTGCATATTATTTTATATATACTGTGATTCTGTACTTGCCAACTATGCTGCGGAAATCTCCCTCCACTGAGTCTGGCTGCAACCATTTTAACTGTGGTTAGCTGAAGCTGCTGCCCGTTCACTTCCTGAATTTACACAGAGGCACACCTCCAGCTTTGCAGCCCTCATTGGCCCTCTTATGACTCATCCCCCCTCCCTTCCTGGCAAACTCTTACGTGAGTGAGAGAGAGAGCTGTGCATGATGTCATAAGCCTAAGCTTTTTTCCCAGACAAGAAACAGGAATTGGGCTGTAGAAGGTATTTACTGGCAGAAAAAAAAATATTTTACTATCCAAGGTTAAAACAACAAGGGGAGAAGATTTAATAGATGGAAAGATGAAAAAGATGACTGAAGTGCCAATTTAATGTGCTTAATAATAATTTTGCTACCAGTCACACTATCTGGGTTGGATATAGTATCTGCTTTCCCTGGGGGGGGGATCTATCCCCTAATTTTTGTTTATTTTACCTATTTTGGTACACTAACCAACACCTAAATTGGTGGATTAGTGAATTTTCTCAGGGAGGTCCTTTTTTTTAGGTGCTGCGAATCAGGCAACACTTTATTTATTTCTATCAGTGTCCCTGATCACCGCCACATCAATCATTGTGTCACCATAAGAACTTATTGACATGTGAGATGCTCTCTGAAGAACCATCTGTTCACTCATCAGATCAGATTCAATCAGATCACTCTTCAGGCTGGATACACACCATTGCGAATTGGATGCGGGTTTCGCATCCAATTCACAAAAGCACGAGAATTTGACTGGCTCTCTATGGAGCCAGTTCACATATCTCCGCTGTGGCTCAGGTGCGAATTTGCACAGGAGACCGCTGAGTCTTTTGGTCCATTTCAGGTCCGAATTCAGCCAAAAACCTGGGCTGAAATCGGACCTAAAAAGGAGATGCACAGGACCCCAGCTGGGAGCCACATCAGTATTAGGTGTGAACCCAGCCTAAAAGATAATTTGACAGGCAGTGAGGAGGCATTGCATCATCTCCTCAACTCCTGCTTTAACCTGTTGGACCCTTCAAGATTTTACCACCCCCCAACCTCACATGTGAACAAGCCCTAAAAGTGTAGCCTGCACCTGAATCTGCATGTCTGCCTATGTTCATGCAAGACACCAGTCTCAGCATCCCCTGCAGACAACTGCACTCCCAGAACCACAGGAACTCTTTTGTTCTAACTTTATTTTGCCTCCTGTACTTCCTGGCCAGTAAACATAACATTCTAGAGGAGAAGCCACTCACCAGTAGGCTAAGCTTGCTTGGCTTATAGGGGCTGCTACAGTTGATACTTTGATAAGCTATTATTTACTGATCACTCGTATAGAGGCGGCTATTACAGTACGTTGGTTTTAATAAAATTGGTTGATTTGTGTAATACACAAGATATAATGTTTGGTGCATAATCACTCCTAGCACTGAAAAAGTCTCATGAGTAGTATCACCATACTCAGAAGGTGTAGCAGAATGTGTTTTGGGTTGTAACTCTTAAGTATGCCCATGCTGTATGTGAAAAATGGGTTTTAAAATTTACAACTATGCAAAAAATAAAATAAAATCATGTTCATTTTGCATTTTTCCAAAAACTTTTGGCAAAAAAAAAATGAAGACTTCAAAAGACTCATCATGCCTCTTAGAAAATTCCTTGGGGTGTTTGCTTTCCAAACTGTGTTCAATGTTTGGGTGTTTCCACTCTCCTGGTGCTCCAGGGCCTCCAAAAATGCAATAGGCAGGGCAGTCAGGAGATTAAATGCCTAATTTATGCCACTAGAATTCTTTAAGGTGCTCCTTGGATTTTGGGCCCCTCTGTGTGGCTGGGCTATGAAAAAAGTATGTTTTCCAGACAAGAAACAGGAAGTGGGCTGTATAAGGTATTTGCTGGCAGAAAAAAAATGTTTTACTATCTAAAGTTAACCACTTCAGCCCCGGAAGGATTTACCCCCTTCCTGACCAGAGCACTTTTTACAATTTGGCACTGCGTCGCTTTAACTGCTAATTGCGCGGTCATGCAATGCTGTACCCAAACAAAATTTGCGTCCTTTTCTTCCCACAAATAGAGCTTTCTTTTGATGGTATTTGATCACCTCTGCCATTTTTATTTTTTGCGCTATAAATGGAAAAAGACTGAAAATTTTGAAATAAAATGATATTTTCTACTTTTTGTTATTAAAAAAATCCAATAAACTCAATTTTAGTCATATATTTAGGCCAAAATGTATTCAGCCACATGTCTTTGGTAAAAAAAAATGTCAATAAGCGTATATTTATTGGTTTGCGCAAAAATTATAGTGTCTACAAACTAGGGTACATTTTCTGGAATTTACACAGCTTTTAGTTTGACTGCCTATGTCATTTCTTGAGGTGCTAAAATGGCAGGGCAGTACAACCCCCCACCCCCCCCCCAAATGACCCCATTTTGGAAAGTAGACACCCCAAGAAAATTGCTGAGAGCTATGTTGAGCCCATTGAATATTATTTTTTTTTGTCCCAAGTGATTGAATAATGACAAAAAAAAAAA
This sequence comes from Aquarana catesbeiana, assembly GCF_042186555.1. NCBI lineage: Eukaryota > Metazoa > Chordata > Amphibia > Anura > Ranidae > Aquarana > Aquarana catesbeiana. The sequence goes on along the minus strand of NC_133327.1, from coordinate 608,867,962 downwards.
TTACAAGAAGTTGTTACTAAATTATATATTGCTCACACAGGCCATTGGCATATGTGGAATTGCACCCCAAAATACATTTAGCTGCTTCTCCTGAGTATGGGGATACCACATGTGTGGGACTTCTTGGGAGCCTAACCGCGTACGGGGCCCCGAAAACCAAGCACCGCCTTCAGGATTTCTAAGGGCGTAAATTTTTGATTTCACTCCTCACTACCTATCACAGTTTTGAAGGCCATAAAATGCCAAGATGGCACAAAACCCCCCAAATGACCCCATTTTGGAAAGTAGACACCCCAAGCTATTTGCTGAGAGGCATGTTGAGTCCATGGAATATTTTATATTTTGACACAATTTGTGGGAAAGTGACCAATTTTTTTTTTTTTGCATAAAGTTGTCACTAAATGTTATATTGCTCACACAGGCAATAGGCATATGTGGAATTGCACCCAAAAATACATTCTGCTGATTCTCCTGAGTACGGGGATACCACATGTGTGGGACTTTTTGGGAGCCTAGCTGCATACGGGGCCCCGAAAACCAATCACCGCCTTCAGGATTTCTATGGGCGTAAATTTTTGATTCACTCCTCACTACCTATCACAGTTTCGAAGGCCATAAAATGCCAAGATAGCACAAAACCCCCCCAAATGACCCCATTTTGGAAAGTAGACACCCCAAGCTATTTGCTGAGAGGCATGGTGAGTATTTTGCAGCTCTCATTTGTTTTTGAAAATTAAGAAAGACAAGAAAAAAAAATTTTTTTTTTCTTTTTTCAATTTTCAAAACTTTGTGATAAAAAGCGAGATCTGCAAAATACTCACTATACCTCTCAGCAAATAGCTTGGGGTGTCTACTTTCCAAAATAGGGTCATTTGGGGGGGGGTTTGTGCTACCTGGGCATTCCATGGCCTCCGAAACTGTGATAGGCAGTGAAGAGTGAAATCAAAATTTTACGCCCTTAGAAAGCCTGAAGGCGGTGCTTGGTTTTCGGGATCCCGTACGCGGCTAGGCTCCCAAAAAGTCTCACATGTGGTATCCCCGTACTCAGGAGAAGCAACAGAATGGCATGTTTGAGCAATATATCATTTAGTGACAACTTTGTGCAAAAAAAAAAAAATTGTCTTTTTCCCGCAACTTGTGTCACAATATAAAATATTCCATGGACTCTACATGCCTCTCAGCAAATAGCTTTGGGTGTCTACTTTCCAAAATGGGGTCATTTGGGGGGGATTTAAACTGTCCTGGCATTTTATGCACAACATTTAGAAGCTTATGTCACACATCACCCACTCTTCTAACCACTTGAAGACAAAGCCCTTTCTGACACTTTTTGTTTACATGAAAAAATAATTTTTTTTTGCAAGAAAATTACTTTGAACCCCCAAACATTATATATTCTTTTAAAGAAAATGCCCTACAGATTAAAATGGTGGGTGTTCATTTTTTTTTTTTTTTTTCACACAGTATTTGCGCAGCGATTTTTCAAACGCATTTTTGGGGGAAAAAACACACTTTTTAAAATTTTAATGCACTAAAACACACTATATTGCTCAAATGTTTGATGAAATAAAAAAGATGATCTTAGGCCGAGTACATGGATACCAAACATGACATGCTTTAAAATTGAGCACAAACGTGCAGTGGCGACGAAATCAATACATTTTTAAAAGCCTTTACAGGTTACCACTTTAGATTTACAGAGGAGGTCTACTGCTAAAACTACTGCCCTCGATCTGACCTTCGCGGTGATACCTCACATGCATGGTGCAATTGCTGTTTACATTTGACACCAGACCAACGCTTGCATTCGCCTTTGCGCGAGAGCTGGGGGGACAGGGGTGCTTTTTTTTTTTTTTCTTTATTATTTTTTTGCTTTTTTATCTTATTTTTAAACTGTTCCTTTCATTTTTATTTTTTTTTAATCATTTTTATTGTTATCTCAGGGAATGTAAATATCCCCTATGATAGCAATAGGTAGTGACAGGTACTCTTTTTTGAAAAAACTGGGGTCTATTAGACCCTAGATCTCTCCTCTACCCTCAAAGCATCTGACCACACCATGATCGCTGTGATAAAATGCTTTCCCAATTTCCCAATGGTGCTGTTTACATCTGGCAAAATCTAAGTCATGAAATGCTCGTAGCTTCCGGTTTCTTAGGCCATAGAGATGTTTGGAGCCACTCTGGTCTCTGATCACCTCTATGGTCAGCTAGCTGAATCACCGGCTGCATTCTCAGGTTCCCTGTTGGGACAGGAGAGCCAGAGAAAAACATGGAAGACGGTGGGGGGGGGTTCCCTCCCACTGCTTGTAAAAGCAGTCTAGAGGCTAATTAGCCGCTAGGATTGCTTTTACATGAAAGCCGATCGCTGGCTGAAAGAAATGATACCAAGATGATACCTAAACCTGCAGGCATCATTTTGGTATAACCACTCAAAATCCAGCAGCATACCAGTACGTTGCTGGTCCTTGTTGGGCATATATTGTAAACTTTTTTTTCATGCATCCTGTGGGCTGAACGAAAAAAAGACATTGATCGGTGGGTATGCCCACCATTAGAATACCTCCCTTCATCCACCCACTTCTAATGATGGGCATACATGCACCGTGTATATATGCCGAAGCATGGGGGCATCCTCCCACAAAAGTTAGGAGCAAATCGCCCCTCCGCCCTCTGCTGCCCCCACGCTTCAGCATATATGCTGAAGTATGTAACTGTGGTGGTGAAATCATCTCCGACAGCGCTGGAGTCACGGCTTTATGTATCGTGGGAGCAAACGCTGTTGCTGTCAAGATAAATAGATCCGCACTGCAACAGAATGGCGTACCTGCTAAGCAAAGGATGGTTAACAATAAAACAAAGTAACATTACAGTATAACACTAAGACTTACCATGTTGAAGGTGAATGAGAAAATCCGGACAGCCGCGCTCCAGGAAGATGTAGTTCAAAAGTTAATTATTATAAATTCTTGAGCATATAGCATACAAAACACTGTGGCAGAAAGTACAGGCAATCAGCTAATTGCTGATTGCCTGTACTTTGCCTGTACACTTCAAGCAGGCTCTCTCCCCCAGCCTAAGATGGGAATCTACAAGCCGCTGGGGAAAGCCCCGGCGATTAGGTCGCACGGTGCCACATGCTCCAATCTGTTGATCAAAAAGGTGACTAAAAAGTGGCACGCTCGTGTAATAATTGTCCACGTACAAGTGGTACCCCTTTCCGAATAAGGGTGACACCAAGTCCCACACTATCTTGCCAGCGCTTCCTATGTAGTCAGGGCAGTTTGTCGGCTCTACGTGACTATCTTTGCCCTCGTAAACCATAAATCTACATGTATAGCCTGTGGCCCTGTCACAAAGCTTATACATCTTGACCCCATATCTGGCACGCTTGCTGGGAAGGTACTGTTTGAATGACAAGGCCAGAAAACTTAATCAGGGACTCATCAACGCAGACAACTTGATGGGGAGTAAACAAGTCTGCAAAACGCTGGTTGAAGTGGTTTACGAGGGGCCAAATTTTGTAGAGCCAATCGTATTCAGGGTCTCCATGAGGACGACAGAGTTCATTGTCATTGAAGTGCATGAACTGCAAAATCTGCTGGTATCGTGCCCTGGTCATGGAGGCAGAGAACAAGGGCATATGGTGAATTGGGTCAGTGGACCAATATGACCGCAACTCACTCTTTTTAGTTATGCCCATGTTGAGGGAAAGGCGCAGAAAGATCCTAAATTCGGAGACCGTAATTGGTCTCCAATCTCTGGCAAGGGAGGACTGGGGAATAGTGGCGATGTGTTGACCAGTGTACAAATTGCTTTGGTCCACAATAGATCTATAGAGATCTTCAGTGAAAAACAGCGAATAAAAATCCAGTGGCGTAAAATCAACTGTTTCCACCTGAATTCCGGGTTGGCCAGTGAATGGGGGAAGTATGGGTGCTGCAGAAGTGGTGGGTTCCCAATTCGGATTGGCGAATGCAGCAGGAAGGGCACTATGGGCACGACGGGCCTGTGTTCATCTTCTTGGTGGCAGCGGGACACTACTAGTGCTTGCCACCTCGCCAGCTTGAACTGCACTTATGGGACTCACCAGTGTTACTGCAGTGCTGGATGTACAACCAGGGTGTACTAGGCCGCTGGTGCTTGCCAGTTCACCAGAAGGAATAGCAGCGCTAGTACTGCTCTCAGGCCCGGATTTACTCCCTTTGCTGCCCCAAGGCCGGGCCCTTCAATGCCCCCCTCCCCCCCCACACACACACACACACACCACCAGAAAGAGCCCCCAGACATAATACGGTCAAAGACTGCAGACATGATACAAGAGATGGTCAGAGACTGCAATCATAGTACAGGAGATGGTCAGAGACTGCAGACATGATACAGGAGACGGTCAGAGACTGCAGACATGATACAGGAGACGGTCAGAGACTGCAGTTCCTATGGACATTAGTAGATAATGGCCGATCGGCCCTCTCACCTGACCCAGCGATACAGCAATGGTTCCTCTGATCAGGAGTCAGCTCACTCTGAATTGCCCGTGGCGATTCCGCTGGGTAGCACCCAGATCTATATTCCTGCAATGACTCCATTCCTTTCTCCGCCAGGGATGGCACCAGGCTGTGTGGCTTTCCCTCTGGTGGCACAGGGCAGCCGGGTTCTCTCTCTCTAATGGTTTTCCCTCAGCAGTGTCCTCTCCCTCCGGAGTCCTGGGTGTACTTTCCTGGGTGTAGACCCCCCAGGACAAACCACCCCCCTCCATTAGTACAGACCCCCCCAGGACAAACCCCCATCCATTAGTACAGACCCCCACCAGAACAAACCCCCCTCCCTTCATTAGTACAGATCCCCCCAGGACAAACCCCCCTCCCTTCATTAGTACAGATCCCCCCAGGACAAACCCCCCTCCCTTCATTAGTACAGACCCCCCCAGAACAAACCCCCCTCCATTAGTACGGACCCCCCAGGACAAACGCCCCTCTATTAGTACAAACCCCCCCCCCGGACAACTCCCCCTCCATTAGTACAACCCCCCCCAGGACAACCCCCTCTCCATTAGTACAAACCCCCCCTCAGGTCAACCCCCTCCATTAGCACAGACCCCCCCAGGACAAACCACCCCTCCCTTTATTAGTACAGACCCCCCAGGACAAACCCCCCTCCATTAGTACAGACCCCCAGGACAACCCCCCCCTTCATTAGTACAAACCCCCCCGGACAACCCCCCCTTCATTAGTACAGACATCCCAGGACAAACCCCCCCTTCACTAGTACAGACCCCCAGGACAACCCCCCCTCCATTAGTGCAAACATCCCAGGACAAACCCTCCCTTCACTAGTACAGACCCCCCAGGACAACCCCCCCTCCATTAGTACAGACATCCCAGGACAAACCCCCCCTTCACTAGTACAGACCCCCCAGGACAACCCCCCCTCCATTAGTGTACAGATGGAGACAGGCTTGGGCGGGAGTGAGAGACACAGGAGGACACAGGAGAACACGCGCCCCCCCTCCCCCGCACAGAGACCAGCCGCTCCGATCTCCTTCGGCTGCTCTCCTTCTCTGACAGGAGGAGGGAGGGGGGACAGGCTTGAGCATCGTAAAACCAGCAGCGGCGGTGACCTGCGGAGGACGCCGCCTCAGTCTGGACACACACAGAGAGGAGGGAGAGGAGCACTCTAGTGCTTCAGCGCCCCCTCCTCTCTGGCGCCCGGGTGCGCTGCATCACATGCTGCTATGTTAGTGTGGGGGGCGGCCGAGAATTCGTTGCAGGAGCGGCGCCGCCCCTGTACCACTGCCGCCCCGAGGCCTGGCCTCGGTGGCCTTGTGGGAAATCCGGCCCTGACTGCTCTGCTCCATATGAGGGACCTGCGGTTCTTGCACATCAACGACAGAAGAAGAAGTTCGGGGTCTGGTACGCCTGACCTTAGCAGGGACCACAACTCCGTCGTCAGAGCCAACTGTCATGGAGCCGCTGTCCTCTACAGGATCGTATTCTGAGCCTGAATCTGACAGATGAGTGACTTCCTCTTCACTATCTGTCATGCTCAGAAACGTGTAGGCCTCTTCACTAGTGTACTTTCGATTTGCCATTTTGGGCTCTAAATTTAGGGGTACACTAGTGAGACTCACAGGCAAAAAAGCTCCTGACTGTTAGCGACTGATTCAAAACGCTACCAAAAAACTGTTAGCGATCGCAGGGATCAGGCCTGACTCTGCGAATGCTGCAGTTATGTGTGCTTAGTGTTTTGTAAGTGTCAGTGATCGATCGATACTGCACTTGGGTGGGCTGGGCAGGGCTGGGCCGAGGGGCAAAACGCAGGTGCTAGCAGGTATCTGGGCTGATCCCGCTAACACTGTGTTTATGGGAACCCTAAACTGCTGGGGATGCTAGTATAGATCTGATCGGATCAGATATTGATCCGTTCAGATACTATAGCACTAAGGGAGGTGTATGCTGCGTGCGTGGGTGTTAGCGGTACTGGCGCTAACCTGACGCTGCCTGGGGCGACGCAGACCTTATCTGATCCTAAAAACGTAACTTATATCACCGTCGGGCAATTAGGGGGTTAAACCTTTATAAGGTAATAAACGGCGGGTGCCCTAAAACTATAATAAACTATAAAAAACAAACTAACTAACCAGCGTCACCTGTAACACTTATACGGTGATCGCTGGTGAAAGGGTTAACTAGGGGGCAATCAGGGGGTTAAAACCTTTAGTAGGTAGTATATGGGGGTCCCTGTCGCTATAAAACGCTGACGGCGAACCTATATACTTACCTCCCTAACTAGCGTCACCAGTGACACTAATACAGCGATCAGAAAAACGATCGCTTAGTGACACTGGCGACAGGGGGTGATCAAGGGGTTAACCTTTATTAGGGGGGAACCCTAGACCTAAAGGGGGTACCCCAGACATAAAGGGGGCTAACCCTAACTGCTCTAACACTTATAACTGTCACAAACTGACACCAATGCAAAAAAAAAAAAAATGCTATTGGTGTCAGTGTGACAGGGGGTACAGGGGGGGTGATCGGGGGCTGACTGGGGGATGAAAAGTGTGCCTGGCGTGTTCTACTGGAAGTGTAGTGTTGGTGCACTTACTTGATGTCTTCTCTCCTCGGCGCCAGAGCGAAAAAGACCGGCTCGAGGAGAGATGACATCACTTCCTCTGCCTCTGTTTACATTACAGAGGCAGAGGAAGATAATCATTGGCTGGGAGCGATCGGGAGGGGGGGGGCCACGAATGGATGGCCTCCCCCTCACGTCTGATCGCTGCCAGACAGAAGCCGACTGCCTTGGGCACCGGGGGGGGGTCCGATTAGACCCCCCGCCCGCGGGAGGCAGATCACGTACAGGTACATGATTCTGCCTGGCCGTGCCATTCTGCCGACGTACATCGTCGTGAGGCGGTCGGCAAGTGGTTAAAACAACAAGGGCAGAAGATTTAATAGATGGAAAGTTGAAAAAATGACTGAAGTTCCGCTTTAAACATTTCTTTTTTTTGAAACTTCAACTTTCCGTTGGGAGCCAACGCTCTTCAAATGATTCAGCTTTAGTAATGGCTCTTTCATAGTACAATATGCACATAAAGGCTAGATTCAAACTTAAGCAATCTTTTGCATTGTGTTAACATGTATGTATGTAATGTTGCACATTAAAATGCTTTGTGTATGGGCAGCTCATTGATTATAAAAGGCTGCTAGCACACCATGAAGGAACAAAAAACATACATCTATTTGGAAATGCAGTGTGCAGTGCATCACTATATACAGTATGGGTGTTGTGGTGCATTGTCCTTTTTTTAAATTATTATACAGAATTTATGTAGCGCCAACAGTTTGCTTAGTGTTTTACAATGGCAGTACAAACCAAACAGTTACAAAACAATTCAATACAAGAGGAATCTGAGGGCCCTGCTCAGAGCTTACAATCTAATAAGGAGGGTCAAGTGATAGGAAAGGTAATAACTGCGGGAGATGAGCTGACAAAGAAAAAGAAAGTACAGTTGTTAGTTGGAGGCAGAATAAGCTTCTCTGAAGAGAAAAGTTTTCAGGGATTGCCTAAAAGTGGATTGAGTTGGAGATAGTTGGACAGATCGGGGTAGGGAATTCCAAAGGATAGGATGGGCTCGGGAGAAGTCCTGGAGGCGATCATGGGAGGAGGTGATGAGGGAGCTAGAGAGCAGGAGGTCTTGGGAGGAACGAAGAGAACGATTTGGTTGGTATTTTGAGACTGGGTTAGTGATGTAGCTGGGGGCCAAGTTGCGGATGGGTTTATGTTATTGTTAGTATTTTGAATTTCATTTGTTGGGTGAGTGGCAGCCAATAGAAGTATTGGCAGAGAGGAGTAGCAGACGCTGAGCGGTTTGTAAGGGTGATGAGTCTGGCAGCAGCATTCATGATGGACTGAATAGGAGATAGTATATTTAAAGGTAAGCCAATGAGGAGGGAGTTGCAGTAGTCAAGGCAAGAGATTACCGGGAAGTGCATTTAAGAGCTTTGTAGTTTAATTTATTAGGAAGAGGCGTATTTTAGAGATGTTGCTGAGTTTGAGGCGGCAAGCTTTGGAAAGTGATTGGATGTGGGGCCAAAAGGAGAGTTCAGAGTCCAAGATAACACCTAGCACACTGGCATGCGGGCAAGGGTTGATGGTTGTGCCATTGCTCTTGACAGAGAAATCAGGGGAATGGGGCACATGGGGGAGGAAATAATGAGGTCGGTTTTGGACATGTTTGCGTTTGAGGTAGTGGTATGACATCCAGACTGATACGTCTGTTAGTAAATTAGCTTTGGACTAAAATGTAAAGTGTGAATATATACAAAGACAGATTTTGGATGGACAAGCAGTTACTGGTTCTTTTTTGGAGGGCCTTACTGACAGTTTAGGAGGCAGTTGATAGTCTAACCGTATTTACTACCACTCTTCCCCACAGTGCATATCCACAACAATCATGCTGAGCTGGCATGAAATCTTGGCATTGGTAACTAATTACTATGCCCATGTCTTACTATTTCTGGTTCTCAAAGAATGATAATTGTCTATGACTCAGGCCTCTTAAGCGTGACTAATTAATCCATTTTTCAGAAACTGCTTGGCCAAGGATGGTTATCCAATGACCGCTCTATCTAGTTAGTGTTAGTACATATGACAACACAAACATCTGCTGCCTGAGTATTCCTTCCAAATCATCTATCTTTAGTTGCTCCAATAAATCAGCAAGCACTGATAGCATAAACTCAGGGTTGCAAGGAACTCTGTCCCTGCTTATCTTTACAGAAGCACAACCCTATAGGCTAATGAAAATGTTCAGCATTCTCTAATACCTTGCTGCTATTCCTTTTCTAGGCACTCCATCAGTCTCAATGCATAAAGCAGGCAGGCTATTCTCCAGTTGTGAATCCTGGTTTTATGGCTTTTTGAGATTGAGCATGTGACATTATTGGTGACAGCTGCACAAAATACATCATTCACTTCTTCTTGAGGTAGCATGGTCTCTAAATGTAAATGTAGCCATGCTGAGAAGGTAACAGCCACCTTTTTTAAAGCTAGCCATACATTGGAATGTATCTGGGAGAAATGGGAGATGAAGCTTCAGACAATGGCAGAAATTTACTGTCATCTCTCTGACTTTGTGGCTGAAGCACATGTGGTGTACGCTTTTCCTTCCCTTTTTTCCATAGAGAAGGGAATGATTGGAACCCTCTTACATGACTTTTAGATCATGTTGGAATCTTAATGATATCACTTATTCTTGAAGCTCAGAGAAACTTATCTCTTCCTATAAAACACAGTTCGTCTAAACCAGGGGTCTTCAAACTGCGGCCCTCCAGGTGTTCAGGAACTACAATTCCCATCATGCCTAGTCATGTCTGTGAATGCCAGAGTTTTACAATGCCTCATGGGATGTGTAGTTCTGCAACAGCTGGAGGGCCATAGTTTGAGGATCCCTGGTCTAAACAGTTCAATAATTGCTGCAAGCAGTGCTTAAATTTATCTTATTGCTTGTAGTAGCCATACGGCCTAAATAAAGTAGAAACTTAGAGGAGCCACAATAAAAGTCAAGTTTAAATCTGATTGGGTAAATTATAGGATCTTATTTTTCCTTTTCCCTATTGATTATTCTTGAATCTTGAGTTAGATTTTTTTTTTTGTCTCTGGAGCATCTGGGTAATTTCCAGAAACAACATTGGCAGGGGCATTGTTGTCCCATCAGCTTTAAGAATTTTGGCAAAGCCACACTACCATTTAATAATCTCATAGCAGAACTACAAACAGAAATAAAAACATGACTCAACACATTGACATACTGATAATGATTTTCAAATATATGTTTGCATACCATATACCATACCTGTGGGATCCCTCTGGAAGCTGCGAATCACTATAGTAGGCACTACTACTGGGTTGAGCTCCACTAGCTTCTGGGTCCCTCACCGAGCGGCTGCCCAGCTGCTCACTTAACACAGGGCGGCCACTGCGCATTTTCTCAATGAATGCAAAGCATTCTCTGATAGGCTGAAGAGCAGAATGTGACATCATCACCCCACCTCTCCACCTCTTAATAAAATGCAAAGCAATCTGTGAATAGCACCTGTGCCAGACGGCCGACCTGTTTTCAAAATGTAGCAGGGCAGCCACTCGGCACATCACCTGGAAGTTGGTGGAGGTGAATGGAGTAGCTGTGCTTACTACACTCATTTCCAGTTTCTATAGGGATCTCACAGGTATGGCATATACATAATTAAGTTGGTCCAAGCTGGTTCAATGTAACTATGCAAAAATATCCATACCTGGAATTCTTCTTTAAACAGTAGTACTAAGAGAGAGAGGAAGGGTCAAAAGTCTCACTGTCATTGATGTTATTCAAACATGTTTTAAAAAGGAGAGTGCTGGAATTGTCAAAACTCTTCCTCTCTTTAATTGTCCAGTCACAACCTATGGGCATCCTTGATCAACTGCAATGTAAAACTGTCTGGCTTAAAGTGGTTGTAAACCCTTTAAAAAAAAAAAAAAAAAAAAACAAACAAACTGCAAGACAAAGGCATAATAAGCTAGTATGCATAGCATACTAGCTCATTATGAATTTCTTACCTTAAATCGAAGCCGGTCCTCGTTCACTGCTCTGGCGGCCGACATCCTGGGGATTACTTCTGGGTATCGCGGCTCCGGCACCGTGATTGGCCAGAGCCGCGATGACGTCACTCCCGCGCATGCGCGTGGGAGCCGCCAGTAATGGCACAGTACAACTGAAGCAACAACACATATGTGCCATTGCTTCAGCTTGCTTAAGTGCGCATATGCCGATGACGTCGGCACATGCAAATACAGGTATATCTCCTAAACCGTGCAGGTTTAGGAGATATCCAGTGTAGCTACAGGTAAGCCTAATTATAGGCTTGCCTGTAGTATAAAGTGGTTGTAAAGGGTTTACAACCACTTTAAAGTAGTACTAAATGCAAAATCTTAAAGGACTGGTAAGATGCTATATATGACATTTTTATTTTTGGATTTAGATGTGCTTCAAAGGCAGCATAGTCTGCAAGGAGATTATACTTCAGGCTGTTTTGTATGGCAGAGGTGCCTATACTATCTATAGTAGATTACAAATATGCACAGTATATATTCACAACTTAATAATTAATTCAGTGAATTTGCTTATTTAATCTCTTGCACTTGGAAATCTGCTAGTAAAGCAAGTAATGTAAATTGAAATGTTCTTTTTCCAACAAGGGCAAGCTCGACTATTTTTTTCCCCAAATCCATATTTAAAAATAAAGCGTTCTTAAAGTATTAGACCTGTGTAATTTTCTCTTGTAGTTCACTATACATAATTATTTCTGACAGCGATTGCTCCAGAACTGGAAGCTAGGCCTTTGCTGTTCTGGCAATATTTTCTGAAAGAAAGCATCTTAAGTGTATAATACATGCCTGAGAGTGAACAGGCATTAAAAGCAAAGCGAAAAAGTGATTTATCCTGTACAGCTTGCTAGAACAGTCATTTGGAAGCATTCAGTTGTTAGTGTCAAAGCATCCGATCTTATTTTAGATAAAATCAATCATGCTTGCCTGACAGCTTGATGGCAGTAGACGTCTACTTCTGAAACGTATGGTGCACAGGGACAGGACTGACCTTAGGTTATATGGAGCCCTGTGCAAAAATTCAGTAAGGCACCTTTTGAATAAAGACTTCTCTTCTCTTTCTTATAAACAGGTAACAGTGAAGGCATGGTGTTGTACTTATTTTCAGGACTAAAAAGATACATCTTAACAAATCTTTTATTTTTAATTTTCAGAGACAAGTATGAGATATTGCATACTATTTTTTTCTTCTTTTGATCCAGCAGGCTTTAGGCCTCTTTTTTAATTGTTTACCTCCATCTGCATACCATTCTGTACAAAGACTGTTCTTTATAGAGGTCATTAGCTCAAGTTGCATTTTACATACACAATTGAATGAGTCCTAGCAAAAACTCTGCAGTTCTCCATCCTCGCCTCCATCTGAGATATCAGTAAGTTGGCATTGTGCTCTGGGAATCCCTTGTCATGTATTTCTAGTTTATTTGTACACATATTGTAGATCGTAAATTAAAAAAAATGTCAGTTTAAAAACATATAAATATGGTACATTTTAAGATGAAGGGACCTTGATAATGGAATGTGTTTCTGATCTTCCCTTTTCCTTATTTTAAAAAGCAGAATGTGGAGCAAAGCCTATATGATTCTGCAGGTATTTAGTTAATTCAAATAAAGCTTGAGATTCCCTTTCTATTATTCTTCCATTAAATTGAACTTCTAACTTCCTTTGGACTCCTTACCAGTTCACAATGACCCCCCCCCCCCCTTCAAAAGCTGTTTACTAGTTTATCACACAGTACTACTCTGGTCTATTTTTGAAAAAGTAATGCATAGTCTCTTGGACTGACCTTTCTTCCTTCCTTCTTTCCTTCCTTCCTTTAAGTCAGAAAGTAGTGAAGTAAGATATCTGTTTATTTTATGGCTAGCGCACCAGACTGCCCGCTTCAATCCCTCATTATTACTTTTTTGTAATAGGAAACATTTTTTCAATTTTTAACATTAAAAAACACAATTCTATGCCCCATCATACCCATCACACCCTTATCCTGCACATACTGCCTGCTTACATACCCTTTGTATGTTATACCCACATTCATGCCCTCCCCTCCTCCTCTCCTGCACAAAGTGTCCACTGCTTTACCCTCTGCACTCATCTACTGCACATACTGCCTGCTGCCATACCCCCCCCACACACACATAGTTCCCCCTGCATATCCTCCCCCACACATAGTTCCCACTGCCATACTCTCCACCCACACATAGTTCCCACTGCCATACTCTCCACCCACACATAGTTCCCACTGTCATACCTCCCTCCCCACTCATTGTGCCCACTGTCATACCCCCCCCACACATAGTGCCCACTGTCATACCCCTCCCCCCACTCATAGTTCCCACTGTCATACCTCCCTCCCCACTCATTGTGCCCACTGTCATACCCCCCCACACATAGTACCCACTGTCACACCCTCCTCCCCACTCATAGTGCCTACTGTCATACCCTCCCCCAACACATAGTGCCCACTGTCATACCCCTCCCCCCACTCATAGTTCCCACTGTCATACCCTCCCCCCCCCACACATAGTTCCCACTATCATACCCTCCTCTCCATACATAGTTCCCACTGTCATATCCTCTATTTTGTGGTGCTGCACAATGTCTGTGCCTTGCTACTTCTATTTTTACTGTAAGAACCTTTTCACACCAATGCATTTTAACGAATGTGATATGTTCACAAATAAGCCATTGTAGTAATTGTTAGTTTATATTTGAGCAATAGGTTGAGATGCATTGTCTGTTTTGGATGCAATGACCCAGATTATAGGGCCTATTAAAACTGATTAAAAAGTTTTCCCTTGCAGTGGGGCTGTGCCTGCACTGCAAGGGTTATTGCTCATTTTTGTGAAGGGGAGTGATGAAGAGCGCTATACTTACCTGACCTTCCAATCCTGTCTGCACAAGTTCATTTCCTGCAGGTCCAGCACCCTAGCAGTCTTGAGCTGTGGACTGTTCCTCACGTAATCAAGCCCAGTGCAAGCTCCGTGGACCTACTGTGGATGTGAGGATGCCAGGAACAGTCCACAGCTGGATTGCGGGGAAGCACCGTTAGCCAGGAGAGCAGAGGATCAGGTGAGTATAAGCCATTCTCCCCCACCCTGGACAAAATAAGCACTTAATCCTTCTAGTGTGGGAACAGCCCCAGTGAAGAGGAAACTTTTTTTTTATGTCTAGAGTTGGGCTATAATTACATTGGTATTGTGTGAAAATCCATAATTGTAGATAACGCAGGAAAATGCGTATGAAAGATGTGAATCCAGGGTCTGCCTGACTGAAAGTGAGATCTTTATGGTTACACTAAATTACTGCACATATTTTAAATGTAGCTGCGTAAATGTATGGGTGGTATCACACTTCCATAGCTGTAACTGGGCCCTTAGCCCTTATTGTTACCCCTTTAACCCCTTCCTGCCCCTGCAATAGCCGAATGACAGCTACAGCGAGGGCTTACTTTGCCAGGAGGGCGTCCATTGATGTCCTTCTGTGAATGCACTTCCTACACGCCCCCTGCAATGTGCTCTGTGATTGGCGAGTCCTTTGGACTCAGCTGATCACAGATCAGGGTAAAGGGCCAGTCACAGTCCCTCTTTACCAAGTGATTAGCTGTGACCAATGACAGCAGATCACGGATGTCAACACAAGCCGGTTATCGGCTTTTCTTTCCTTACGCTAACAGTGTGAGGGGTGGAGAAGGAGAGACAATAACCTGCTTTTGTTAAAGGGACATCGACACTGATAATTGGAGCACTGATTATCAATGCAGTCCCACCAGTGCTGCCAATCAGTGCTCATCCGTGTCAATCAGTGCCTCCTCATCAGTGTCACCTACCAGTGCCTATCAGTGCTCATCAATGCTGCCTTATCAGTGCCCACCAGTGTTGCCTCATCAGTGCCCATCAGTGCTTCCTCATCAGCGCACAGCGGTGAAGGAGAAAGATTACTTGTTTGCAAAATATTATAACAAACTATGAAAAAAGTTTTTTTTTATTTAAATTTAATTTGGGTACAGTGTTGCATGACTGCACAATTGTCATTCAAAATGTGCAGTGCATAGATACACCATGTAGAAAATAATGGGATTTCTGCTTGAAACGCTCTGTCATGCAGTAAAAAGAATGTGTTGACTTTGTGGTAACACACTGTAATGACATCCAAATGCACAAGTACAGTAACCTGCAATATGTCTATGTTACAGGTGCACAACAATGCAATGACGTCCAATGTGGTGCGCTAAACTTGCTGGTCCATTTTTTTTTCCATTGGTATGAATTGCCAGCCAGTTCTAAATAAATGGGTTCCTTTACCGTAACACACGTTAACACGACGCACCTCTGTGTGCAAGCGTCGATCGGAGGTGCTGTGTATAGCTCCGAGATACCTCATCTCCGATCGTGGTAAAGAGTCTATGATGTAGGCTCTTTACCACGTGATCAGCTGTGACCAATCACAGCTTATCACAGCGGTAACCATGAAGTGCTGGTAAACGTTTTTCCTCATGTTTGTGCTGACAGGGAGATCCGATCAGCGGCTCTCCTGTGGGGGGGGGGGGGGGTTCTGCGCTGATGATCAGTGCATTGATTATCATCTCAGCCCCCATCAGAGGTGTCCACCACATCTGCCAATCACTGCCATGAAAATGCCAATCAGTGCCAACTATCAGTGCCAACTATCAGTGCCCATCAGTGTTGCATATCATTGCCTCCCCATCAGTGCCCATCAGTGCCGCCTATCAGTGCCCATCAGTGAGGCCTATTAGTGCCCAATAATGCCACCTATCAGTGCCCATCAGTGCTGCATATTAGTGCCTCCTCATCAGTGCCCATTAGTGCAGCCTCATCAGTGCCCGTCAGAGAAGGAGAAAACAAAATGTTATAACAAACAAAGAAAAACTTTTTTAAAAAATAATTTCAGTCTTTTTTTAAATTGTTTAACAAAAAATAAAAACCCCAGAGGTGATCAAATACCACCAAAAGAAAGCTCTATTTGTGGGAAGAAAATGATAAAAAATTTAGTTTAGTGTATAAAAACAAAGAAGACTGAAAATTTTGAAAAAAAAAATCCAACATTTTCTACTTTTCTGTTATAAATAAATAACCAATAAAGTCAAATTTCTTTATACATTTAGGCTAAATGTATTCTGCTAAATGTCTTTGGTAAAGTAAAAATCCAGATAAGTGTATAATAATTGGTTTGTGGGAAAGTTATAGTGTATATAAATAAAATTTGATTTTTTTTACATACTGTCACCAGTGCTGTACAGCCGCATCATATGACTGGTGTGGCGGTGATCAGGGCTACTGACCGGTGACAGTATGTTAAAAAGAAAGATTTTTTTTACACCCTGTCATCAGAGTAGTTCAGTGTCACCATAGTGACAGGGATTTTTTTTTTTTTTTTTGCACACCGTTATTGCTTATACAGTGTAGATCAGGCTTTAAGCGATAGCTTTAGTTGTGATGAATGGGTTTCCCAGTTATTAACAGCTTGCTTTTAAATGTGATCTGTAATTGGCTAAGCTAATCACATGGTACAGGTACATGTATTAGCTAATTACATGGTACAGGTTGCCAGATACCATGTGATTGCTGTGGGCCAATCACAGATCACAGCAGTAGGCCCCACCAATGTAAATGTAGTTAAAGCTATGACCAATCATAGCAATCACGATACCCTGTTACCGGTAACAGTAATCCGCTGCATGCTCCTACATTGCAACTGGCTCAATCATGTGTGTATATATATACATATATATATATGTTACTGAGCCTGCACATGCTGCCCTACCATAGTAAATGTAGTTAAAGTGATACTAAACCCACAACAGTAAACAACAGTAAACTCAGTGTTTATATGCAGTAAAGCATGCTTGTTATACTCACTGTGGAACCTAAGGAGTTAATCATCTGCATTGTGTAAAAAGGCTGTTTGATCCCATCATCTCTGATCCTCCCCTTCTTCCACTGACTCCAGAATAGGTCCAGATAAGACAGAGCCTTTGGAGTCAGGCTGCACATGCTCAGTTTGGTATGTATTGCGAGAGGTTTTTTTTTTCTTGGGAAAGTGCATGTGATCAGCACAGGGCCAATCAGCACTGTCCAGACAGAAGGTCAGGGGTCCTGCATCATGATAAGACCACTCAGTGCAGAATGAAAACAACTCCTCCAAGCTTAATCAGGAACTGATAAAAGTCACAAAACTGCTATATGCTGCTGATGAGAAAAGGTGTTTAGCAGTTTATATTTACTAAAACTATTGCATTTCTATGTTCTGTGCACTGTGGGAGACCGGAAATAATGAATGCAGGTTCTGGGTTTTGTAACACTTTAAAGCTGAACACCAGGCGGAAATAAAGGACCCAAATTAATGCTGCTCTGTATTCTCTAATGCATCATTGTCTTTATTTTTTAATGCAAGCAGTGATAGTACCTGAATTTGAATTGGTAGCAGCTGCTTTCAGTCCCTATACAGCAAAGCTCATACTGGGTGAAGAAGAAACAGCACAAGATGGCAATCAGCATGGAGCAGCGCAAGAAGTATACTGATAGGAGTAGAGATCAGGGTGACGGTAAGATGAACTCATCAGTGTGCAGCTTCTACTTTCACTGTCCAGTAACAGGCCGAGGTGGCTCAGAACCTGTTGTAAGTGTTACTTAACTGCAGCTGGAGTTCAGCTTTCATTATATGTTTTATGCAGACCTTAGGGAGATGTTTCCTTTTCTTCACAGTGCTTATTCTTGCTTTTCACGTGCAGACGATATCATTAGTGCTCTTGTCCACCAGTTATACATTTTACACAAATTTCAAATATTGTTCTTCCTAAAAAGAATGATTGACAGTTGATTAGTGTTTTCCTCCAGCCATTATCCTCTTGTGAAATTAGTTGCCTAGAAAATTGCATTTCAATCTATAAAGGGAAAACTACTATTTTAAAAGCTCTCCAGACCATAATCCTTTATGTGCACAGTATACACAATGCTTTTTTAGCATGTCATTTTTTTGGTTTAGTTCAGTTTATGTTCTGCTTTTGGATTCCAAATTCTTTCTAATAGATTTCTGATATTCTGCAATCTGGCGATTTATTATTAATGTTTGGGATGGCATTACTTACTGTACCCAGACACATATAAGGCTGACACACAATGTTATCAATAAAGAAAGTCAAACTGCATATACCAATGTGTAGGTGTGGGAAATGACTTTCTGGAATATTAAGACATTGGTGCTATAAAGTTAAGAGTGATTTATATAAAAAGACATAACTGTGGCTGATCCTATATATTATATATTTTCAAGTCTCCTTATCGTTGTCATTGTAAGCCCATGCTGCTCTCTAAAAGTTTAATAGATAATGCTTTCTGGCTGATAAGCGTGTTGCATTATTCATTTTTTTTTCAAAAACCTGGAAACAACTGATTTGTTACAATTTTGTGTGGTACTAGTAGTATTTAGAGATCATCACCACCAACAGAACCTACATTGGTACTCTCATCCATGGTTTCAGTGCTTTGTCATTGTAACATGCTTTTGCACAGCAATACCATATGTTACTAGTAGGTGGCCCTGCATGTAACAGATATTGGTCCAAGCAAAAATGGCAAGGCATAAGATTTAGATCAACTTTCTGGTGAAAGAAACTATGGCTTGCCATACTCATACAAATTTCTCTTGTTCAGCCCACGTGTTTGTAGCACCCTCTACCTAAGTAGGTGCTAGAGGTGAGGGTCTTTGTAGTGCAGGTACATTTAGGCTAGAAGCTAGGCCTGTTTGTTTTGGTGTGTGTGGGTTGGGAGTGGCTCAGAGCAGCAGCTGTGATTCTCAGACAGCATCACTCCACTGTCACCTCCCTCTTCCTTCTGGAGGATTCTAGAAGAAGAGGAGGGGGAGAGAGGTGGAGCTGCCGGGGTATTCTAAGGAGCCCTGACCAATCCTCAACTAGGATTGGCAGTGAGCAGGCTTCCTTGAAATACCCAGGGTCTGCCCAGCTGGGGAGGAGTTGTCAGTGGAAAAACTGGAGATGGAGTACTAGGCTGTCAGTGCCTTTGAGGGAGCTCCCCAGTCGGGGGGGTGACCTTGGGCCTGGGACTCGGGTGCAGGACTGAGCCCTTCAAGAAAGCATGAAGCATCTGGACAGGAGGCACAGGAGGAGTCAGATTGGACAGCAAGAGCTAGTACTGCCAAGCAAGTCTTCAGGAGGGAACCACCGGTCGCAGCCAGGAGAGCTGGTGAGTGGCATGTGCAGTTGGGAGAACTGGAGAGGCATGCCAAAGAGGAAACAGCCAGAGCTGGGTGTGAGCCAGTAGAGAGGATTGCAATATCATGGCAGTGAAGTCGGGCAGCTGCAGCCAGAAGGGCTGGCAGGGATTAAAGAAGACTGACTGGGAGCAGTAGTCCACCAGTAGGACAGCTAGCACTAAAGAGACTTTCCATATTTTTGCTACACTATAGTGGCCCCCGGATCAGCTAGCACATAGTGGATAGTACTGACACTGGCGCCAGTGTCAGGCCTATCCACAATGTGCTAGCTGATCCGGGAACCACTAGATAGGAAATGAAGAGTTGTGCTGGAGGAGTCTGGAGTAGTGTACATAGTTGTCCCTAGCAACACTGCTGTTATTCCATTGGGCATCCCATAATTTCCATACCCCATCCAAGTTAAATCCCCTCAAAAAACAACAAAACAAAGCCAATGAACTGTTTATTGTCTTGGAGTGTCTGGGAAGTGAATGCCGGGCCGGGCAGGGTGACAGGTGGGCCACATCACTTAGCAGCCCCTACGGGGGTACCGCTAACTGTTAAACAAGAGAAATCAAATAGATTCCTCTATCAATGCTAAACTGCGAGGATGAAAGATGCTGCCCTGGCAGTTATTGTTTTCCGCAGCTGTTGGGACGTGTGACTGCTGGATATTCAAACAGTGGCTGCATCTGATTTGATGTATTTACTAGGGATGTACTGACACTGGTATTGGTGCCAATACCAAACATTTTCAAGAATACTCATACTGGTGAAAATGCTCCTGAATTGCATGCGATTTGAACAGGAATACAGTGCGATTCCTTCCACCGCTCCTGTGTGTGTGTGTTTATAGAAAGGGAAAAGCGCCATCTAGCGGGCAGTTTATTAAAATAGTTATAACTCACATTAGGTAAAGTTTAAATGCAAAATCTGCATACAATATGGACACAAATTGCACCCCAAAGTATCAGAACTTGGTATCTGCGAGTACTTGACCAAAAGTATCTGCACTCATACTCGCTGTAGGTATATGGTCGATGTGAAGTCCACTTGGGGGTGGACCGCCTATGTAGCGCTGGTAGATTTTCAATCTACCGCTTATAGGTAAATTTAGTGGGTTACCTGTTTTATACATAGTCACATTTGGCCTCTGTTCCAGTTTGGCTGTGTTGCATGTAGTTTCACACTGTGCCTGTGGGTGTCGTTGTTGCCATGGGTCAGTGTTGGAAGGGCAACACGTTAAAGCGTATGAGTGCTCTTCTGTCCCGGAGATAACTCGGTGGAGGTGGTCCTCCGAGTTGCATTCTGGGAGAGGGTATTTATGGGACAGATGCCATGTTTTAGGGTCTTTCGTTCCACCTGCTGGCCCTCCTGGCCGACAGGTATGTGTTAGGAGTACTACTGCGTGGTCCTCCGACAGGGAGGACCACGTTGCTGCCACGCGTGGGTGAGCCCAGAAGCCTGTCTGGGGCCTACCACAGTGGCGAGGGAATGGCCCTGTGCTGTCTGTCCTACGGGAAGAAGCTGGACAACTGAGAAGATCCCAGGGGAGGACCCGTCATGGAAGGATCATGCAGAGTACTGGTCTGGAGAGGGGTGTGGTGACTCAGTTGGAGGACACATCCTAAAGTTAACCTACCACATAGTACTGCCGGGTCGGCTTAAAGGTTCTAGTGCTGTGTTTGCTATCTATCGTAAACCATTATATCCTGTGGCAAAGGATCGTACGGGTTTCTATTTTATTCAAGTCTGTGGCAGAGACTTTTGTTCGTGCTATGTACCGGCTGCTAGGTTAGTGAGAGAAACCTATCTGGGCGGGCAAAGATTCAACTCTAAAAGGAAAGTACATTCATCTACAAGATTTCAATTCCTAATACTACACTAAGAAAAGGTATTTTAACTTCCCTGCAACTCTCCTTCTACCGCTTTCCTGCTACTTCCTTTAGTTACTCTTTATTAAAGCATTGGAAAAGATACTCAAGTGTCTGGTGCCTACACTGTCTGGTATTAAGCTCAACGGGACCCTAGACCCGGTTCTGGTGAAATTGAGGTAACAAAGGTGACGGTAACAAATGCATATACAAGTGTAGCGCTGTGGATTAAAAAGCTAGTAAAATAATAAAAATAAAGGAAAAACGTCTATGTCAAACAACCGTAGTTGCAAATTATGTTAATCTTCACAGATAAAGAAAATAGACAAAAATAAACAAAATAAAGTCTCTGATGTTTCTTCAGATGTTTTTAAAGGTTTGAAGAGAACTGGTGTTAGTCCAAAGGTATGTATAGTTCCTTATTCACCACGTGGATAATACATGCAAACGAGTGATGAACCCTCCACATAAGGAAAAATGAAGGCTTACCAGAAGGATTGAACTCATAAGAACATACGTTCAATGAGTCAATCAAGCTTGTAACCCCAACGGGTAATCAAAGAGAAGAGCCTTGCGATTGGATGGTGGTAAGGCTTCAGTATATGTCCACACTTCTGACGGAACTCAAGGTAAATGGCAAACCTTCCCACGGGTCATCTCAGATGGATAATCCATATATGAATAAAGAAGGGGAGCCACATAGCATAATACCGTTTGGAAAAACAGATTTATTAAAATAAGTAAACAACTTACATTTCGGTAGTAAGAAAAGCGCTTCAAATTAAAATTATGGCAGGCAGGGAGACACTGCCTGCCATAATTTTAATTTGAAGCGCTTTTCTTACTAACGAAATGTAAGTTGTTTACTTATTTTAATAAATCTGTTTTTCCAAACGGTATTATGCTATGTGGCTCCCCTTCTTTATTCATATATGGATTATCCATCTGAGATGACCCGTGGGAAGGTTTGCCATTTACCTTGAGTTCCGTCAGAAGTGTGGACATATACTGAAGCCTTACCACCTTACCACCATCCAATCGCAAGGCTCTTCTCTTTGATTACCCGTTGGGGTTACAAGCTTGATTGACTCATTGAACGTATGTTCTTATGAGTTCAATCCTTCTGGTAAGCCTTCATTTTTCCTTATGTGGAGGGTTCATCACTCGTTTGCATGTATTATCCACGTGGTGAATAAGGAACTATACATACCTTTGGACTAACACCAGTTCTCTTCAAACCTTTAAAAACATCTGAAGAAACATCAGAGACTTTATTTTGTTTATTTTTGTCTATTTTCTTTATCTGTGAAGATTAACATAATTTGCAACTACGGTTGTTTGACATAGACGTTTTTCCTTTATTTTTATTATTTTACTAGCTTTTTAATCCACAGCGCTACACTTGTATATGCATTTGTAATTTGACAAAATCCTTATTTGTTGTGTGAGCTGCTTCCTTTGTTTGGTAAGCGCAGGGTTACATTTTTATCTTTAAAGGTGACGGTAACAGCCCGCTTTAAACCAGCAGCTCCACTGTGAGTTAGTGCTATACCTATATATCTAGCCATGGTTTTTCTAGCATACTTGCTGATAAAGAAAAACGGTATTGGTGCAACCCTAGTATTTACTGATCTCTGACAATTTTCCACCTAGCTCCTTTGACAGAAGTCCATTGAAAACCAAACCTTGTACAAGCTGGATGGTGCCAACAGGGCCACTCACAGCTCAAATTTCAGTGGATTTATCATCAAACAAATGAAATTGAGGCTTTTATGGTCAGCACAACTCAATGTACAGGAAGGTTGGTTGAGCACTTATGATCTTGACTTGCTCACGTGCTTTCTTGGCATACTCACTTCTCCTGTCACAGGATGGTACTGTTAGGACTTCTACACGTGGGCTTCACTTTGTATACATTAAAAGCAGGATGTACAGCAACATTTTCCTAAATATTTCCAGAGTTTTCAGACAGATTTGGACAGATTTTTCTGAAAGCCGTCCAATCAAATCAAGTTTAAATCGGCTAAATGCATTGCAAGCAGGCCTTTTTTTCTCAGAGAATAGGTACAGGTACTCCCTTTTGGAGTCACCCCTTATATTCACCCCTACCCACCTTCGAGCACAATCCCTTGGGTCCACCCCCTACCCACCTCCCAGCAACGTCCCTTTTAGAGACTAAGGAACCAAGTATCATTTTGTGGTGCTAATTAATTTGTATGGAATTTGATAATGATAACAAGAAAAACAGTAAAATAGATCCCCTGCAGCCAGCAACCATAGACCCCCTCTGCAACAATAGATCCTCCTGCAACAATAGATCTCCCGGCAACAACAGATCCATCCCCGCAACAATAGTTTGCTTCCTGCAACAACAGACTCCCCCCCCCCCACAGCAACAAAAGATCCCTTCCTGCAACAACAGATCCCCCAGCAACAATAGACACCGCCACAACAAAATACCCACCAGTGACAATAGATTCCCCAGCAGCCTGCATCAATCGACCCTCCAGCACTCAATGTCATTACATACATGCAGTGCTGGAGGTGCCGGAACTGCGTTCTCCCACGTTCTCACTGAAAAAAAGCCCTGATTGCAAGAAAACAAAAGTTATTCACTGTCTTACAGTATGTTGTTTGTTGGTTTTTTTTTCTTTTTTTTACAAACCACAGACTGAATAGAAATGCCTTACCTCTTCCAACAGCACCAAAATGGAACCATCTGTGGGGAAGCAGTGGTCCCTTAGCAGAGGTCCTGCATGCTTCTTACTATCAGTCAGACCTATAGCTCCGTAATCAGCAAACCTCATGCTCCCTGCTGATTGGATAGTTGCGGCTCTAACTTATCAAGGGGTGTGTTGGATCTTTGCGAAGAGGCCACTGCTTTCCCACAGAGAGCAAGGGCCCCACTCTGCAGCATGTTGGCAGGACAGCTTTTCTACTCATTATTTTTAAAGAAAACAAACTGTAAGACATCGAACGCCTTTCTTTTTTGTGCATCTGGAATGTATTTGGCTGATTTAAACTAAAGGTTCATTTGGTTTTAAAGGTGGTTGTAAACCCTTAAGGTTTTTTACCCTAATGCATTGTGTGCATTAAGGTGAAAAACCTTCTGTGCTGCAGCTCCCCCCTAGATCCCCCCTTTTTCTTACCTAAGCCCGATTCGATCCAGAAATGTGCATGAGTGCAGCGGCTCCAGCCGCTGTCTCTATCCTCATTGATCGCATCAGGAGCCATTGCTTCCTGCTACTGTCAATCAAATCCTGTGACACGGGAGCGGAGGAGCGGGGCCGAGTCTCTGTGTCAATGGACGCAGCAGCGGGACTCAAGAGCGACGGGTGCCCCCATGGAAAGCGGATTTCTGTGGGGGCACCAGATGAAGAGGAGGGGCCTGGGGCGCCCGCAGGGGAATACCAGAAGAAGAGGATTGGGGCTGCTCTGTGCAAAACTATTGCACAGAGCAGGTCAGGTAAGTATAGGCAAGTTTTATATGGTGATGGTGATATATATATATATATATATAGTGGGGACGGAAAGTATTCAGACCCCCTTACATTTTTTACTCTTTGTTATATTGTAGCCATTTGCTAAAATCATTTAAGTTAATTTTTTTCCTCATTAATGTACACACAGCACCCCATATTGACAGAAAAACACAGAATTGTTGACATTTTTGCAGATTTATTAAAAAAGAAAAACTGAAATATCACATGGTCCTAAGTATTCAGACCCTTTGCTGTGACACTCATATATTTTACTCAGGTGCTGTCCATTTCTTCTGATCATCCTTGAGATGGTTCTACACCTTCATTTGAGTCCAGCTGTGTTTGATTATACTGATTGGACTTGATTAGGAAAGCCACACACCTGTCTATATAAGACCTTACAGCTCACAGTGCATGTCAGAGCAAATGAGAATCATGAAGTCAAATGAACTGCCTAAAGAGCTCAGAGACAGAATTGTGGCAAGGCACAGATCTGGCCAAGGTTACAAAAAAACTTCTGCTGCACTTAAGGTTCCTAAGAGCACAGTGGCCTTCATAATCCTTAAATGGAAGACGTTTGGGACGACCAGAACCCTTCCCAAAGCTGGCTGTCTGGCCAAACTGAGCTATCGGGGGAGAAGAGCCTTGGTGAGAGAGATAAAGAAGAACCCAAAGATCATTGTGGCTGAGCTCCAGAGATGCAGTTGGGAGATGGGAAAAAGTTGTAGAAAATCAACCATCACTGCAGCCCTCCACCAGTTGGGGCTTTATGGCAGAGTGGCTCGACGGAAGCCTCTCCGCAGTGCAAGACACATGAAAGCCCGCATGGAGTTTGCTAAAAAACACCTGAAGGGCTCCAAGATGGTGAGAAATAAGATTCTTTGGTCTGATGAGACCAAGATAGAACTTTTTGGCCTTAATTCTAAGCGGTATGTGTGGAGAAAACTAGGCACTGCTCATCACCTGTCCAATACAGTCCCAACAGTGAAGCATGGTGGTGGCAGCATCATGCTGGGGGGGGGGGTTTCAGCTGCAGGGACAGGACGACTGGTTGCAATCGAGGGAAAGATGAATGTGGCCAAGTACAGGGATATCCTGGACAAAAACCTTCTCCAGAGTGCTCAGGACCTCAGACTGGGCCCAAGGTTTACCTTCCAACATGACAATGACCCTAAGCACACAGCTAAAATAAAGAAGGAGTGGCTTCACAACAACTCCATGACTGTTCTTGAATGGCCCAGCCAGAGCCTGGACTTAAACCCAATAGAGCATCTCTGGAGAGACCTAAAAATGGCTGTCCACCAACATTTACAATCCAACCTGACAGAACTGGAGAGGATCTGCAAGGAGGAATGGCAGAGGATCCCCAAATCCAGGTGTGAAAAACTTGTTGCATCTTTCCCAAAAAGACTCATGGCTGTATTAGATCAAAAGGGTGCTTCTGCTAAATACTAAGCAAAGGGTTTGAATACTTAGGACCATGTGATATTTCAGTTTTTCTTTTTTAATAAATCTGCAAAAATGTCAACAATTCTGTGTTTTTCTGTCAATATGAGGTGCTGTGAGGGAAAAAAAAAAAAAAAAAAAAAAATATATATATATATATATATATATATATATATATATATATATATATATATATATATATAAAAAGAGGGTTTACAACCCCTTTAAAGTGGAAGTACACTTCCATTGCTGACTTTTACCTATAGGTAAGCCTATAATAAGGCTTACCAATAGGTAGTATACATTTCACCTAAACATGCACCGTTTAGGAGATATTTAGTGTACATGCGCTCTGAAGGAATGGCCACCCATACCGTTTCGTGAGAGCCCTGTGCTGCGAACGGTGTCTCCCGCATGTATGCGTGGGAGTGACGTCAGTGTGAACCCCGGAAGTAAGACGGGTGAAGATGGGAGGGAGAGCCTGCAGCGCTGACTTGTTTGAGTCAGCGCTTTGTTTGAAGGTAAGGAGGGCTTTGTTTGAAGGTAAGGAACATATTGTGCTAGTATGCAGGGTAAAAAAAACAAAAAAATAGGCATGCTAAACAAAGATCTTAGAGAAAGTGCTGGCTGTCACTTTAACCCCTTTGCGCCAGCGCCTCAGATGCCGGGAGGTGGGGCAGGGTTTATGATTATGTGACCGCCGTGATTGGCTGTCATGGCGATCACATGATTGGAGAGATCCCAATCACAAGAAGCTGTGTCTGCTAATTGTTATGCAAATATGCAGCTGCTCGGCACCGAGAAAAAAAAGCCTGGTTCTCACTGGTGTGATGTTCGACATTGGATGTGATTCGCACCGCACTGCAGTGCAAATCACATGCGATCTCTGTGCGATGCAATTTCAGCCATACAGATCTTTTGGCTGAATTTGCATTGCATTCGGACCAAACTCGCACAGGACCATTTTTTTGGTCCGCAGCAGAATCGGATTCACACCCATGCGATCTGATTCCTGTCTGAATTTGCAGATCATACTGCGATATGAGAAACTGATTAGTGGGTGTCATTAACTTTCAATTGACACTCCCAGCAGTTCTCATAGGGCAGTGTGAACTGCCTCCGGGAGACATGCGATGCGGGGACCTACAGTGGATTTGCAGGGTTCTCGCAATGTGAACCGAGCCTAAAAAAGGAAACAAATGCAGCCTCTACATTAAGAGATTTGGTAAGCTGCAATCTATTACATTTTTGTTTTAGGGTTTGTTCTGCTTTCATTTTAAGACAGCCTCAACACCACATCTTGATACATGACTGAACTCTCTCTGGCCTTTTCATGCTGTCAATAAACCTGCCCTGCACCACAGTACATCACACCATCGCTACAGGAAGGAGAAACCACATATATGATTTGTGTCAGTCATTCTTCCCTTACTAATACTATCCAGTTTGAACAGCCAGGGCAGGTACTCCTATTTCAGAAGGAACGATTAAATGTAATTATATACACTGCAGTTCAAAACTACCTGTGCAAATGTTCATTGAATATAATCTGAACAAGAAGAAAGTTTTGCTTGAAGTGAAGTTTAGAGCATTTCACAAAAGTTTTCATGTTAAAGGGAACCTGCACTGACCTCCTTCTGAAAATGCAAATTGCCTGGCTCTGGCTGCCTCCAGTGTTTTGAGACATTAACGAGGGATAAGCATGCCGATCAGGAAAGTCGTAATCCCCATACTTGTTCCTCATTTATGATTTAGAAAGTACATAAACACAAAACTAAAACGTAGTTAGTACTTAGTACTTAAACACTAAAAAAGCTAAACTAACTAAACTCGTCATAAAAAAAAAAAATGCACCCATTTGCGCGGAGGAAAAAAGTTAATTTATGTTTGCAGCAGGCATGTTGTAATGCAATTTCTCTTTTGGCCACAAGATGGAGACAGAGATGCTGACTTGTCCTTCCAGAAAACTCAGAGACACAAAGCAGACTGGGAAAAGGGGAGTTTTTCAGGAAGTGCTGAGGTGAAAGAAAAGAGAGAGAGGCAGGTTTTCCACACAGCACTACAGAGAGAGTGCTGACAGAAGATCTGAGGAGAGTGAGGAGAACGGTCTGAGGTACCAGCATCTGATTGAGGGGAGACACACTGACACCAGGGACTGTGTGACCCAACATAGGGAGCGAAAGCCACGTTTCTCTTGAGACTACCAGGGAGGAAAGTTACCGTGAGGAGAGGGGATAGAGGACAGGAGTGGTGAGGTGACGGGACTGTGTGGTGGAACTCCACCTAATGGCCCAAACACATGATCCGAAAATCGGACGGAAAATACCGCTGTTGACACGATCGTACAGTAATCAGATCGTTAGTACGGAGCTTTCGAGAGCCGATCACGACAATTCATCCGATATTATTCTATCGGACAAGCACAAAAATGTTCCTCGTACAATACCAGATCGCACGATTTTCGTTTAGTCAGTACAGTTGTCGTCCGAAAATACAATACAAATACATTACAACACATGACATCACTTCCGATTTTTTTTTCTGTCGTCCGAGAATTTTCGTGACTTTAGTAACCTATTCAATTTCAACTTGCAATTATTAAGCGAAAAAAGTCAGACGATCTGTCGTCTGATTTTCATATCGTGTGTACGGGCCTTAAGAGGGAGAGAGCCATACTGCCTACCAGCATCTGAGAGAGAGAGCGCCATGCTTTTCTCGAGACTGCTGCCAAGAGACTGAGGATAAAGGAGCCAGGAACAGTGGTCCTCCACCGTTCAGCTCAGGGACCCTGCTCAGCAACTCAGCGTCATCTAGCCCAGCGGAGACAACCCACCCACTGCTTCGGGGATCACAAGACTCATCCAGGTGTCCTGTTGGCCATTGTCCGATCACCCTGCCAGTTCAGCTACCAGCCATCCTGATCGGCCAACAGGAGGAGGTGATCCATTGCCTTACAACATTGCCAGAAACCTGAACCACCATTTGTGGCTTCCATTGAGTCATCACCCAGAGGATTGGTGAGCGGGTGTAAACCCAACATCTTTCTTAGCACAGTACAGACACTGCATACAGACAACTATTTCCCTTTTTACTGTCAGAGGATGCTTGTTTGGAGCTGCCACTTTTTAGCCATTCTATTCTTACAAACCACTGCCTAACGGGATTTCCTAGAGGATTACTGTCTCACTTTTGATTGATTAAACCTACTCTCTTTACAAAGGGCCCCGACGTTTGCTAGCAGAAGACACTAGTACCCTTCAACTCAGGACCTGTAACGTTACAGAACTGTGCTTACTGTACCTGTTAACCCATTTCTTCTTTTTGTATTGTTACTTTCAATGGTGTTTGTGGCACTGAAGGAGCTGAGAAGTTGATAGATCTTCTCTCCTCCCTCTCAACCAAGCGTCTGTGTTATGGGCATATAGATTACTGCCCTTTTCTAAATTTACAGTTGCTATGTATTGAAGGTTGTCTTTTCTAATGTATTCTTTGCAGAGAGGTTTAACAGTGTCGTAAGCTTCTATATGCTTTAAACCGTGATAATATATTCAATTTGATTATCACTACCAAGTGTGTGTCTGTTTTTCGTGATAATCCACAGACAGGATAACAGTATTTTCCACATGTGTCTTTAATTGTGTTTGCAGTCATTTAATTTACCCAGGTGTGCCAGAGGGGCTGAGGTCATTCTTGGGCTGGATGCAGAGATCAGAAAACCCAAATTTACCAAACGGGTCCTTCGGGGGTGGTGCTACATGTTTTTTTTGCATAGGAACCTGCAAAGCATTACACCTGTGATCAGTGGATCATGGGTGCAATGTCAGGCTCCTGTACAGTACACTCTTC
The DNA here is from genome assembly GCF_042186555.1 of Aquarana catesbeiana. Classification (NCBI taxonomy): domain Eukaryota; kingdom Metazoa; phylum Chordata; class Amphibia; order Anura; family Ranidae; genus Aquarana; species Aquarana catesbeiana. The sequence goes on along the minus strand of NC_133327.1, from coordinate 608,837,946 downwards.
CCCTAGCTCTCTTTCCATGCCTTAGTACCGGCTTGAGAGCTGGAGGAAGTGTCAATGGACTATGAGTGCTCCATTGAGAACTACAAATCTGCGGCAGATGGGATTTGCAGTTCGTTCATTCATTCACAGATCTCTGTGAATGAAAGACGTGGCTGCTCAGGTGGAGGAGAACCCCTGCATGCAGTCATAGAGGGGGGCCCTCTGGATGTGGGGTCCCTTGATCGCCACGTTACATGTTCCACTATAAATACTGGTCTAGGATTTAAGATGGTTTAAAGGATAGAGTTAACTTTTAAGTTATTTGATTTAAATGAGCAATTGAAGGAGAAGTCATTATTGGCATACTCCATACTTTCTCATTATCTCAGGTACCTACTCATCCTTTTTTTTTTTTTTCGAATGATAATGTTATCTTGTTCAGAAGGTTCAGGTTCCTGATAAAAACTTTAAACTAGGTGGCCCTGCATACTGTACAAAAACCTTTGACCTCTTCAGCCCATAATCATATTTTTTTTCTAATAAATTTGAACTTAATTGAACATTTTTCAAAACATAGAAGCAGGGCCAGAATTCCATCACCAGAGCTGCGGTATTGCCATGATCATTAGAGCGGGAGCAATAATTCTAGCGCAAGACCTCCTCTGTTACTCTAAACAAGTAACCATTAACAATTTTTAAAGCGTCGCCTATGGAGATTTTGAAGGACCATAGTTCATCGCCATTCCACGAGCGTGCACAATTTTAAAGCGTAACATGTTTGGTATCTATTTACTCGCTGTAACATAATTTTTCACAATACAAAAGAATTGGGCTAACTTTACTGTTTTAAAGACTGCTACGCAAATACAGTGTGACATAAAATATTGCAATGACCGCCCTTATATTATCTAGGGTCTCTACTAAAAACATATATATATAATGTTTGGAGGTTCCAAGTAATTTTTAAAAAAAAAAAAAAATTACAAATTTTAACTTGTAAACGACAAATGTCAGAAATACTGTAGGCCTGGTCTTGAAGTGATTAACGTTCGTGTGTGTAAAAGCAGGCATCCCAATACTTTTGGTAATAGTGTAAATGTAAAGCGCTGCGTAAATTCGTGGTACTATAGACGTACCTGTAATAAATTATTAACTGCACAGGGGAAAGCCTCTGCTGCCTATAGATACAAGCCTATGTTACCTAATGTTAAAGCGGATCTTTTTCCAAACCCCTGCCTACCTTGACACTGGTTTGGGACATTTTGGATACTCACCCGCCCAGTAGATCCAGCAGTGTCCTGCAGACACGCTCGGTCCATCTTCCTATATGACATCATTGCAAGCTCTTCCAGGTTCAGCTTCTGGGCCTCTTGATGACGCACCGCTAGTCACGTCCCCTCCTTCTTTTTCAGCTCACTATGCCTCCTGGGATATGTGACTTGACTTGCATTTTTTAGGAGGCAAAGGGAGGGTAGTGCACGTCATTTGTCTAGGCAAATGATGTACAGGGGGGCGGGGCTGATCTAATTTGTAAAAAAAAAAAAAGTGAGAGAAAAAAAATAGTGTGCTCCCTGTGTAAAGGAGGGGAAGAGGGGTGGAGAGGAGGGAACTTAACGGCTTACAATCCTATTAGAAGCAGATTAGATCATTAGTCTATGGAGGATGTACTGTTAGGTAGAGAATAACCGCTTTACGCCGACCATATGCAAATTTGCGTTCATGACTTGAAGGGGTTAAACTTTGGTGATCGCCATGGTACAGTTTTTTAGAGCCAGCGGCTGGCTTTTTAGTGATTACAACTGCTGCAGCTAAAAGCCACTCGACTGTTATCCTAAGGAGGAGGAGGGGACGTCAGATGCTGCCAATGACACAGATTTAAAAAAAAATGATAGTATTCAGAATCGCTGATTTTGGCGGTTTTTGCAAAACGGCTCCCCTGCAGTCACTCGGGCTTTCACACTGAGGCGATGCGCTGGCAGGATGTTAAAAAAAAAAACTCCTGCAAGCGGCATCTTTGGAGCAGTGTATACCACTTCTCTACCACTCCTGCCCGTTGAAATGAATGCGCACCGCTGTCGAAGTGCCTGCAAAGAGTTTCGGCAGAGGCGCTTCAGGGGCGCATTTAACCCCTTCCTCAGCCGCTAGCTTTGTTATAAGGGCCCGCTAGCAGCCGAATAGCGCCGCTAAAATGACAGTATAGCGCCGCTAAAACTAGCAGCGTTTTACCATCAACGCATGCCTGCTCCAGTGTGCAAGCAACCTTAAGGGCCCTTTCACACTGGGGCGGGGGCGGCGTCGGCGGTAAAGCGCCGCTATTGTAAGCGGCGCTTTACTGTCGGTATTCGGTCGCTAGCGGGGCGGTTTTACCCCCCGCTAGTGGCCGAGAAGGGGTTAAAAACCACCGCAAAGCACCTCAGCAGATATACCTCAGGTATAACCGCGCTTTCCCATTGATTTCAATGGGCAGGAGCAGTGAAGGAGCGGTATATACTCTGCTCCTTCACCACTTCGAAGATGCTGCTAGCGCACCGCTCCAGTGTGAAAGCCCTTGGGGCTTTCACACTGGAGACAAAGCAGTGGCACTTTCGGGTCGGTTTGCAGGCGCTATTATTAGCGCAATAGCGCCTGCAAACCGCCCCAGTGTGAAAGGGCCCTAAGTAATAAGTGATACAGAAAATTTCTTACATTTATTAAACAAAACAAACCTCCAATCAGTTCACTTGTATGTATAATTTAGATAACAAAAAAAAAAACTATATCTTAAATATTAAATACACAAAAACAGGATTTTGGACTTTTGGATGAAAAAAAATGGGCTAACTTTACTGCTTAGATTTTTATAAAAAAAAAAAAAATGCGTTTGAAAGACCGCTGTGCAAATACCGTGTGACATAAAATATTGCAACAACCGCTATTTTATTCCCTAGGGTCTCTGCTAAAAAATATATATATATATAATATTTGGGGGTTCTAAGTGATTTCCTAGCAGAAAATACAGGATTTTTACCTGTAAGCAACAAATGTCAGAAAAGATTTAGTCTTTAAATGGTTATACTGACAACTCCTCCACATGGAGTTCAGCTCATTGATAAAACAACCTGAAGAGATACAATGTTTCTTCTTATCAGATTTGGCAGGCTGCCCAAAGGAAGAGAGAAGAAAACTTCAGGCAACTTGCATTCACTTCTATTCACACTGGGGCGGTTTGCAGGCGTTATTGCGCTAAAAATACCGCCTGCAAACCGACCCAAAACAGCCGCTGCTGTTTGTTCAGTGTGAAAGCCTCGCTGACAGGAGAAGAAAAAACTCCTGCAAGCCGCATCTTTGGAGCGGTGAAGGAGCGGTGTATCCACTGCTCCTGCCCATTTGAAATCAATGCGGCAGCGCGGCTATACCGCGGCTATAGCCGCGCTATGCGAGCGGATTTAACCCTTTTTCGGCCGCCAGCGGGGGTTAAAACCGCACCGCTAGCGGCCGAATACAGCCGCAAAAACGATGGTTTACCGCTGACGCCCCCACCGCCCCAGTGTGAAAGGGGCCTTACAGAAGTCATTTGCAAGACACGCTGAAGTTATAATCGGCCTTTTTTATCAGCACAATCGGCTGATGCCAATTAAATTAAAAATGCCAAATATCGGTCAACCTTAAATATATATATATATATATATATATATATATATATATATATTTAAGGGACAATGTAAAAAAATTAAATAAAAAAAAAGTAACATTTTTGAAGCGTAAGTCGCACCCGGCAATGTAAACGGTGTTCAAATTAGACATGTGAGGTATCGCTATGAAACATTTTTTTAAGTGTCGCCTATGGAGATTTTTAGGTACTCCCCATTCCACGAGTGTGTGCAATTTCAAAGCATGACATGTTGGGTATCTATCTACTCAGCGTAACATCATCTTTCACATTATATAAAAAAATTGTGCTAACTTTACTGTTTTGTTTTTTTAATTCATGAAAGAGTCTTTTTTTTCCCCAAAAAAATTGTGTTTGAAGGACTGCTGCGGAAATACTGTGTGACATAAAATATTGTAACAATTGTCATTTTATTCTCTAGGGTCTCTGTTAAAAAATATATATAATGTTTAGGGGTTCTAAGTAATTTTCTAGCAAAAAAAAAAAAATTTACTTTAACTTGTAAGCAACAAAATGTCAGAAATAGGCTTAGGTGTGAAAAGGATAAACTGAAGCTGGGTTACAGCTAGACCTCCTGAACCTCCCGTCCTGCACACTGTCCCCCTCTATGCTCCCTGTGGTTACATGCTAACTTTTTCCTGTAACACTGACAGTGAATCACATTTCTCCAAAGGGGTCGGAGTTAAATATGTTATAAAGGCATCATCCTTTCTAAAGCTCTAATTATTAAAATCCACATGAACCTGTCTTTACAGTACAATAAATTAGCTCAAATGCAAGTTTTGAAAAGAATCCTTACTCTGTACAACTTGGTTTTACATGTGTCATGCTGAGATTTCTAATCTGTAATTTAGACTCTTTTCTATTATCAAGCATATACACACCATTCCATGAGGCCAAGAGAAATGCATTATGAATGTGTCACCTTCCCTCCATTCCTTATTGACGCCCCACACTGCCAATCTCCATAGGGAATCTTAACAAACTCAGCCGAGTTAGTGACTTATTTCTTAGCGAATGTATCCCTCATTATGAATTTCATTGTTACATCCCGCCTACACCCCTCAAGAAAGTTGTGGTAATGTGTTATGTAAAATGGATCTGTGACACAGCTTGAAAATATGCAGGTCTAGTTAGTGTCAGCACAGCTACAAATGGGTCTTTTTACCCACAAATAATGGGCACTATTTGCTTTGTTCCCATACATGATTATTGCACATCACCATTTTTCCATCTCTTTAGGCTGTGTGCTTCATGTTCAAATGCTTTGTCATTATGAAGATAATTACAAAGTCATTACCAACACTCAGGAGTATAAGACTTACTGTAGTTATCTGCGTATAACACGCACATTCATTTTAAGGGGGAAGTTTCTGGGAAAAAAACTCAAATTTTAAATAGGGAACTTTGAAGCAAAATAAGGGTCAGTGCGCTTATGGTTTCCAATTTTTTTACAAATAAATATATCTGAAAAGCGTGGCGTGCATTTGTATTCAGCCCCCTTTACTCTGATACCCCTAACTAAAATCTAGTCACCCAATGAGTAAATATAGTCCACCTGTGTGTAATTTAATCGCAGTAAAAATACAGCTGTTCTGTGAAGCCCTCAGAGGTTTGTTAGAGAACCTTAGTGAACAAACAGCATCATGAAGGCCAAGCAACACACCAGGCAGGTCAGGGATAAAGTTGTGGAGAAGTTTAAAGCCGAGTTAGGTTCTAAAAAAAATATTCCAAGCTTTTAACATCTCACGGAGCACTGTTCAATCCATCATGCGAAAATGGAAAGAGTATGGCACAGCTGCAAATGAAAAGAACTCACTGCTCCTGCTGTAACTGTTATGCCCACTGGAACACACACCTGAGTGCTAGCCCTGGTTCACCTCCGTGATAAATTGTCAAAATAAGAAACGGCTGCATCTCACCTGGGCTCCAAGTAAAGTTTATTGGAATATGAAAATATCCAAAATGATGCCAGCAGTGGTCAAGGTAGACACATTTCACACAACAGAAATGTGCTTAATCATTACCAAATGATTAAGCACATTTCTGTTGTGTGAAACGCATCTACCTTGACCATTGCTGGTGTCCTCTGGTGTCACTTTACTTGGAGCCCACGTATGGCATAGCTGCAAACCTACCAGGACATGGCTGTCCACCTAAACTGACAGGCCGGGCAAGGAGAGCATTAATCAGAGAAGCAGCCAGGAGGCCCATTGTAACTGCAGAGATCCACAGCTCAGGTGGGAGAATCTGTCCACAGGACAAATATTAGTCGTGCATTCCACAAATATGGCCTTTATGGAAGAGTGGCAAGAAGAAAGCCACTGTTGAAAGAAAACCAAGAAGTCCTGTTTGCAGTTTGCAAGAAGCCATGTGGGGGACACAGCAAACACGTGGAAGAAGGTGCTCTGGTCAGATGAGACCAAAATTGAACTTTTTGGCCTAGAAGCAAAACGCTATGTGTGGCAATAAACTAGCACTGCATATCACCCTGAACACTCCATCCCCACCGTGAAACATGGTGGTGGCAGCATCATGTTGTGGGGATGCTTTTCTTCAGCAGGGACAGGGAAGCTGGTCAGAGCTGATGGATGCAGCCAGAGCTACAATAGAATGCTTTAGATCAGGGGTGTGCGGTGAGGTCAGTGGCTGGTGAGGCACTGGCTAGTATCAGAGCCAGATACACACAGGTTACATATGCCACAAGCGTTAGCGCAAAAGCAATAATTCTAGCAGTAGGCCTCCTCTGTAACTCTAAACATGTAACCTGTAAATATTTTGAAAGCGTCGCCTATGGAGATTTTTAAGTACTTAAGTTTGGCGCCATTTCAAGAGTGTGCGCAATTTTAAAGCGTGACATGTTGAGTATCTATTTACTCGGTGTAACATCCTATTTCACATTATACAAAAAAAATCAGGCTAACTTTAGTGTTTTTTTTTTATATTCATGAAAAAAGAAAAGGGGTTTGAAAAACTGCTATGCAAATACCATGTAACATAATAACATAAAAAGTTTCAGTGACCATGTGTGTGTGTGTGTGTGTGTGTGTGTGTGTATATATATATATATATATATATATATATATATATATATATATATATAAAATATTTGGGGGGTTCTGAGTAATTTTCTAGCAAAAAAAATATGATTTTTACATGTAGGAGAGAAGTGTCAGAATTGGCCTGGGTGGCAAGGGGTTAATTACCATAAGTAAGTAATATACAAATAATTATTATATATTGTTTTTAAGGTAATTCAGGTGGCTTAACGGACAAATTACTGAAGTTTGAAGTTATAACTTCAAATCTGTAATTTCACAATAAATAGATAAATGATAAATTATATAGCGTAATAATATATGATTTAGCTTGATTAAAACAGTACCTTTTCCACAGGCACCAGATTCTCATTCTCCTTCTTAACTGTGTGAGAAAAACACGGGATTATGGGTAAATCTTATACCCATAAACCCATGTTTTTTCCTTCTAGTTAAGAGGGCTGGGCTGGAAGGGAGCATTTGTCTTTTAGACACACTCCCCCCTTCTATGACACTGCAGTGAGAGGAGAGCCTCCACTGCAGCATTTTTATTGAACAGCTTGCTCCAATGGTGCTTTACCATTGGTCCAAGGCTCCAAGTTGTCCATTGAGCTCAGGGCTTCTGACAAGAACTGAGAGGCACTGTGAGCTCATCCTCTCAGTCTGCTGCAAACAGAGTGTGCCAGCTTGTATTTAAATTGACTGCTCTATATGTAGCTTCTGACAGGCTGCACAAGAAGCCCTGTATCTCCGGAACTATAGGTGGCAGGAGCCCCACATTTTGACCAGTGGTGGGGTAGGACTTCACTCTCGAAGCCCAGTCATTTTTTAAATGTATTTTTTTGTATTTATTTTCTTTTTTTGTTCATGGCAGGTTAGCATCTGCCTCCCCTGACTGTATGTCCCTGGCTTAGATCAAAGCATATTCATGTGTTAGAATGGCCCAGTCAAGGTCCAGACCTAAATTCAATTGGGAATCTGTGGCAAGACTTGAAAATTGCTGTTCACAGATGCTCTTCATCCAATCTGCAAAGAAAAATGGGCAAAAATGTCACTCTCTAGATGTGCAAGGCTCGTAGAGACATCCCCAAAAAGACTTGCAGCTGTAATTGCAGCTAAAGGTGGTTCTACAAAGTATTGACTCAGGGGGGCTGAATACAAATGCACATCACACTTTTCACATATTTATTTGTAAAAAAAATTGGAAACCATTTATCATTTTCCTTCCACTAAACAATTATGTGCCACATAGTGTTGGTCTATCACATAAAATCCCAATAAAATGCATATACATTTTTGGTTGCAACATGACAAAATGTGGAAAATTAAAGGGGTATGAATATTTTTCAAGGTGCTGTACATGCATATTTTGTGGCATAATGGTTTGGTTTGATATAATGTGTGCTATTTTCTTATTTTGATTTTATTATTGAACAAAAAAGTCTGTGTCCAGTTTGGCCCTCTTAATGTTATTTTATGTACTGACAGTGTATTGGTGAAACGTCAGGTGGTCTTAAGCAGATTGATGGTGCTTATCACTTTCTCTTTTGATAAGAAAGGTTTCTCTTCCCAGTATATTTATACTGTATGTTCTGAACACCAACAAAGTGACTGACATTTTATTACTAGCTGTTTCGTGTTGTCTCCACATGGGGTGGCACAGAAAATAGCTGTTAGTGATCTAACATTCTCAACATCACCTAACTAAAATAGCCAATCTTAGGCTTCATGCATACTGGACATTTTTAACGTGGCTGTTAGGAGCGTTTGGCATTTTTCTTTCTGCCTCTAAATGCTTCTGCATGTTAGCCTATGAGTCCATACACACATAGACATTTAGAGGAGTTTAGAGGCAGAAAAAAACCCCACAGCCAGTGTGTCTAGGAGCAGCGTCATTTTGGAAGAAGAAACATTTGATGGGTTGCGCTTGGGGTGCCTCCTTAATCTTGACCATTGGGTTATATCGCCTCCACAGGAGTAGGGCTAGGCAGAACAAAAAACACCTGGCTATGCCCATGGGCATTCCTCAGTATATAACTCCCTCCCTGCTCAGTATTCAGTTTATTTCTGTCTAGTCAGGAGTAAGGACCTAGCTCCTTGCTGGGATCTTTTGGTCCTAGCAAATATTACTTTTTGTCTCATTTTCTCCTGGAAGATCTGCAATCAACTGTCGGGCTGGGCAATGTGCTGGATAATCTAGATCCAGTGGTCTCCCTAGTCCAGCCAGTGAGTGCGTACAGAGCACAGCTACGCGCTAGGTCGGCCATGACATAGCCTCAAAGGACAGAGGCTGGCCCGCGAGTTAAACGTCTCGCAGGGTCGCATACGAACGGACTCTGGTCCGAGTCGCAGCGGTTCCTTGGCCGGCAGCCCCCCCACTTCGGTGGCGAGAAGTTCTGTCTGGAGGGTCACCCGCACCATGGATCAATAAGTACAGTCCCCCCTTTCCCTGTTTGTGCAGTTTGGGGTGGATGCGGGTACCCTCCAGGGACGATCGAACTTCCATCCTCCTCCCATCCTAAAGTTCCTGGGTTAAACCGGGCTTCCCCCTCCCCCCATGGATTGGTGGGAGTCTTAGGGGCAGGCAGCAGAGACCCCTGGGGGTCTCCCCCGCCATTCCCCTTCTGGGTGTTGTGTGTCCTGCCCTGGCGGTATGGGGGGGTTCCAGTGCAGGGGGTGCAGTGGAGACCCCTAGGTGCATGCCATGCAGTTTGTAGGTTCCAGTGCAGAGTGCACAGCGGTGTCCCCTTAAATGTTCACCCTGCCTCGTGGAGTACAGTACCTTTGAGGGTGCAGCAGTGTTAAAGGCACAGAGAGGATCCTGGCAGCATGCTTCAGCATGTCAAACAGCCAGCGGCCATGTTTGGGTGGTCCGATTACATCACCTGCGGCCATTTTCCTTTGGTCTGGCTGGTTTCTGGCCGGCGGCCATGTTTATGTAGCTGATGATGTCTGGTGGCCATTTTTCGTTAGCTTAGTGAGACTCTAGAGACGGCCGTTTCCTGGTGGAGATGCCAGAGCTTCTCCACTTCCTCTTCCTACCCTATGCTTTTCTTCCTGTCCTGGGACATATTAAATGGACAACGGAATTAGTGTTGCTGTGACCGCATTGCAGCTCTCCTCCGTTTGGCAGGGTGAGTCTTTGGGGGTCCTTGTGTATCTCCCTCTCTGCTGATAGGTACTCTGGCCATTGGGGTGTCCCTTAGTGGTGCCAAAGTTCTTTTGTACTACAGGGTCTTCTTCCCTATGGAGCCTCAGGGTCGCATCTCACCCACTGATCCCTTCATGGAGGTGGCAGGTCCCTCGGAACCCCAGCTTCCCATGGTTGTGCTGACGGCGGTCCTTGAATCATTGGTATCCTGGGTGGAAGTAGCGTGTGGGCAAAGACCCAGGAGGAAGTGTCCCCCTGCCTTCCCCTGCTCAGTCTGTCTCATCTGATTCTGAGCCTCATGCCGCCGGGGACGTAGCCCGTCAAGGGGGTTCAATATCTTACCCCCTGACCCGTCCGATAGTGAGGATGAGTCCTCTGCAGTCTCAGCAGTGAGTGAAAAAGCGCTGGTGGACGCACTTGTTACTGCGGTGTGGGAGACTCTAAAGATGGAGGATGCGGCTGACAGGGCCAAAAGGCTGTGTCCCTTGGTACGCGTAAGTCACCTCGCACACCAAGGGTGTTAACTTATCTGCCTTATTTTGATTGGTTGCTCCCATTCCTTGTAGGTAAACCTAAGTCACCCTTTGTGGTCCCCCAATGTTTCTCAGTACATTACGCCTTTGAAGAACCACTTTTAAAAAAGTGGACTACTCCATCAGTGGTGAACCCTCCTGTTTCCAGGTTGAATAAAGCAACAATGATCCTAGTAGAGGAATCCTCGTCCTTTTAAGGTGACAGAAAAGTGGAGGCTGTGGTACGCAGCATGTTTACTATGGCTGGGTCGGCATTGCGTCCAGTCTTGGCCTTGGTCCTGGTGTTGCAGACTCTAACTGAATGGGCCAAGCTTTTGCGCCAGGGTCTGGGTAGTGAGCAGGTTCCCGCTGCTAATGTTGATTTAGCTGACTAGTTGGTCCATGGGCTACAGTATATTTGTGATGCAGCCTTGGAAGCTGCTCTTGTGCTGTCCAAGCTTCTTGTTTCAGCGGTGGTGATTAGACATGTGCTGCGGCTTAAGAATTGGTTGTCAGACCAAGCCTCTAAAAAAGCTCTCATTGATCTGCCCTTTCAAGGAGACTGCCTGTTTGGGGCTACCCTGGATGACATCATTAAGTGTGTCACAGGCAGAAAGAATACCTTCCTGCCTCAATCTAGGAAAGGGAAGGAGCCTTGTTGCATATGGGGGGCCTTCCTTCTCGTCCCATAAGAAATTCTTCCGGGCTCCTGGGACTGCAGATAAAGGAAACAGATCTCTCAAGTCTTCCCCAGGAAGTTCTAAGCAATCTTGGTCTGGTAAGCCTAGAGCAGGCTTCTCCGGATCCACTGACAAGACTCCTTCAGCATGAAGGTCAGCCCTCACCCATTGCTGGGGTGAGGGGACATCTTCGCTGGTTTCCAGATTCATGGACCTCCTTCGTAAGCATCAAGGGGGTCCACAAATTGATCCTTTTGGGGGTACCAAAGAAGGAGGACAGAATTTGTCCACTTCGGGGGGGCCTGGTGTCTCCTTGTGAGGATATAATTCCTGTAAAGGTTCGGGTGATGTCCGAACTTCCTAAGGTCCCCTCTAGCCCTGTCCAGGAAATTGGGCTACCTGGGTCTGACTCTGGAGTGAATGCTGACCAGGTTAGTAGTTTTTCTTCTCAAACATCGGCCCCTGCAGCAGGTCCAGTTTAACGGGAAGTAACTGAGGCTCGTGGCAATCTCGCAAGTTCCTCTGGTAGATGCCTCAGTCGTCCTAGTGCCACTGCGGGGCCAACACCTTCTTCTGCGGTGCCTGCGAAGGACTGAGGGCGAAAGTCTTCTGGTGGCCATAAACGTTCCTTGGAAGCCACCTCTCAAAGATGACCAGTTATACTGAGGGCTGAGCCTCCATCCTGCTTTACAGTAACTGGTTTTAATGGCCTAGCCATTGAAAGCCAGGTACTGAGAGTTAGAGGTCTGTCGGGATCAGTGATCCAAACTATGGTGAAGTCGACCCCTAGCATAATATACCATCGTAAGTGGAAAGCGTACTTTTATTGGTGTGAGTCAATTGGCGTTCATCCTCGATCCCTTTCTGTGGCTCGGATCTTAGCTTTTCTTCAACAGGGCATTGAGCAAAAGTTGGTTTTGAGCACCATCAAGGGCCAGGTGTCTGCCTTAGCAGTCTTCTTTCAGCGACCCCTAGGCACTCACTCTTTAGTTTGACCCTTCATTCAAGGAGTCCGGCATGTGGCTCCGCCTGTATGGTCTCTTTTGCCTCCATGGGATTTAAACTTAGTACTATCGGTTCTCCAGAAACCTCCATTCAAGAATATTCGGGAGATTCCCTTACCTACGTTGTCCCAGAAGGTGGCATTCTTGGTGGCTATTACCTCGCCCCGTAGGGTTTCGGAGTTGGTGGCATTATCCCTATTTAGTACTCCATAGGGATAACGTGGTTCTTCGTCCCTGTCCATCATTTCTGCCCAAGGTTGTCTCTGATTTCCATTTGAATAAGAACATTGTGCTGCCGTCCTTGTGTCCCAAGCCAGCTCATCCCAAGGAATTTGCTTTTCATACCCTGGATGTAGTTCGTGTGATTCGGGTGTATCTGGCAGCCACTGAGCCCTTCCGGAAGTCAGACTCACTTTTTATGTTTACGCAGGGACCAAGGAAAGGGCTGGCTGCTTCTTCGGCTACCATCTCCAGATGAATCAGACAGACTATGACTCAGGCCTATTCTTTTAAGGGTCGGGTTCCTCCTTTCCCTGTCACGGCGCATTCTACTCAGGTGCTTAATACTTCTTGGGCCTTCCGTCATCAAGCGTCAATATCACATGTTTGCAAGGCAGTCACTTGGTCGTCAGTGCATACCTTCACTAAATTCTATAAAGTAGATATTTTGGCATCTGCGGATGCTTCTTTTGGCCCCAAGGTTTTGCAGGCTGCTGTTTTAAGAGGGGGATTCTCTTTTGAGGGGTGTTTATTCTTTAAAATGTTTTTATTTCAGATGGGGCTCCTGTAACCCGGTTAAGGCTTCTGTGTCCTGGTTAGGGCTCTTGTGGTTAGCCTTGAGTTATTTTGCCCACCCCTCACTTTTCTTTGGCACTGCTTTTGGACGTCCCAATGGTCAAGATTAACCTCTTGCCGCCCGCCCACCGTCATATGACGGAGCGGTGCGGCTCCTGTCCTGTTCATATGACGGCGGCTGATTCACACGGGGCATGTGCGCGATCGCGGGCACGCAGCCCTGCTCTGTCGGTGTCGCCGTGTCCCCGGGACACAGCGCGTCACCAACAGGGGTGAACAGCCATTGGGCATGGCTGTTCACCATGTGATCGGCCGCGATTACGTCACAGCCGATCACAAAGGGGTATTTCCCGCTTTAGACCGTGCATGCGCGCGATCGGGAGCGCGCAGCGCGGTCACGTCGGTGGCGGCGTGTTCCCAGGATCACTGCTTGTCACCGACAAGGGTAAACAGCCAATGGCTGGTGGCTGTTTACCACGTGATCGGCTGTGATCCATTCACAGCTGATCACTAAATGTAAACAAAGACCGGTTACTAGCTGTTACCGGCTCTTCTCTCCTCACACACCGTTACCAGTGTGAGGAGAGAAGAGCCAGGAGCAGTGAGTGACCGAACTATGTTTGTAGTGTACTGCACCAACACCACAAATAAAAGAGAACCTGTCACATCGCCCCCCCCCCAATTACAGCTGTCACCCAACAGTCACCACATCAGTGCCCATAAAAGTGCACCTGTCACCTATTAGTGCCCACCATGTGCACCTGTCACCCATCAGTGCCCACAAAGTGCACCTGTCACCGTCAGAGACTGCCGTCAGCGGTGCACCTGTCGCCCATCAGTGACCGCCATCAGTGACCCTCATCTGTCACCTATCAGTCCCATAAAGTGCACCAGTCACCATCAGAGACAGCCATCAGTGACTGTCACCCGTCACCTGCCAACCACCAGTGACTGTCGCACGTCACCTGCTACCCACCAGTGACTGTCACACATCACATGTCACCCATCAGTGACCGTCACCTGTCACCGATCACCTGTCGCCATCAGTGACTGCCACCTGTCACCCATCACCCGTCGCCCATCAGTAACCGTAATTTGTCACCTGTCGCACAGCCCATCAGAAAAAATGTCCAAAAGATTTTATACAAGTGAGGAGGCATTTCAGATCCTCTCCATGTCTGATGAGAGCAGCAGGGAGTTCTCATCAAATTCAAATGCCAATTCCGATTGTGAATCAAATTCAGCATTTGAACCGATCGATAGTAGTGGATCGGCAAACGAATCAGAGGAAGAATGGATCCCTCCTAAAAGAGCACAGCGCTCTGGAAACCAGGCAGCCACCAGCAATATACCCCAGGATCAAATTCCCAGGCCCAGTACCAGCGCTGCTGCCAGCGATAGACCCCAAAACCAAAGGCCCAGTACCAGAGCTGCCGCCAGCGAAAGGCCACAAGAAATGCCCGCTACCAGCACTTCCGCAGCATCACAGGAACTCCAACTACCAGCACAGAGTGCCACGTCCCCCAAGAGCCAGGGCCGCTACATATCTCCCATATGGTCTTGCCAATCCAACATGGCTGCCTTCCGACTCGGGATCAGCAAGAATTCCTCCTTTCACCGCACAGCCAGGTGTGCAGGCCAATTTTTCTGAAATAGATTGTTTTAATTTATTTTTGCCCAACACTTTGCTGCAACTCATCGTGGACCAGACCAATTTATATGCCCAGCAGCATATTGCCAACAACCCCCAATCTTCATACGCCCGTCCATTCGAGTGGAAGGATTTGACTCTGGAGGAGTTCAAAATGTTTATGGGCCTCACCATAAACATGGGGCTTACAAAAAAAAATGAAGGACATGCCTATTGGTCCACCCACCCCATTCACCACATGCCCATTTATTCTTCTGTAATGTCCAAGTCCCGATACGAGATGATAATGCGCTTTCTTCATTTCAGTGACAATACCCAGTGCCCTCCCCGCAATCATCCAAATTATGATAAATTATATAAAATTCGCCCACTTATTAATTTCTTTTCCCCAACGATTTGCAGAACTCTATGTTCCCGATAAGCATATATGTGTAGATGAGTCCCTGGTACCCTTTCAGGCCGGCTAGGAATAAAACAATACATTCCTAGCAAAAGGGCCAAATACTGAGTGAAATTTTATAAGCTTTGCAAGAGAGTCACGGGATATCTGTATGCGTTCTGCATATACGAAGGAAGAGATTCCCAGCTCCAGCCCCCTGAGTGCCCGGCCTACATGGGCACAACTGGTAAAAATGTATGGGACCTGGCCTACCCACTGCTGAAGAAAGGTTACCACATATACCTGGATAACTTTTATACAAGCCTGCCCCTTTTCAAACACCTGTACCTTGCACAAACCCTGGCCTGTGGAAACTCCAGAAAGAATAGAAAGGGCTTCCCACAAGCCATAGTAAATAAGAAATTGCGCAGGGGAGAAAGAGCAACTTTGAGATGCAACGAAGTGCTGGCCTTGAGGTGGAAGGATACCAGAAATGTGTACATGATGTCCACCATCCATGATGACACTACAGTTGAAGTTCAGAGAAGACGAGGTCCCATTGTAAAGCCAAAATGTGTACAAAATTACAATCTGTACATGGGGGGGTGGATTTCAATGACCAAATGCTTCAGCCCTATTTAGCAATAAGGAGGTCCCGTTTCTGGTACAAGAAAGTAGCACTCTATTTAATTCATTTGGCCATTTATAATGCCTACATAATTTACACCAAATCCACCAAAAGCCCTGCCCACTTCCTAAAATGAATTGAAGAAGTTGTCACGTCCCTCATCTACCATCAAAAAAACCTTCGCTCTGATGCTGTTAGCCAACTTCATGAACGCCACTTCCTGGACCACATTCCACCATCTGAATCAGGTCAAAGACGCCAAAAAAGATGTCGAGTATGCAGCAGTAAAGGATTTCGGAGAGATACCAGCTACCATTGTCCCCAGTGTCCCCTTGAACCCGGCCTTTGCATTGGTGAATGCTTCAGACTTTATCACACATCCCTAAAATATTAGCCCATATTCTTAACCATATCCCCATTTTCATCATCTGTTCTGAACATTTCCCATGCTTCCTCAAATAACCATGCCACTGCCATCTACGTGAACTGACCCTGGCCTGTTTTTTGACTATGCCTCTGCCAACTGTTTGGACTGCTTACATGTGAACTGACCATGGCCTGTTTTACCAACTACGCTTCTGCCTACCACTTGGACTGCTTGCACGTTATCTGACCCTGGCCTGTTTTATGGACTATGCTTTTGCCTACCGCTTGGACTGATCTGTTGCCCTGCTACTGTAGGACACAGGGGTCTCACATGTGAGGGGCTCCAGAAATGTTTTTCCGGATGGAGAAAATTTTTTTTTGTTGTCTCCGGGTTTCGTAATTTCTGGATTAGGGTCTGGAGTCCGGAGGCTTCATTGAGATATGGGTGGGTCGAAGCCTCTACCCCTGTGCCCCTGTGCACAGGTCTTACCTGATTGTGGCCCTCAGCCTGCTGCTGACTTACTGACACCATCCACCTGCCTGCAGCATAAACTGACCACACCTCTGCCTGCTACCTGGACTATGGAAATAATTTGCTGTAGCAAGAGGCAGTATGTTTACGAAGGGCTGGAGAGCGGTACAATAATGAGTGCAGGGAGGTAACGGTGTACCAGGACCAATATTATGGCTGTGCTGGCTGTCTCTGCCTGGACAATTTCTATGGACAAACGCTTTGGCTGTGCTGACGATATCCTTGTGCTGACTATAGACAATATTCCTGCCTGCTGCCTGGATAATTACTATTGTTGCTAAGCACATCCCTGCCTGCTGCCTGCTGCCTGCACCAATTCTTTCCTGGGAACACTACTAAAACCACAGGTAATACTTTTTTTTACCCTTTCCTCAAAAGAATTTATTTTGGAGTGTAATTTTTGGTATGTAAATGCTATGTGTTAAAAATATAAGGGCCTTCAAAAATAATAGGTTGTAAGGAAATTAGATGTGTAATTTATGCTTGTAGAATGCCTGAAGGTCCTACTTCAATGGTGGGCCTCTGTATGTGGTCAGGCTGTGTAAAAGTCTGACACATGTGGTATCGCCATACTCAGGAGGAGTAGAAGAATGTGTTTTGGGTAGTCATTTTTGCTATGTACATGCTATGTGTTGAAAATATCTTAAAAATTGACAACTTTGTGGAAAAAAAATGCGTTTTCATTTTTTTTCCACATTTTCCAAAAACTTCTGGAAAAAAATGAACCTTTCAAAAGACTCATTATGCCTCATAGATTATACATTGGGGTGTCTGCTTTCCAAAATGGGGTCATTTTGAGGGCGTTCCATTGTCCTGGTGCTCCAGGGCCTTCAAAATTGTAATAGGTGGTTGAGAAATGAGATGTGTAATTTATGCTTGTAGAACGCCTGAAGGTGCTACTTCACTTGTGAGCCTCTGTATGTGGCCAGGCTGTGTAAAAGTCTCACACATGTGGTATCGCCATACTCAGGAGGAGTAGCAGAATGTATTCTGGGGTATCATTTTTGCTATGTACATGCTATGTGTTGGAAATATCTTAAAAATGGACAACTTTGTGGAAAAAAAATGAGTTTTCATTTTTTTTCCACATTTTCCTAAAACTTTTGTAAAAAAATGAACAGTTCAAAAGACTCATTATGCCTCAAAGATTATATGTTGGGGTGTCTGCTTTCCAAAATGGGGTCATTTTGTGGGTATTTGTACTTTCCTGGCTTGTTAGTGTCTCAAGAAATGAGATAGGTCTTCAGTACATCAGGTGTGATCAGGTGTGATCAATTTTCAATGATTTGCACCATAGCTTGTAGTCTCTCTAACTTTCGCAAAAACCAAATAATATCCACTAATTAGGGTTATTTTTACCAAAGATATGTAGTCGCATAAATTTTGGCCAAAATTTATGAAGAAATATTAATAATTTGCAAAATTTTATGACAGAAACAAAGAAAAAGGCATTTTTTCACCAAATTTTTAGTCTTTTTTTTTTATTTATAGTACAAAAAAAAAAAACCCACTAGTGATTAAATACCACCAAAAGAAAGCTCTATTTGTGTGAAAAAAAGGACGCAAATTTCATTTGGGTACAGTGTTGCATGACTGAGTAATTGTCATTCAAAGTGTGAGAGCGCTGAAAGCTGAAAATTGGTCTGGGCAGGAAGGGGGTGAAAGTGCCCTGTAGGCAAGTGGTTAAGGAGGCGCTGTGTCCGTCGATGAACAAAAGAGAAAATAGTATTTTTGTACTCACCGTAAAATAAATTTCTCTGAGTTCATCGACGGACACAGCACCCACCCCTCTATGGAGTTTTTGATACTTCTATTATTACTTTTTACTAAACTGAATACCTAGAGCAGGGAGGGGGTTATATACTGACTGAGGACAACCCATGGGCAAAGCCAGGTGTTTTTTGTTCTGCCTAGTCCTACTCCTGCGGAGGAGATATAACTCAATGGTCAAGATTAAGGAGGCTCTGTGTCCGTCGATGAACTCAGAGAAATGGATTTTATGGTGAATACAAAAATCCCATTTTTCTTCCTGGTCATACACTAAGTAATAAAGCATAAGAACCTAACTGCTCAACTGGATCTGAATAAGTTTAACCCATGTTGGACCAAGGACATCATAGGTAAACTTTGCATGACTTAATTTAAGCCTTAATGTGACACCTACAATACCCCCCAATGTATTATGATAAATAGGACATATGGCACTATAAATCCACAGTAACTCCAGTTTTTATTTAACCACTTCAATACCAGGCACTTATGCACCTTCCCGCCCAGACCAAATTTCAGCTTTCAGCGCTCTTACACTTTGAATGACAATTACTCAGTCATGCTACACTGTATCCAAACAAGATGTTTATCATTTTCTTCTCACAAATAGAGCTTTCTTTTGGTGGTATTTAATCACCACTGTTTTTTTTATGTTTTGCGATATAAGCGAAAAAACGGCAAAAATTTTGAAAAAAACATAACCTTAACCACCTATTACACTTTTGAAGTCCCTGGAGCACCAGGACAATGGAATTGTCCACAAAATGACCCCATTTTGGAAAGCACACACCCCAACGTATAATCTATGAGGCATGATGAGTCTTTTGAACAGTTCATTTTTTTCCAGAAGGTTATGGAAAAAGTGGAAATGCATTTTTTTTTTTACACAAAGTTGTCCATTTATAAGATATTTCTAACACATACCACGTACGTAGCAAAAATGACACCTCAAAATGCATTCCTCTACTCCTGAGTATGGCGATACCACATGTGTGAGACTTTTACACAGCCTGACCACATACAGAGGCCCAATATGGAAATAGCACCATCAGGCGTTCTAGGAGCATAAATTACACATCTCATTTCTCAACCACCTATTACACTTTTGAAGACCCTGGAGCACCAGGACAATGGAAACGCCCACAAAGTGACCCCATTTTTGAAAGATAACACCCCAACATATAATCCATGAGGCATAATGAGTCTTTTGAACGGTTCATTTTTTTCCAGAAGGTTTTGGAAAATGTGGAAAAAAAATTTACACAAAGTTGTCCATTTATAAGATATTTCTAACACATAGCATGTACACAGCAAAAATGACACCCCAGAATGCATTCCTCTACTCCTCCTGAGTATGGCGATACCACATGTGTGAGACTTTTACACAGCCTGGCCACATACAAAGGCCCAACATTGAAGTAGCACTTTCAGGCGTTCTACAAGCATAAATTGCACATCTAATTTCTCAACCACCTATTACATTTTTGAAAGCCCTGGAGCACCAGGACAATGGAATTGTCCACAAAATGACCCCTTTTTGGAAAGAAAACACCCCAACGTATAATCTATGAGGCTTAATGAGTCTTTTGAAAGGTTATTTTTTTTCCAGAAGTTTTTGGAAAATGAAAATGCATTTTTTTTACACAGTTGTCCCATTATAAGATATTTATAACGCATAGCATGTACATAGCAAAAATGACACCCCAAAATACATTCTGCTACTCCTCCTGAGTATGGCGATACCACATGTTTGAGACTTTTACACAGCCTGGCCACATACAGGGGCCTAAAATCCAAGTAGCACCTCCAGGCATTCTAGCAGCATTCATTACACATATCATTTTCTGACTACCGATCACATTTTTAAAGGCCCTTCATATTTCTAACACATAGCAGGTACATTAGTGTGTGTGTGTCACCGGCGCAAAACCAAAAACAAAATCTCCTAATTACTTTACTTGTAATTGCCTTAGCTGCTGCATCCAAAAAAACTTCTCATAGAGATATACTACAGGTGCTGTGTGTGTGGATGCGCTGCTTCCATCTAAATACGCTTATATCCTGTCTATAAAGTGCAAACTTATTCCATATACAACCTAAGATCATATGCAATCAATAAAGATTTTTTTACATATCAAAAATTATAAAATTTATAAAAGTTCAATAATTCAATAATGTGTGTCACATAATAGCAAAGTCTCCCAGTGATGCGTTCAAATCTTCTGTCAATTGCCGTGATTGGCGTGCGCTTGTAATAATACAATGTGCTAGTGACTTAGTGCTCCACCTCCACCTGTGAGATTGGCCACTCACCGGATATTCCTTTAAAACTACACCTTTGGTTCATTCATGGGGATAACCACTCCACTCAAAGGGA